>NW_019154121.1:26617972-26711316 GCF_002288905.1 Enhydra lutris kenyoni
TCAGAAGTCAAGTTGAATGCAAGTTTCTGACTTCCCGGAGGATGAGAAGAGGGTCTGAAGGCAGTCCCACTGAGCCACCCCACAGCCAAGGATAAGGATGTGCAAGAGAGGCTGTGACATGGGGGTGAGGTGTCTCTGAAGACATCCTTCTTGGGGCCACAGGTACCAGGCACCAAGAGGTAAAAGACAACAGAGAAGCTGACAGAAGCAGCCGTCCACACCCCCCCGCACCATCTTCCCACCTCCATTACCCCCAGATCCAAGAGTGAGAGGAAAGTGCCCAACCTTAAAACCTAAAGCAACCAGAGTCCACCCACCCCACTTCCAGCCCACAGAGCCATTTGCAAGGACGTTCCAGGCAAGAACTCTCCCCTTCCCCCTGCCTGTCTGTGACTGAGGGAAGGGAGAGGCTGTATTGACAGCAAGACAAGTAGGCTCCTCCCAGCTCCCAGAAAGAGACAGTTTAGGGAGAAAAGTCTGCGGGGAAAACATCCTGCCCACCCCACTCTCTGCTCCTGCTCAGTGTGAGCGAGTCAAGCCAGAACATCCTGAAAGGAAATAAGAAATTGAAGCCTGTGCTTCCTAGTGGACCCCCAAGGGACAGGTCAGGCAAGACACAGCCAAAATAGGGCCCAGGAGAGCAAGTGACAATCACAAGGGACTGGGAAACAGTTCCAGTCAGATGGGCGCAGGAAAGACATCTTATGGTGGAATGGTTCCTCAGAACCCCCCAGGGGGGTAGAACAGAGTGCAGTCCCTTGCCATGCAATGGGAAGCTTAAGCTGGTGGGCGGGGTGGGGGGGGCTTACTTTTCTGTGCAACTGAGTCCTGAGAAGAGGGGTGTCTTCAGATATCAACTGGGGTTGGAGGAAAGTAAGATCAAAGTGGCAGCATATTGTGCCCCCAGAAGCGGGGACTCGAAGCTTGCTGAAAGCAAGGAAGGACGGGAAGGGAGGGACAGAGGAGGGAGGGCAAGCCACCTCAGACCCCTACCTGAGGGGCCAGAGCTCCCACTGGTCACTGCCATCTGCAGGCCCCCTGCCACAATCCTGTTAACCCCCAGTCCATAATCAAGGTCTCCTGGCAAACCTGCTACCCACTGTTGATGGGACTTCTTCCCCGCCATGGTGATATCAGAAGAAGCAAGTAAGCGCTGGACGCTAGGACTCAGGAGACCTGACTTCTAATTCCAGTTCTATTAGTCCCATCAACATGTTTACCGGAGGCATCCTGCGCACTGGTCCCTGTGTGCCAGACCCCACGGTGGGTGGGGATAGAAGGGATAGGCCAGGCTCCCTCCTCCAGGGATTCCCAGTCTAACCAGGCTGGAGAAAGAAATGGTATAGTCTGCCTTAAGTGCTGTGGGGTTATTATAAGGAGGTGCCATTTACTTTCAACTGGAAGAGGCTGGGAGGGCCTGCAAGGGGGGACTTCAGAGCAGTCTCTGAAGGTCAAGATGGGGCTTCATTAGGCTTCGCTAGACGTGCTTCATTAGGGCAGAACCACGGCAGGTGGAAGGGGGACAACAATGGGCAAAGGCATTGAGACCAGAGAATGAAGATCAGGTCTGGGGACAAAACAGTTTGGTGTGGCACCACTGGAGTGATAGGCAGAGCCATGAGCAGAGGACTGAGGGGTATGGATTTTATTGTCTGTGCACAGGGATAGTGGTGGCAGCTCAGACATAACTGTCCACGAACACAGAAATCATATTTGTCTTTGCATAAATTCTAGCATAGAGTCAGTAGCTAATAAAGGTCTTTTGCATGAATGAAATGTGCATAATAGTTTGGAGAAACTGAGGCAAAAATGAGGTATTTCAATTATTTATTGCTGCATAAGAGCCATCCCAAACTCCAGTGACTTAAATCGATGACAGTATTTATTTTGCCAAAGTTCCTGTCATTTGGGCAGGTTCAGCCAGGACCATTTGTGTCTGTGCCATGCGTATCAGGACTGAAAAGCTCATTCACTCACATCTGGTGATTGATGCCGACTGTCACCTAGGAACTGGGGCCAGAACACCTACAAGGCTTTTCTTGTGGCTGGCCTCACTTCCTCCTAGCATGGTGGCTGGGTTGATAGGCAAGTGTCCCAAGAGAAGTCCAGGCAATAGCTGTACCACCTTTACTAACATAGCCTCAAAAGTCACATAAAATAACGTCTGCCATAATCATGGCCCATCAGATGCAAAGAGAGGGACAAAGATCCCCCCACACACTTCTCAATGACATAAGAAAGACAAGTCTGGCAGTATCTCCTGGCATGACCGTCTTGGAAAATTACAATCTGCTACAGCGAGATATGCAGTAGTCCAGGAGAGGGATGTCAAAGACTTGAACCAGGTCAAAAAAAAAAAAAAAAAAAGACTTAAACCCGGTCAGAGGTGATGGAAAGTAGCCTGTTTGTTGTGTAACTTTAGGAGGATTGCTAAATCTCACTTTCCTTACCTGTAAAATGAGGAGACCAAACAAGCTGATCTCTGAGATCCCTTCCAACCCCAACAGTGAGTGACTCCCTTAATTCTACACAACCACATTCTGCACCCACTCATTTCCCCTCAATGCCCATCTCCACCTCCGTCTCCAACTCCTGCCTCTGCCGTCTGATCCAGGTGACCTTGAGGCCGATGATTACTCACAGACAGAACCCTGGTCCATCCTGCGTATTTATTGCAGATCAAAAATAAGTGGAGTGGGGGACCCATAAGGGTAGGTGAGAACACGCTCTGACCCATCAGTCCCCCACTGCAGCCTGCTGTGTGCTCATCACCATAGGGTCTCCTGAAAACAGACAGACATATGGTACAGACTCCACCTGCAAGGAGTTCATCATTTAACTGGGGAGAACTAATGAGCATGAATGTCATGAAAACAATCTGGTGTGACACTGTGCTGCTGGTAATAGGTACAGGGGAGTTCAGAGGGGGGAGGGTCCTAAGTGGGTTAGAGCAGCCTGGAGGACTTCCTGGGAAGGTTGTCTCCTGGACAGGCAGGGTTTTCTTGGACACAGAGGAAGGGAGTGAACATTTTCGTTAAGTAAAAACCCAACAGGAGTCAGATGTAAAGTCCTCCCACCGATCTATTTACCCCCAAACAACAAAGAAGGGAGGTCAGTTTAAAGTTCTTCTGCCTGAGAACCTAACATCCATCTGTCCCTGAGTTAAGGATGTAGCTCAGCCTCCTCAGACACCAGCAGGGGCTTGGGTGAGGCTCCAGAACTTAGCGCGTAGTAGAAGTTCCAGAATTAAGATATACAAAGCACTGATGGGGAGAAAGAACCTGATTATAAAGGGAGGACTAGGGAACTTGTCTAGAGGCTGAATCTGCAGGTGTTCCTTTAAAGTAATTATTTACTAAGCACCTACTATGAACCTGACATTGTTCTAGGATTTGGTTGTTGCTGTTGTTGTTTTTAACTAAGGCCCTCAAGTTTGCAGAAACAGTGCACTGTTTGACACAGACGGAGGGGTTATTTCTGGGCGTTCTGAAGAACTAAAAAATATTAAGGAGCAAATTACACTTTGGCGCCACGCTGCCAGGGAAGCTGGCCTGGCAGGAGATCTCAAGCTGTCTGGGCTGCTCAGGTCCAGCAGGGCGGGAGTGCTGTCTCTGTCCAAGGTGCTGAAATCCTTCCATGCCAGGCTCGGCAGGAAACCAGGGAGGGCAGCTCAGGTGAGCAAGAGAGAGGCCCTTCTCCCAACACGGTGAGTTATACAGCAACCCCAAACCATGAAAATGCATCTGTAACTGGACAGGAGCTCCAGGAGGCAGCATATGGTGAAGGAAAAGCTGGATTTGCCAATTGGTGCTACGAAGCCTCAGGTTGCACTTCCATATGCCCAAAAAGTGCTTTCCTCCCTCACCCCCACCCGAGTCATCAAGGAAAAGATATGAATCCTCCCCTGAACTTTACATTTGAAGTTCCTTGGCTTTTCCTTGGGGGTTTGTGTTGCTTTACGAAATGTTAGAGCCAGAAGGGAACACTTTCATATTTTAGATGAGAAAACAGATTCAGAGCAGTGCAGATCCTTCCTCAAGTTTGTGCCAGAGGTTGGAAACAGAACTGCACAAGAAACAGCTCTCCTGGTTCTTAGTTAAGTGATTTCCCACCCCACATACCAGGCCAGGTCAGGGATTGATATACTACATATAATAAGAGCTGAAAGAAATCAGGAATTAGGGGTACCTGGGTGGTTCAGTGGGTTAAGCATCTGCCTTCAGCTCAGGTCACAATCTCAGGGTCCTGTATCAAGCCCCACCTCAGGCTCCCTGCTCAGAGCCTGCTTCCCCCTCTTGCTCTGCCTCTCCCCTATGCTTGTTCTCTCTCAAATAAATAAATAAAATCTTTAAAAAAAAAAAAGAAATCAGATTTCAAGGTGTGTGTGAGAGAAAGAGAAGATACAAGACCCAGAGAATTCGAGATACAGAGGTGGCTATGTCAACTCTCCAGAGCTATTCTCTGTTCATTCTACTAAACTCATCAGGCAGAATTCAGAGCCTCCCCCAGCTTTGGAAGGAGGATGAGTATGGGAATGCTAATTTCACACTAGCTTCACATCCTGAAAGGTAGTTGTCCCACCTCATGAATCATCAACCAGCATGAAGGTTGGACCTGAAAAGAGACCTCAGGTCCAACGAGGTCTTCCACTTCATCATCTTCCCAGTTTACCCACAAATGATTATCTGTCACTCTTTATGTGTCCCATGCTGTGAGAGAGCCCTGGAGAAATACGGGGCATACAATCCAGCCTCTGGACCTTGAAAAGTTTGTACTTAGTCGAGAAGAAAAAATGCTCACATGTGAATAGATAATCTGTTGCAGGGGCTAATTACAAGAGATGCCACATGGTCCTAGATCCCAAGTGGCAAGAAGTGGTGCAAACCATAAATGCTTTGACTTCAGAGTAGAAGAGACTGTTTTAAGGCTAGAAGGGGAAGGGAAAGCTTTACAAAGCAGGGTTTAGGGAAAATTTGGCTGAGTGGCCAGGACACCCCATCTCTGTCCCTCTGCATAAGAGCAGTCCAGAGTGGGGCCTTCTTGTAGGAAGATAGAGCTGGTGAGGGTGTGAAGGTGATAGTGGAAGCCGATTATGCACAGGAGCCCGAATGTCCAAGAAGAGGGGTATCAATTTTTCTTCCCTAAAAAAGAAAGAGCTTGGGTGCTCCCTCTTCTGGATGCACAAGGCAGAACGGCATCTAAATCAGACTCCTCCAAGCACTGAGGTTGGCCATTTCTTATAGCAGCCCAGGCTGGAATTTAGGAAGCCAGGGAACAGAATGGGAACCCCAAGAAAGGCCCGCATCATCACCAACAGCAGATATACCAGGAACATCTGGTTTTCGGGAGTCAAGGGGCTTATAATCCAATTGGGAGGGCAGGAAGACAACACAGTGGCTAAAGGTCTACTGGGGTTTGGGATCAGGGTCTCTGTATTTCACAAATCAATCTAAAGGATCTGTAGGCTTCTCCTCTCACCCTGGGTTAAAGAAAGGGCCTGGTCCCTCCCAAGGGAACCTGAGAGGCAGGCAGAAGGGGTTCTGCCCAACCAGTCCTCATGATGGTTGCTATGGAATTTCCAGGCTGGGCACACTTGATGCTCAAAGTCCCAGTTCCCAAGAGACCCAGCACCACAGCAACCACACCAGGAAACTGGGGCAGACTGAAGGACTAGAGGAGAGAAGAAGGGAGGGAGGTAGGAGGGGGCAAGGGAACAGGCCTTTCAGGCTGATCCCTGACAACTGTGGCCTCCCATGAGGAGCCCCCAGAGCCTAAGTTGGGGGGCCCCATGATCATCATTTGGGAGACCTCAGCTTGACCCTAAAATCTCCCCATTTTCACTCTGGATCCCAGGAACAAAGGGCAACTTCAAGTCCCCACAAATGTGAAAACATTCATATCCATCCTGATGTGCTTAGTCCAAATTAGTTTTGAAGAGACAGGAACTAGAAGAGGAGGCAGGTCAAGGAGGGGCACACGTACACATCTGTATTCACTCATACACGCACACATACACACATACACACACATGCTCCTACTTACAAACACACACACACACACAGAGGCATGGGCACAACATCTGCTCAGGACTCTGGCTCAGCAGAAAGAGTCTAAACCTCCAGGAGAATCAAGGCCTGCAGACACCCAGGTCTCCCTCAGGAAGTCAGTGCCAACTCACCAGGAGCACCAAAGGCTGAGAGTCCCTGGTCACTCAGGGCAAGGTCTCAGGATTCTCAGAGGTCTCTCTGCCCCCTGACTTCCCTACCAGTTTGAAAGCCAGGAGACAGCACAATATCCAGAAAAGAGTCAGTGTGCCCTCGGGAGCACACCTGTGGGACCGGGGCGGCAGGTACAGGCTCCAGAGGGAGCCCCCTGCACTCCTTCCCACAACTCCCCAGCAGCCCCTGACGATCACCCCTCCAGCTGCAGGGAGCAGGGCTCCCTGTGCCTTCGATTAACCCTCCCTGGTGTGGTCTATGCGGAAGCAGAGACCTTTCCCAAGAGAAGATACCCCTGTTCTCCTGGAGTGGGCGGGTCAGAGCCATCATCAGGACCTTCAGGCTTATGCACGTGAACCACTACAGGGTCCTAGGGGATTAAAGTGGACCCCACCCCAGCTGGGCCCAGAGGCAAGTGCCACTGAGCCCTTGCTCATTCTGGATATCATCCTCTAGGGATCCCTGAGCCCAGGCCTTGGCTCCAACCTCTTCTCTTCAAATCTCTGCTGCCACCATGTGGCTTCCTCAAGAAGGGTCGGGCCTGCCTGACGGCTCCCTAGAGCCAGCCCAGGAGCCCCTTTTAGACCGACAACATCTCCCACCGCCTGAGTCCTAAACACCCCAGACCCTGCCCAAAGCCTTTCCCAAAATATCCAGCTCCCACCTTGCAATCAGGAAGATGAGCAAACCTCTGTGCTTCCAACCCGTCCTCTCAGCACAGCGTGAATTACATCAGACGGAGGCTCCTGAACCAAAGGAGGGCTGCTCCCCTCCCTCCGCTGGCTTCCCCCCCTTGCCTTGCCTCCTTTCCCCTCAGCTCCCCACCCAGGCCGTGCCAGCAGGCAGGCAGGAAGCTGCTCATAGTGGGGAGGGTGGGGCACTTCCAACTCACACTGAACAACTCCGGGTTGGGCTATAAAGAGTCAGGGCCTTCCGCTCCCGTCCCCCGCCACCCTCCACAGCGCCCACAGCCCCACGCACCCCCCTTCAAGCCCAGAGCCTTCCCTCCCCCAAGGTCAGGGCATCCCATGTAAAGCACTTCCCCAGGGCTCTGCTCTGGAGGGAAGACAGGAACAAGATTTGCTTCTTTCTAAAGGGGGAGACGTGGGCCTGGCTGCTTACCCACAGAAGAGTCTGTCGCCTGCACTGACCGGGGTAGATGGGGCTGGGGCCTGGACCAGCCCTCCTCGTGGCAGAGAACACGGCCACTGCCGGAGACCCAGGGGCTGGGCTCCCAAACAGATTCACTCCAAAGACCTTCTGGCTTGAAATCCCACAGTTCAAAACTGAAATTGCTTTCCTCTCTGTGGAACTTCAGGTCTGCGGGGCTTGAAAATTTTGTCTTTCCAGAAGTTACTCTTCAAAGTACGGTGGCTAAGAACAGCCATGAGCCACTGACTACATCAGGCTTGATGCCCCAGTAAGGATGACTGACAAACAGCAAGGTAGAGAGAGACAAGACTGGGCAGGGCCCTGGGGAGGAAAGAGAAAGGCCCCATTCCCCACCTGGAAGATTCAGGAAGGCCAGAGTCTCTCCATGGAAGTTAGGACACCCTGGCCAATGCTGGCTGAAGTCCCAGGAAAAGTGGGAGAAGAAAACCTTCCCAGACAAAGCCTTTCTCTGTCTCTCTTTTGACTCTTTCCCCTCTTCCTAAAATCTCTGCCCAGATCAACCCCAGTAGAACCCCAGACAGTCCCACGGCGTTGAACTGTCCCCGATCTCCTGTGGACAGAAAGTGCCCCATCTTGGATGTCTCACACTTCACCACACTGACCCTCTCCTTCCCTGCTCACCCAAACCTGTCCAGCCTCTCAGCCGACTCCTTTCTCAGGGGCCCCTCTCCACTGCTTCCAGAATACAGCTTCCCGTCCCGAGGGGGCTGCATGTATTTGCAACTGAACAAGTTCATGGCGCGCCTACCAGGTGCTGCGTACTTGGGCCCAGCAGGATCCCAGATGAGAAGAACCTGGTCTGGGCCTGCCGGAGCACACACACTCATTTGGGAGATAAACCCAAGACACAGAGCAAGCTGCCCACGAGCCAGTCCCGGGAGGAACCCGAGCAGGAGATATTGCCAGGGGCCTGGTGGCCGGGAGACAGAGTGGCCTGGAGAGCACAGAGAGGTTCTCCCCAAGGAAACTGGCTGGAGCTGTGTGTTGGTCAGATCCTCCAGGAAGCACACCAAGGAGATAGAAGCGTAAGAGATTAACTGTGGATGGTGTCTGTGAAAGATAACGGGGAGGTGGGGCAAGTGTCCAGAACAGGAGGCAGGACTGACATCTCTGGAAGGAGAGAAGGAAGAAGAAAGAGGCTCAGACCACAGTGAGTGCCGAGAAGCTCTCTGCCAGGCCGCCAGGAGGACCGGCCACAGAGGAGTGCCCACCGGGCCGAAATGGCGAGCCCACGGACCTCCCACAGCTCAGAGACTAAAGCTTCCAGGGCAGCACGTGGCCTTAAAGCCCGGGCACGTTCTGAAGGCAGGCAGTTCCTGTGGCCGGTTCTCTCTGGAAGGGAGACCTGGGCAGGTTGCCCATGAGGAAGAGGAAGAGAGTGTCTCTTCAGTCAGAGGGCAAAGGGTGAGGTCAAGGGACAGCACAGGCAAGGGCCTGAGAACCATCTGGGGATCCTTGAGGAAGCCCCTTTGTCCAGAAGAGAAGGTGTGAGCAGCACACTTGGGGAACCGAGGGCTGGGCCTGGGTGGTGCCGGGCCTTGGCCTGGGGTCAGCGGGTTCAGGGAGGGCCGGGGCAAGAGGGAAGCCCTGCTTTTGAGATGATTCTGGTGGCAGCATGAGGCACAGACCGGAGGGGAGGCCCCAAGGTCAGGAGACCACAGGGAGTGGCTTTGGAGTGAGTGAGGACCCAGCCTCTGAGGCTTGTTGTCACCTGTCCCTGAGGAGCCCAGCCACCGCCCCATTTCTTGGAGTTTAGGGAAAGGAGTCCTTCCCCGTCATGTGCATTTTAGATAGTGGCTGAATGGGAACCACATAGGGGGTCTGGTGAAAATGTCTGAGAGGTAGGGGCCTGGGTTCACCCCTGCATTGCTGGGAAAGAGGGGTGGTGAGACGGGGGCCCAAGGGGCAGGTCCAGACCGAGCACAGGTCTTGTGCTTCTGCCTCCCACTCACCCCTTTGTGAGAGAGGAGAAGCCAATCTCTCCAGGTGTCCAGGAGCTCAGGCTTCTTCGTGTTTCCAGGGTCCCCCTCGCCCTGCTCCCTCCAAACTGGCAGGCTCTACCTTCTTGGTGTGACCCCAGCCAGAGCTCACAGCACAGCCTGTTCCTTCCGGCTGATCGGCCTGCCCGGCCCCCACCCAGGCCCACCCCAATCTTACCCTCCACGCTTTTCAAAGGAGTTCTGCCAACACAAATCTCCGTGTTTGTTTGCTTGCCTGTCTGCCTCTCCCAGCCTCTGCCTATTCCAGTCTCTCAACTTCCGTTTCTTTCCCATAGTTTCTCTTAGTCTCTTAGTCCCTGCGATCTCAAATCCACGAGGCTCAGACCCCTGCAGACCCCAATGCCCCAGCTCATGGCCTTTCTCCAGCCCCCGCCCCCTGCCCCGATGGCTAAGAACTACAAACCCCAGTTTGCACAACTGCCAGGAACAGTGCCGGTGGCACCATCCGCCTCTGGGAGTTGTAGTTTCCCTGGCCCCATGCTCTTGCTAGGGCTCCAAGATCTTCTCAGCGGGCAGTCCCTGCTCAGCGCTGACTGCTGGGTCTATCTGCTGACCCACCACCCCCAGGGAAGCGTGCGTCACTGGATGACAGGGTGGGGGTGGAGGCCCTAGATGGCAGCTTCCTGCTCTTTTGTGTCCCCCACTTGAGTCATGGGGGGCGGGGGTTCCAGGAAATTGGGGCTGGGAGGGGAAGGGATACCCTAATGCCAGAGTCAAGGACAAAGGGTCACTGCATCTTTGCTGAACTGTGTCCCCAAGAGCTCCATGGCACTCCAAGGCGGGGATCCAGGAGCATTTAGATGTAGACAGGACAGGGAAGGGGAGCACCTGCAGTGATTGTAGAGGTCCCTGTGGTCTGGGAACCATCCCCTGCTGCTGACCCGGAGCTCACCCCCCCAAAACCGCTCAGAGCAAGGCCAGCAACGGCAAGGTGAAAGTCCTCCGCTCTGGCCAGACGACACAAGAGGACCTCTCTGACCCTCTGATTGTCCACCCTGCCAACTCCACCCCTACCTCCTATCCTCACCCCCACCCCCTCAAATACACCCCTGCTCCTGCACCCCAGCCCCAAGGCTCCAAGAACACCTGGCTTCCCACTTATCAGTCCTAGTCCTCTGAGCGGAACCCAGGCGTCCGGCCCCCCACCCTCTGGGTGGGCAGAGAGCCGAGGCTTTAGAGCCTCCCAGCCTGCCTTGTTCCTGTCCCATTGTGTGTGGGGCAGGGGCGGGGCAAGGGCCAGCACTGGAGAGCCCCCTCCCACTGCCCCCTCCCCTTCCTAAGGAAAAGGCCTGGGCTCTGCTGGGAGGGCCAGAGCTGAGGCAAGGCTGAACATGGGCAACTTGAAGAGTGTGGGCCGGGAGCCCGGGCCCCCATGTGGCCTGGGGCTGGGCCTGGGCCTGGGGCTGTGTGGCAAGCAGGGCCCGGCCTCCCCCACCTCCTCTGAGCCCAGCAGGGCGCCCGCACCCGCGCCCCCACCCGCACCAGACCACAGGTAAGGGCCCTGGTGGCTAGAAGCAGAGGGCAGGAGGGAGGGTGTCCAGCCCGGGAGCCCCGGGCTGGGAAGGGCTGGAGCCAGTAGCCCAGCCAAGAGGGCTGGGTCACCCACACAAGAGGGCTACCAGTGCCGACAGAACAGGACAAGCAAGGAGGCTCAGTAAGAGGCCAGGATCAGGGCCGGCAGGCAGCCGGCAAAGGCAGGAGGCAATGGCGGTCAGCTGAACAGGCTGGAATGCTGCTCTGCTGCCGAGAGCTGTTTGACTTTGAACAAGTCGCTTAACCTCTCCGAGCCTTCATGTATATACAGTAAGGACATGGCAGTGATACTCCATGGGACTGTTGTAAGCTTCTAGCTCACGGCGAGCCTTCAACAAATACTGATGATTATTTCACAGAAGAAAAGGGGCTGGGGAGGATGGTCACAGGAGGGTGAGAAGACCCACTCCCAGAACGGGGAGAGAGCTGACCCAGGAGACTCAGGCCCTTGGGGTGGGAGGCTAAAAAGACAAACAGGCCCCACCTCCTGGTGCCCATCAACCCCCAAACTTACCTGGCATCCTCAGCCCTCAAAAGAGAGAAAGGGCAGCCGGAGGCCAGGTGGGGTGCCCAGCCGGGCAGGGAGGCAGGGGGCTGGAGGCAGCTCCACGGGGAAGGCTTTGCACAGGCGCACCCGAGGCCCCGAGGCCCTCCCTTCCTCCCCACAGCAGGCCTCAGCCTCTGGGAGGAAGTGATAAGGCCCTGAGGCTTCCCTTCACACGATGCTTACTGTCAGGAGGGGTGTGAGTGGGGAGGGAAATCTGGGCTGAGGAATCCCCTGCGGGGGCTTCCCTCAGTGCGGCCACGGGCTCCATCCCCCTCAAGGTAGGGTTTGTCACAACTCCGGGGGCTGGGACACCCCGTGTCCAGAAGAGGAGAGGTGGGCCCTGAACAAGGATGAGGACCCCTCCTTAGGTCCGGAGCTCAGGAGCTCACCACTGCTGCCCTGGGCAGCTCAGGCTCTGGAGACACAAGGGACAGGAAGGCCCGGGTTTTGAAGGACGAGTTCTGCCCATGGGGCCTCTGGCAAGCTTCCTAACTTTTCTGACCTCGGGCCCCTCGTCTGTAAATGAGGGCACCAATATTGTCTACCCCCAACGTGGCGGTGAGGGCTGACGGAGGACACGTAAGGAAGCGGGAGGCAGGCGAGCAATAAATCCCTGGGGTGACTGATGTGGTCAGAGGAGCCTCTGGGGGCACATCCAGAAGGAAATACACTCCTCTCCCGTGACCCCTCCCCTGGGTCCCAGCAGCCCCCCACTCACCCGGCCCCCGGACGGGCCCAAGTTCCCTCGAGTGAAGAACTGGGAGGTGGGGAGCATCACCTACGATACCCTGAGTGCCCAGTCACAGCAGGTAAGCCCGGGAGCCCCCCCAAATCCCATATCAGGGTCGGCTAAGGCCAGTCCCTTGCCTGAATTCAAAGAGACCCTGGGAAGAGCCAGAGGAACTAAGGGACACACAGGGGGACCCTGATGACTCCTAGCCTCCAGCCCTTGTCCCAAGTCCTGCCACAGCCCAGCCCTACCTCACCCCAATTTCCAGTCCCAGCCCCAGCCCCAAACCCACACCTGCCCAGACCCACCTTCCCTCTGGCCCCCCACCCTGCCTCTGCACCCTGACCTGCTCCCGACCTCCCTCCGTGCTCCCTGCTCTCTCTGCCCCTGCCCTCCACCCTAACCCAGGATGGGCCCTGCACCCCCCGACGCTGCCTGGGCTCGCTGGTGTTCCCGAGGAAACTGCAGAGCCGGCCATCTCAGGACCCCCAACCAGCTGAGCAGCTGCTGAGTCAGGCCAGGGACTTCATTAACCAGTACTACAGCTCCATCAAGAGGTGAGACCACGCCTGGACGCCCTCAGAACACCCTTGTCCATTGACCTGGGGCCCTGTGCCTAGCTCTCGAGAGGAAGCTCACCTTCCCCAGGACCCATTGCCATCCCCCACCCCGACACCAGCACCCACCAGCTCCCCACCAGCAGCCACACAGAGCCTGGGGAAGCTCTCCCCTCCATGTGACCTTCTTCTGCTCCCCACTTGGCAACAGGAGCGGCTCCCAGGCCCATGAGCAGAGGCTTCAGGAGGTGGAAGCCGAGGTGGCAGCCACGGGCACCTACCAGCTCCGGGAGAGTGAGCTGGTGTTCGGGGCCAAGCAGGCCTGGCGTAACGCACCCCGCTGCGTGGGCCGGATCCAGTGGGGGAAGCTGCAGGTGGGGCTGGCCAGCAAGCACCTAGGATAGGGACTGGGGAAGAGAAAAAAAGGAAAGGAGCAGTAAGGGCAACTCCTGAGGCTTCCCTGGGGGGTCCCAAGCAGCGGGGAGATCCACGCCCATCCTACTAGAGATCAGTACCCCTCAGGAGCCCTCAGTCCGCTAGCTAATGCCTGGTTGCTAAGCCCCATAGCGATGCCGTGGCTGGCTGCGGAGAGAAACAGCCAAACACACTGAGGCAGTGAGGACGGCTGGGCAGTAATCCGGGGGCAGGTATTGTCTGAGCAACAGAAACATTCTTCTGGAAGGGCCCCTCGCTGCTTCTTCCCTGTGGGTCTCGCTTGTCCAGCCCAGTCCTCCAGCACCTTGGCCTCCCGCCCTCCTTCGCATTCCCACCACTGCACCGGCCTAAGAACCAGGAGAAGCAAGCTGACCACAGGGGAACTCACTCCATGCCCTCAGCCTCCTTAGCAGTAACTGGCCATCAAAGAATTTGGAATAAAGCCACATGCTCAGGAAATCCCAAAGGAGTCTCCCATAAGAGAACGACCCTGTCTGACCCTTGCATCCCCTTGAAGTTGTTCAAAGCTCTAGCTCAACCTTGAACCCATCAGAGCTTCCATATTGGATCCCACTCACAGCTACATCCCTCCCTTGGCACCAGGCCAGCCACTGCCAACCCCTTGCTTCTGTCACAAACACAAGTAGGTAAGGGACCTCCCGGCTTCCTGCTGGCGGCCCCTCTCAGCCAGTCAAGGGGGCTTCTCCCAATCTCAGAACATCGGGACGGGCAGACTCCCCGAACAGCCCCCTCACGCAGCCAAGCACTCTCCCATCAGCAGCATGCTCGAGGAGAGTCTGCTGGCTGGCTGCGGTCACCTGCCTCTGCTTGAGCACGTGGGTAATGGGGGACTCACCACCCACACCCCTAGGTGGCCTCCCTGTCACTTGGTGCCCTTCCCCAACCATCAGTTTGGCAGAGACTGGGTCTCTCTTCTGTATCGGGTACTGAAGCAGCTTCTGCAGGGGTGGAGAGAGGTCCCAGCCAGGAGAGAAGGAGCAGACCAGGCTACATTGGGTGTGTGGGGTGCAGGGCAGGAAAGAGTGGGTCATTATGGGTGCAGATGGTCAGGGAGGTTTCCCAGAGGAGAAAGAACCATGACGAGTGGCCCCAGCAGCCTTTGGAGGCTGCAGACTAGTTAGCTCCTCCCTCCCCTGCCTCCTTACTTACCCCTAGAGCTGAGACTCAAGAGCCCTGTCCTCCTCCCCTCCCCGTCTCCCCCACCCCCGGCTGGCTCAGGTGTTCGATGCCCGGGATTGCAGCTCAGCCCAGGAGATGTTCACCTACATCTGCAACCACATCAAGTATGCCACCAACCGGGGCAACCTCCGGTGAGTGCGCCCTACACTGGGCCAGATGCCACCCCTCCCTTGGCGGCCGTGAAGGCGGGGCTCTGACAGCTGTCATTCCCATGTGTCAGCTCAGCCATCACAGTGTTCCCCCAGCGCGCCCCAGGCCGTGGAGACTTCCGAATCTGGAACAGCCAGCTGGTGCGCTACGCGGGGTACAGGCAGCAGGATGGCTCAGTGCGCGGGGACCCCGCCAACGTGGAGATCACCGAGGTGGGCAGAGAGAGGCGGAGCAGGGGGCAGCCGGCCAATGAGGGCTCTGGCAGAGGCGCAGGGCTCCAGCCAGAGAGCGGCCAGTGGAGCAGGGAGGGGGTACCCAGAGATGAAGGAGGGAGATGCCAATGAAGGGGGTCCCGGAGGAGGGCAGGAGGTGGGGCCCCTCAGACCCACCTCTGGCCCTGCTCCCTGCAGCTCTGCATCCAGCATGGCTGGACCCCAGGAAACGGCCGCTTTGACGTGCTGCCACTCCTGCTCCAGGCCCCAGATGAACCCCCAGAGCTCTTTGCTCTGCCCCCCGAGCTGGTCCTCGAGGTGCCCCTGGAGCACCCCACGTGAGCATGAGAGGGACTGGGTCAGATGGAGGACGGGCGGCCCAGGTGTGGCCAGGCTGGCCAGGCCCCACAGGCAGCCTGATCCCCCGCCCAAACCCCTCAGGCTGGAGTGGTTTGCGGCCCTGGGCCTGCGCTGGTATGCCCTCCCGGCGGTGAGCAACATGCTGCTGGAAATTGGGGGCCTGGAGTTCCCCGCGGCCCCTTTCAGCGGCTGGTACATGAGCACTGAGATTGGCACGCGGAACCTGTGTGACCCTCACCGATATAACATCCTGGAGGTGAGGACGCGCGGGCAGGGAAGGGAAGGCGTCCTGCTCTGGGCTGGAGCCTTTGTCTCACAGATAGGTCCCCACACTGTCAGCCACTGGGAGAACCTGAGCCGGGTCCAGGCTGCCTCCCACACTAAAATTTTGGAGAGCTCCGGGACCACAAATCGGGGGCTAAGGGGTGTACATGCATTGGTACAAACACACTGTTATTTTTCTGGGATCTATAACTCTAGAGCTTTCCTCAGATTCTCAAGGCAGATCTTGCAAAACAATGTCATTTTAGAGACGAGAAGTTAAGATCCAGGGCCGAGAAGTAACGGGCCCAGGGTCCGTCTCTGCTCAGGGGTACCGGGCAGGCAAGAGCCTGAGCTGGCTCCAAACTAAGCAGTCAGGCCTCTCTCCATGGCCCCTACCCACCCGCACTCCTTCTACTCATGAGTTCCAGACACTCCGTCCACGCCCCCCAACCCTGTCCCTACCAATGCCATGCGCCCCCGCCTCCAGGATGTGGCAGTCTGCATGGACTTGGACACCAGGACAACCTCATCCCTGTGGAAAGACAAGGCAGCGGTGGAAATCAACTTGGCCGTGCTGCACAGTTACCAGGTATACAGGCTCAGACTGGCCAGGAGGGGAGGGGCTGCAGCAGGGAGAGAGGGAGGCACTTAGAGACCGGGGTTGGGGGTGGGGAGGCAGGAGCTGGAGGTAGCTGGAAGGAGTACCATGGTTCAGGGGGCACCCCGGGCCCGCACTTGCGGGGACACGGTGCCTAGACTTCCAGGTGCCAAAGTATGGGGATAGTGTGTGCTCGGAGCCCTGTTGCGTAGGGCAAGCTTGTAATGCAGGCCCCAGGGCAGGGTGGGTATTGTGATGTGTGGGACCCCTGGATTCTGGAAACCCCAGCTGCAGGACTGAAGGCCTATTGAGCATTGTCGTTTGAAGAAACTCACGCCGGCTGAGAACCAGGCCAGAGTTTAGGATGTTCTGGTCCAGGGGCAGAACAGACAGACATGGGAGACTGGAGCAGCCACTGAGTTTTAGGCATGTCACGTGGGCTACAGCCAGGGATGACGGCATGGTGGGGGGACACAGCCTGTGTTAGACGTGGGGGGACCCAGGGTGCCATCTAAGCCCCTGCCTCCCCAATCCCAGCTGGCCAAAGTGACCATCGTGGACCACCACGCTGCCACCGCCTCCTTCATGAAGCACCTGGAGAACGAGCAGAAGGCTAGGGGGGGCTGCCCTGCCGATTGGGCCTGGATCGTGCCCCCCATCTCTGGCAGCCTCACCCCTGTCTTCCATCAGGAGATGGTCAACTACGTCCTGTCCCCCGCCTTCCGCTATCAGGTGCCCACCCCGCTGGCTCTCACCCACTGTGGCCAGCTCTAACGAAGCAGCCCCCAGGGGCCTCCAAATGTTTTACTTATCTCCTCCTCCACTCCCCCCATCGCTCCCCTGCAGCCAGACCCATGGAAGGGGAGTGGATCCAAGGGTACCGGCATCACCAGGAAGAAGACCTTTAAGGAAGTGGCCAAGTAGGTGCCCTAGGAGTGCCACCCCTCCCCCACACCCAGGGGACCAGCCTGAGCAGTGGGAAGGCCCCCACCCCCACACAGCCACTACTCAGGGCCCCAAGACCTTGCTTGGCCATGCACCTGAGGCAGCCCTGGCTCAGTGTGCCTGGGACCACCCTGACCCTGCCCTCGCCCACAGTGCGGTGAAGATCTCAGCCTCGCTCATGGGCACCGTGATGGCAAAGCGAGTGAAGGCGACCATCCTGTATGGCTCCGAGACCGGCCGGGCCCAGAGCTACGCACAGCAACTGGGGAGACTCTTCCGGAAGGCTTTCGACCCCCGGGTAGGGCTAAGCCCAGAGGAGTGGGGATCAGGGAAGGGGGAAGGCGCCCATCCATATCTTCAGATGTGCCCTGGAGGACAGAAGAGGGTCACAAGTCAGAGCCCAGGAGGAAGCCCAGGATCCAGATGGATTCAGGCATTGAGTCCAGGCCTGAGTCAGGGTCTGAACTGTGCCCTGCCAGGACAGCAGAGGCCAAGTCCCTGGGACATCGGTCTTCTCCTCGTCCACAGGTCCTGTGCATGGATGAGTACGATGTGGTGTCCCTTGAGCATGAGACGCTGGTGTTGGTGGTGACCAGTACATTTGGGAATGGTGACCCCCCAGAGAATGGAGAGGTGAGGCCTAGCAGGAAGGGGTCACTGGAAATGAGGGGAGATTCAAAATAGGGTGGCTGGGCAGGAACCCCACTTCCACGATGGCGTGTGGAGATGCCTTGAGAGTCCCCCAGAGTGCGAGTATAGACATTCCACTGGGACCCGAGAGCCCGCTCGAGCACGACTCCAGCCCCACCACACACACACCTGCTTCAGTGTGTCCCCGGGTCATTTCCATTATCCATGCAAGTATTTAATATGTGGAAGGCACTTGGCCGGCCAGCGAGGTCAGACTGCTCTCAAGCACTGACGAGTTAGAAAAACAGCGATACCCCACTTACTACTCAATTTCAGCTTTCCCTTTTCTTCTTTCCTCAACAAAACACAGAGCACTGCTCAGACGTCAACAGATTAGGCAACTTCACTTTCTGCACAAATCTTTAAAGAAACAAACTAGAATACCACCACGAACACTAGTATCAGCCATTATCTCCCCAGCTTCTCTGCCCTGGGCCACTGCGGTGACAATCACTGCTTGTGCCCTTAGCTGCTGCAGCTTCCGGGTGATAAACGTCCCCTGAGCACTAGAGACCTTCTCCAGCAGCCCAAAGCAGAGGCCTGAGGCAAGCCTCCCCTCCACCACCATGCGCCCCTTTCAGCCCTCATTCTCATCTGCCTTGTAAAGAATAATAGAATCCGTTACTTTGTTAGTATAAAAGTGGTATTTACACCCACGTGGCCCACCACCCTAGGAAGACAGAGAACACATCCACTCCCCAGGCGTCCTTGTCAGTGCCCTTGAACGTCCCCCTGTCAGTGCCCCCAGCCAGCCCCTTCCCAGTCCATGCCTTCCGCCAGCCCGGTCAGTTTCGCCCGCTCTGGGACGTCAGAGAACGGGGAGCACACAGAGAGACCCGGCCCGAGCCTGAGGCTCATCTCACAGTGAGCAATTCGGTGCCTCGCTCCTTTTCACTGCCGAGCGGCGAGCCGCGTTCACTGTGTGAACATGCCGTGTGTTTCTCCGTTCTCCTGCCGACGGACGCTTGGGCCGTTTCCAGGGTTGGGCTATTATGAATAAAGCTGTTATGAACATTCTTGGGCAAGGCTTTTGTGGGCTTATGTTTTCATTTCTCTTGAATAAATACCTAGGAGTGGAATTGCTTGGTCATCGGGTAGGTGTATCTTTAACTTCGAAAAAGACAAAAACAAAAAAACAAAAAACTGCCAGCCAGCCAGAGGGATTGAACTGCCCCTCTAAGTTCTGTGCAGTTCAGTGTATGTAAATTTCACCTCATTTTTTTATAATGGAGCAAACCTAGGAATGTGGCCCACAGAAAATGGGGTATATTCACCAAAGTCACTAACAAGAACGTTTACAGCAGCGTGGTTCATAATAGCCCCAGACTGGAAACAGTTCCAATGACTGTCCACGGCAGATGCGATAAATACATTGTGGTCTATTCAAATTCTGTGCAGCAGTGAGGGTGAACGGATCACAACCACTGGACAGAGATGAATCTGAAAACATAGGGGAGGGGGAAAGAAGCCAAGCGCAACAGAATTGGGACTGTGGGGTTCGCTCTGTGTTAAGTTCAGAAACGGGCAAAAGGAATCCATGGTGTTTTAATAGGGAGAGGGTGGTCCCCGGGGTGGGACGGGGAACTGGGAGGGGTCTGAAGCTGAATTCTAGGGTTCTAGCGACATTTCCTGAGAGGATGCTGATGACACAGGCAGGTTCCATTTGTGAAAAATCTAGAGAGCTGTACGTTTTTGATACGTGTGCTTTTCTGAACGTATTATTACACTTCAACAAAAGGTTCAAAAAATATATTAAGGGAAAAAAAATAAAATAAAGGTAGTACACACTAATCACGGTGACCTTAAAGCCCCACCACCCAAATGCACCTGCAGCTGTCGCTGGGGTGTGCCGGGCTTGCCCCATTTGGGGTTTTACTGTACAAAGCTGTTCCGCGTAGCTCTTAGCTATTTTCGCGGCAGCACAGGACATGGCTCAGCCTCCTAGAAGAGGCTGGTGCCACCAACTAGCAACAGAGGCAATGCAGGGAGACCGAGGGCTGTCTTCCACCTGTCAAGCTGGCTGAAACATTAAGGACTGGCCACGTCTAGTGTTGGCAGGAGGGAGCAAAGAGCATTCCTCTTGCTGTGGGCAGTCTGACCACTCGCCTCATCCTGCCTTTAAATCCTGACTCGGAAACACCCCTTGCAAGGACTACCCCCCCGAAACAAATAAAAGAGGAGAGGGCATGTATATATACAAGGGTTTGAGCATCGATCACACACCACCCAGATTTCCTGAGTAAGACGGAAGTCTCCTACACGTGCTCCCTGCAAATGTGGGGACACTAGGCAGCCATTCAAAAGAAGGTCAGTCTTGGTGTGTTGACCTAGAAGGAGGTCCATGATTGGTTACTGAAGAAAGAACAGGTAAGTATGGTGTGGCCCCATTTTTACTTTTTGGAAAAACTATAAATGCAGATCGATATGGAAGTATAACCAGACATATCTAGGAGGTTAAACACCTCTCCACAGGGCACATGCCTTGGGGATGAGGACTGGAGGAAAGGTAAGGGTCAATTTTTCTCTTTTATTCCTTTATGGTGCTATCATGTTTTCAAAAAGCCAATACAGGTTTTAAAATTTTCAAAACAAAATAAAATCAGAATTTACAAGCAATAAGGATCAGCTGACTGCCGTTTTAAAGTTCTGTGTGGTTTGAAATTAAAAAAAAACTAACCGTGATACCAACACTTGCCCTCCCCAGAGTTTTGCAGCGGCCCTGATGGAGATGTCCGGCCCCTACAACAGCTCTCCTCGGCCAGAACAGCACAAGTGAGTGCCGCTGGGAGCCTGGGGGGAGATGGGAGGGAGGGCAGTGAGGCATCTGGAGACACTGAGGAAAGGAGGGCTGAAATGTTCTCTCTCTATGCCTCCAACAAGCTGGAGGACAAATGAGAGGAGGCCCGGAACCCCGTTACGCCTCAGGATGCCCTCCTTCCTTGTGACCTGGCCACTCACAGTCCCCAGGACCCTGAGGGCTGATCAGTCCTGCAGTCCCCTTCAGAGAGGGGAAGGGAGGCACAATGGGGCCTGAAGGCACAGAGGTCCCCGGGTGACAAAGCCAAGTTCAAGGGCAGGGTCTTTCCTATCCCAGATGTAGAGACCCCAGAGCTGTCCCCGCACTGTGTCTGAGCCTATGCCAGGCTCCCAGTTCTCTGTGACAGACCTGTCTTTGTCTTCTCTTGCTAGGAGTTACAAAATCCGCTTCAACAGCGTCTCCTGCTCAGACCCGTTGGTGTCCTCTTGGAGGCGAAAGAGAAAGGAGTCCAGTAACACAGACAGCGCAGGGGCCCTGGGGACCCTCAGGTGTGGGAGCTGCAGTGTGGGGAGGCACGGGAAGGAGGGCAAGCTGCCTGGGCATACATGGGGCGGGGACAGGCGTGGGCTCCAGTGACGGCTCCCTGAACCCCAGGTTCTGTGTGTTCGGGCTGGGCTCCCGGGCATACCCCCACTTCTGCGCCTTTGCTCGTGCGGTGGACACACGGCTGGAAGAGCTGGGCGGGGAGCGGCTACTGCAGCTGGGCCAGGGAGATGAGCTGTGTGGCCAGGAGGAGGCCTTCCGTGGCTGGGCCCAGGCCGCATTCCAGGTGAGCCCCTGGGCCTGTTCAAACGTGTGACCCAGGCTTCCCCTCCCACCCTGATTCTGGCTCACTCCCACCCCCAGCCCTCCCCCTGAGACATGTAATAGTGAGGCTAGAGGCCTTGCGGCTGCCCTGACTCTGCTTGGTCCTCTGCTCCCATCCTGTTCCTTCCAAAATCTGTCCTCATTTTGCCCCTGTGCAGCCAGCCCTTCTGGCTCCATCTGCAGCGGGGATGACGCGGCCCTAACAACATGGGAGGCACCTGGCCCGGGCGGAGGAGAGCAGGCAGGGCTTCATCCAGGCACAGACGGGGTCCCTGAGTGGGAGCCTAGAGGGACAGCATGCGAGTCAGGCAGGGTGGAGGGAGAGGGGAAGGCCCAAGAGAAGGCTGGACAGAAGTGAGGGCTGCAGCTGAGGCCAGCAGAGAACCTACAGGAAGTCAGAGGCCAGACAGGCTTGCGATGGTGCCTGGACAGTTGGTGTCCTAGCTCAGGGGAGTGCAAGGAGGGGTGGGTCCCAGAGCTAGGCTTCCCCCAGAGGCAGCTCTGCCTGGTCTGGGGATTATGTCTGGAGGTGAACAGACCCCTTCTCCCTGTCCCGATGCCCCCTCAGGGCAGTGCTGGCCCATCCAGGGTTCCCAGGCTTGAGCTGAGCGGGTCTGGCTTGATGGGGCCCAGCGGGGACATGCAAGGAGGCCAGCTGGGGGTGGGGGAGGAAGCTGGAGGAGGGTTTGCTAGGGAGGAGAAAGTGAAGCTGAACAAATACATAGGTTCAGACTGGGAGAAGGAGAGTAAGAAGGAAAACAAGATAAAAGGAAGCGACAGGAAGCGAGGAAAGAAGAAAAAGGTGAAATTTTAGGGATACGGCTTTAGAGATGCAGGGTCAATGAGGGAAACATCCAACTAGAAGCAGGAAGACGCTGAAAGAACTAGAGGGTAGGAAGGAAGGGAGGGGGCCGAGGAAGGAAGGAAGAGATATAAGACCTTAAACACACAAAAGAAAGATTAGCAGGACTGGTGATCCGTGTTGGGAGGAGAAGGAGCAACCAATCACGGGTGAGCCCTGGATTTCAAGCCCCGGCCTGAGCAGCCAGCCGTCTGCAGGACTCCTACCTGAATGGAGACGGATAGGATCTGCACCCTCCCAGGGGTCCTGCCCCGAGGCCCTCTAGCCCTAGAGAGCAAAGCAAGAAGGACAGAGCAGCCTGAGACCCCTCCCACAGCCACCCAAATCTGGTCTCCCACTCCGGGGGCTTTTACATAAAGCATCTCATTTCATCCTCCCCGGGACCTAGCGAGGCGGAAAGTGGGGCCAGTGGGGCACGTGGAAGGTGAGTGGAGGAGTCAGAATTTGAACACAGCTCCGAGCACTACCGTGTGCCGAGCACCGCACTCCCTGAGAGTAACACCAGATTAAGGAACCAGTGGGTGTGACACAAGTGAAAATGTGCAAAGGGAGAGCTAGTGCAGTGGCCAAGCCATGAAATGGGACGACGAACAGACACTGCCAGGCTCGGCCATAGGAGGGGGCCTCGGAAGGGCGCCTCCCGCTCCTGGGCACACCACACACATACTCCCACCATCCCAGGAAGAGAAGGGGCCACTGGGGACCCCACAGCCCAGCTCAACCTCCTGCCTCAGCCTCCTGAGCTCCTCACTGCTCCGGCCCTCCCTGGGGGCCAGAGGCCCTCAGCCCTCACCCCCTGGCCCCTCAGGCCTCCTGTGAGACTTTCTGCGTGGGAGAGGATGCCAAGGCCGCTGCCCGGGACATATTCAGCCCCAAACGGAGCTGGAAGCGCCAGCGATACCGGCTGAGCACCCAGGCCGAGGGCCTCCAGTTGCTGCCAGGTGAGGCTCTGGCCGGCCTCTTGACCCCTGGTTCTTCTGGGCACCCAGGGTCTCAGGACCCACTGTCAGGGGCCTGGCTGGGCTCCTGGCTCAGTCCCAGTCTCCCGCCAGGCCTGATCCACGTGCACAGGAGAAAGATGTTCCAGGCTACGGTCCTCTCAGTGGAAAACCTGCAAAGCAGCAAGTCCACGTGAGAAGGACCACTTCCCCGCCACTACCCCATCCTGGCCTCTCCTTCCCTCTGTCCCAGCATGCTCCCCAGATGCCCTCCCTGCCCGCTTCTAACTGCCTCAACCCCTCACCCACAGCCGGGCCACCATCCTAGTGCGCCTAGACACTGGAGGCCAGGAGGCCCTACAGTACCAGCCCGGGGATCACATAGGCATCTGCCCGCCCAACCGGCCCGGCCTCGTGGAGGCGCTGCTGAGCCGCGTCGAGGATCCGCCTCCACCGGGCGAGCCCGTGGCTGTGGAGCAGCTGGAGAAGGGTAGCCCGGGTAAGGCAGAGCAGTCAGGGGAACGAGTGACAGCCTGCTCTGTCCCCCTGGCCTCAGGGTGGAGGACCTGGTAGAGGACTGCCACCTCCCCTCACAGCCGTAATGCCTGTGCTCAGAGCCAGCTGTGCTCCCTCCCGTGGGGCTGACCTTGTGGCTAGCGGGTCCACAGAGCGTGGCTCCTTTTTCAGTACCCTTCCCCACAAAAGGCTGCTGCCTCTCTCTAGGCTCCCCCCAAGATCTCCTCCTGACAGCCTAGCCTGCTCTGTAGCTGGCCTCGGGTCTACCTCCTGGCACGTGGATGCCTGGCATTAGAGTAAGAACCCAGACCAACCCAAACCAGTCAGGGGCCCCCAAACACACACACACACACACACACAGGAGCTTCCCAGACAGGCCCACCACCACCACCGTTCAAGGGCAAGGTCTCCGATCAAACACAAGGCATGGTCAGTCTCGGGATACCCCCAAGCAACGACCAACTCAGACTCTGTAGTTCTGGCTGGCCCCTTCCTCAAACCTCCCCTGTACATCACACCCCTCAGGTGGCCCGCCCCCTGGCTGGGTTCGGGACCCCCGGCTGCCCCCATGCACGCTGCGCCAGGCTCTCACCTTCTTCCTGGACATCACTTCCCCGCCCAGTCCTCAACTCCTTCGACTGCTCAGCACCCTGGCCGAAGAGTCCAGCGAACAGCAGGAGCTCGAGAGCCTCAGCCAGGTGCGGGTGGCACCAGCGGGCGGCGGGGGCTCAGGAGGCTGGGTGAGCCAGGTGGGGAAGGGGGTCTATCTGGCTAGCACACCCCGGGCTTTAAGGCCCAGCTCTGGGTCTCAGAATTCATCTCTGAATTCTTGGTGCTCAAGAAATATTTGTCTCCCTGAGCTGAGAAGGGAGAGACCCCAGGAGGCTCGGCTCAGGACGAGTCAAGAAGGGAGGTCAGCAGGCGGGGTCAGGAGGATCTGAACCCCTTGCACCCTGCTCCCGCCAGGACCCGCGGCAGTACGAGGAGTGGAAGTGGTTCCGCTGCCCCACGCTGCTGGAGGTGCTGGAGCAGTTCCCATCTGTGGCCCTGCCCGCACCGCTGCTCCTCACCCAGCTGCCCCTGCTCCAGCCCCGGTACTACTCAGTCAGCTCGGCACCCAGCGCCCACCCAGGAGAGATCCACCTCACAGTAGCTGTGCTAGCATACAGGACACAGGGTGAGGTGACAGAGGGCCAGGGGCCAGGGCCACACGGTGACCCCGGTACGGGCTCCTCATTGGCACCCTCTCCTCCGCAACCCCCAGACGGACTGGGCCCCCTTCATTATGGAGTCTGCTCCACGTGGCTGAGCCAGCTGAAGGCCGGGGATCCTGTACCCTGCTTCATCAGGGGGTAAGTGAGGGCTTCAGGGGATGGAGGTGGAAGGGGCATGGAAAAGAAAGCGTCTGTCCCAGCAGGGGTGGACAAAGTGCCACATGGATAGCCAGGGACAGATGGAGGAATCGGCAGGTGGCAGCACAGGGTGAGGGCGAGAGCTCTGGTGAGGGGTATGATGGGGAGCAGGGAGGACCCACCTAACACATACAAGGACGGGGAACTTCAACAAAGCTTTGGGTGTTTCACTAATTTGGACTTAGGGCCCTGTCCCAAAGCTTCCCCTCCCAGAGACAGGGCTGGGAGTCGACCTGCAGGCCCTGCTGCTTTTAGGTAAACTATGTCCCTCACTACATCCTTCAGGTCAGTCTGATACTGGGAGGTGTGGCACTTGGGAACTGTGCCCCTATTCAAGGTCAGGTCCCCACTTAGTCCAGGGAGAACAAGTAAGGTCTCCATAGCATCATTGGGGACTCAAAGAAAGTAAAAGAGTGCAGGATACCCTTCCCTGATGCTGGGTTCAAAAGCCTTGCCTCATCCAGCAGCCAGGACCCAAAGCCTCGGGGCGGGCAGGGGGAGCAGTGGGGACTTAAAAGAATTCCCAGAACAGACACCAGTTATGTCCAGTAACTCAAACCCATTGAGGAGGCTATATCCCAAACTGTACCAATCCACTGAACAAACCAAATACCAACATCAAGGCTAGAATTTAAAATAAACACTCATTGAACGCCTTATGAACCAAAAGCTGTCTTTCCCTTCCCATATGTTGTAAATCTCCAACTGAGATATCAGAACATTCTTCAGTTCAAATTAAATCCTATTCCCTTGGACCCAGCCTCCAGAAACACATGTCCGTGGAGTTTCTGCCTGCAGGTAGAGTTCTTTGCATAAACACACCATGCCCACTCTGAGCTAGACTGTGTCGTGAGCATTTGACAACCATTTGCCAACGAATGTTGAGTTCTCCTCTCTCCCCGCAGTCCACGATGGTAAGAATGTGGGAGGTGGGAAAGCACAGAGGCCTGACACAGTGTCCCTCCACTAGGGCTCCCTCCTTCCGGCTGCCGCCTGACCCCACCTTGCCCTGCATCCTAGTGGGCCCTGGCACAGGTATTGCCCCCTTCAGGGGATTTTGGCAGGAGCGGCTGCATGACATTGACAGCAAAGGTGAGACTGGGGGCCAGGGGAATGAATGGAGGGCAGGAGGAAGTCACACAATCTAGGGGGAAAGGGACAGGGACTAGATGACAGAAGCCAGGTAGGAAGGAGGGCAAGCAATGGGCCACAGAGGTGAAAAGAAGCTTATTAGACCAAGGGGTGGGCAGTGCCCTGCTGGTCTGGCTTCCTGGAGCCAGACACAAAGTAGGTGTGGAAACTGGGTTAAGGACAAGGGGACAAGGGGAACTGAAAATCTGCAGAGGATGGGGCCGGGACTCAGAAGGCAGAAATGCCCAGAGTGTACTTGGGACTGTGCCAGAGTTCAGCTACGTGTGTCCAAGACTCACGAAGCCACAAGATGTTCAGGCTGGACACAGGGGCTTAAGGCAGCTGATAAATCGAAAGAAAGGGGCTGTGACTGATAGGAAGGCAGATGATGTGTAAGGTGAGGACGTGGGGAAAAGGGCTAGATGGAGTCCCCGAACTTCTGTGTTAGACGGTGCCCAGGGCTTGGAATTCCAAGTCAGAAGCCCCACGTTCTAGTGCAATGCTACCACTGGTCATTCCACCGGAAGAGCCACCACCTCCTGTGCGCTGCTCTTCTGTGAGCCTCCTCTCTGGAAACCAGAGTCAGACAGGGTCTCTGAGAGCATCCTGCACTCTCCTGGAGGCTAGACGGCCGTGAGTGGTAGTTGCTATTCGAAAGGCACGGGCTGTCCGCCTGGGCGAGGCCAGCCAGCGGGAGGTGTCGCTAGGGCTGCGGCCCGGGGAGAGGACGCTCCCAAGCCGCAGCGCTGCCCGCAGGCCTGCAGCCCGCCCCCATGACTTTGGTGTTCGGCTGCCGATGCTCCCAGCTCGACCACCTTTACCGCGACGAGGTGCAGGATGCCCAGGAGCGCGGAGTTTTCGGGCGCGTCCTCACCGCCTTCTCCCGGGAGCCCGACAGCCCTAAGGTGCGACACCCTGAGGGAGCGGGGGTAACCTGAGACTAGGCACCCCGGGAGGGCGGAGGGGCGCTCCGGGGAGAGGGGAGGGGCGTGCGCAAGCCCGGCCCCGCCCCCTCTAGGGCGCACCCTCCGCCCCGCCCCTCGGCTCCCGCCCCGCCCGCGGACTCAGGCACCCGCCCCCACTCGGCGCCTCCCGCGTGCCTCCCGGGCTCCCTCACCTTCGCCCTAGCCCCGCCCCTGGCTTGGCTCCACCTCTCCAGACCCCGCGCCCCGCACTTAGGCGCCGCCTGGCCCGCGGAAAAACTGTTAGCACCCGGGCCGGACCCCCACCCCCCAAAGCCCCCCAGAGCACGCCCCTAACCCCGGCTCCCCTCAGACCTACGTGCAGGACATCCTGCGGACGGAGCTGGCTGCTGAGGTGCACCGCGTGCTGTGCCTCGAGCGGGGCCACATGTTTGTGTGCGGCGACGTCACCATGGCAACCAGCGTTCTGCAGACGGTGCAGCGTATCCTAGCGACGGAGGGCGACATGGAGCTCGACGAGGCCGGCGACGTCATCGGCGTGCTGCGGGTGCGGGGGGCGGGGCCATGCCGGGGCGGGGTCATGCCCGGGGCGGGGCCCGCTCCTACTTGGATCCCACCTCCGTTCTGGCCCTCTTCCCCCGCAGGATCAGCAACGCTATCACGAGGACATTTTCGGGCTCACACTGCGCACCCAGGAGGTGACAAGCCGCATACGCACCCAGAGCTTTTCCTTGCAGGAGCGACATCTGCGGGGCGCAGTGCCCTGGGCGTTCGACCCGCCCGGGCCAGACACCCCCAGCCCCTGAGAGCCCTCGTTTTCCATCCCAGTTCCGGGAGAGGAGCCGTCAGTCCACCCCGGCTCTGCCGCTCTCCTGGCGGCGTTACCAGACCAGCCACCTCTCCCCTCCTGAGGTGCCTTCCCATCTTTGTCCGGAATCTGCCCTAAGTTGCTTATTCCCGGGAATGAGCGAAATGTCCCTCTCTAGGTCTGTTTACTTGCCCCGGGTCCGGAGGCCCCCTCCCAGGGCCAACTGTCATCCCTTTTGTGTTCCTTAGGTGAGTTTTAGATTCCCTTTATCTCTCTCAGGAGTACCTTATCTTGAAACCTAATCTCTAAATGATTCAAATATTTATTATTGAAGATTCACCATAAGAGACGGGACCAGATGTTATGAGAGCTTCTAAGATGCCTAACCCAGCCCCGTTGATTAAAACTACAGAACGACAAGCTTTGTCTTTTAATTTGTGCAGATCGAGGTCGTGGTAATTCTTTGGAAGGCGGTCCTAGCCTACATACTCCACTCTGACCCAGCGCTCTAGAAATGTGGTTTCCAGCCAATCAGAGCACGGTGTTGCTTCTTTGCTCTTGATTGAGAAGCAGGTACAGCCCTCAGCTGCCAGGAGTGGGAATGCCAGAGACTAAGGTCACAAAGATGTGCGACACAGCTCTGAGCAACCTTTACTGCGGGTTTCAAGCAGGAAGAGGAGACACACCTACTTCCTCTGACATCACATCAGTGCTGAACTCCAAAAACATCAGCCCTCCGTACTCTTTCCACTCACAATTCCCCACAGCTCTCCTCCACAAGTCCCACGGGACCCTGAAGGCCAGGCTGGCTTGGAGAGCACACTGCCATCAGGTCCCGTCTCTCTGTTTCCCTTACATTTAGCTAGGCCTCTACCTTGGCCCTGTCCTCCACCCTAAGGATACCTGGCGATTGCCTCCCAGCCAGATGGTCAAGAACAGCTAGTTGGGGTGGTATCCCCTCAGCTCCTCCAGGTGGGGATCATCTCTGAGACTTGTTTCCAGATCTTTTGGCATCTCCTCTCCTACCCTTTCTTTGCTCTCTGGGGTGAGCTCATCACTAACATCCCCCAACTCCTGCCCAACTAAAGCCTCCTTAGGCCTCCGGTCTGGGGGGGGGTGGGTCTCTCTAAAGAAGGCTCAGCATCATGTCCTTCCACTCCATCTTGTCTGATCTCCTACAGCTGGATAAGCCAGGGAACCTGGGGGAGAAGAAGGCTCTTGGCAAGCATTTCAGCGGTTTAGGTTGCAAAGATGACCATCCCCATCACCCTGAATTCCCACCACTGCCCCCATCCCTCCAAGTGTGGCTCCACCCAATTTTTTGTTCATTCCCCAGCTCCCACCCACCCTACCCTCTCACTCTATTAGACAACACTGACCCCGAGGAGCCCTCTCAGTCAGTGCTAGGGGCCAGACCAGGCTCCTTCTGGGTGTCCGTGGTCTCCTGAAACCTTCCAGGGAGCAGATTCTGGGTCCTCTGGGTTCTCCACTGCTGTCTGGGGCTGGAGGCAGGACTAGAGCCTGGTGAGAAAAGCCATCAGCTGGCTGGTGTGGTGAAGCCCACTGTCCCCCCAGGGTCTGTCCCCTGCACACCCTGACCACCTCACCATCACTTGACCAGGATGGCTTCTCCTCGTCAGGCGAGAGTGTCTGGGAGGGGCTGGACCAGGGCCTGGACAGGGAAGAGGCTGAAGCCTCACCCCACAGTTCCTGCTGCTGCTGCTGATGGAGCTATATGGAAGGAAGAGGAATGACAGGCTCTCTTGTGCCCCACAGTGGGAAACCCAACCCCTGGACTAGGGGCAGAGGCTTTTCAGATCTCCTCTTTCAGCTCCTACCAAGTATTTCTTTACACTCTACCCCCCACACACACACACCCATCTCCATTTCATTCAGCTGCTTTCTCCCCACATTTCTCTTTCTGGCAACCCTCGGCTCACCTGGTGCAGGTAGATGGCATGAAGACTCATTTCAGCAGAAGCAAGTTCTGGAAGCTGGGCCAACTTCTGGCCCCCAGTGCCTCCTGGGGACACACAGCTGGAACAGAGGACACAGTACACCAAAAACATGCCCCTCCCCCCTGCACCCCTCAATGAGAGTCCAACTTGATCTCCCCTTCCCAAGGTCCCTGCAGACTCCTCCTGGAGGACAAGCTCCCCCCACCCCCCCACCGCCCCACTGCTGCTGTGCCTCTCCCACCTCCCCGCTCTAACCTCGGGTCCTGGGCAAGGCGGGAAATGGAGGCCAAGAGGCTGGCTGTGGCTGCAGCTGGGCAGGGGGCTGTGGGGCTCAGGTCCCGTGGGGGCAGGAGGGGCTGCCCCAAGAGGTTGGCCAGGAAGGCCTCGGGCTGGGAGCAAGAGAAGAGGGCATCAGAAGAGAGGACAGAAGTGGAGGGAGGAGGCCTAGGAAAGGCCTGAGAGCAAGCTAGACCAGGGAGCGGGTTAATACAGAACGTGAGATGGACCGGAGGGCCTGGCAGTGGTCAAGACAGAAGTGCCGCCCAGGCTGCAACTCACCAGAGGTGAGGAAGAGTCGCTGAGCATCCCAGGCGTGGGGGGGCTGCGAACGGAGGTGGCGCCCCAGGCTGCGGCATCTTGTTGTACCCTGCCCCGAAGGTGCCCCAGGAACTTGGAGCTGTGCCCTGGGGGGCGCCATTGTGGGTGGGCCAGGGAGAACCGCATCAAGGAGAGCTCAGTCTTTCCATCTTCTGCGCGCTGAGACAGGGAGGCCTCTGTCTGGCCGGCTGAGAGCCACTGAGAACAAAATCAGCCAGTCATCCAGATGCTGTGGACACTGCTTTTATAGCTTCGGTGGAAGCCTTGTGGGGTAGGCGAGACAGGAAACACCGGCCGCTCCCCAGGTCAAAGACCAGACGCTATGATGGGGACTTGCTCAAGATCACCCAAGAACACAGCAGCAAAGCAGGACCTGGGTCCAGAGCCAGCGCTAGTGGAGGGCGTGGGCTTAGCGTCTTCCCAGCCTGTTCGCACTGGACCCCAGGGCTGGCCTGACTGTCTTCTTCCAGCCCCTCCTACGCCCAGCTCATACCTCCACCTCTCGGCAGTCTTGCCTCCCACGTACTGGAGTTTCAATGTGCTGAGAGCTCTGTCAGCTTCTGTACACATCCTCTCCTTAATCCTCGCAGCCCTGTGCCTTAGCTACAGTCACTGTCCTTGTTTGACTGATACAGACACTCGGGTGTGAGGAAGTGACTAGCTTCCTCACTGGTCACTGGTGGCAAACGATGAGCGTGGCATGGAACCCAGCTCTGCTCTGAGCGAGGCAAGCACAGCCCTGCCCACCCACAACCCCACACAGCCAGGGATGGGCTCTAACCTGAGGGTGCCCGTGGCGCTTCACATCCATAAGGGCAAAGGAACAGATGTCCCCAACGCCAGCCACATCCACAGTGAAATGATGAAAAAAGTCAATGATCTCCAGAGAACGAGGGGAGAACCAGAAGAGCAGAAACAGTGGAGTGAGGAGAGGGGACAGAAGCTCCTCCAGGAGGGAGACCTGGGGAAGCAAGATGAAACTCAGAAGGGGTTGCCAAGGGGTCCCACGCTGGCGATCAGGACCAAGAGATCCCCCGGGGCCGCCGGCCGAGGACCGGAAACCTCTAAGCCAGACGCCTCCCGGCTCCCGGGATGGCCAGCCCCGCGAGCCGAGCCCGTAGGTCCTCAGCTCTCTCTAGGGCGCCCGCGGGCTGCACCGCTGTCTCCGCAGCCCCTCTTCGGGCCGGACCCTCACCGCTCGGTACTGCAACAGCCGCGCCATCTGCCGGTAAGCGCTGGCCTTGCCCGCGGGGCCGGGCTCCTCCGGGAGGTAGTGCATGTGTGCCAAAGCCGCCTGCAGCAGGAACTTCGGGGAGCGACTCCAGCCCTGCTCTTCCGGAATGAAAGACCTGAAGGGCGGGATGGGGGTGGAGAAGGGGCCTGCGGTCAGGACGTACGGACCGGCGGCAGGGCTGCGCGGCGCCAACGGCGGGAGGGGTAGGGACTCGCGGGAGAGTCGCCCCTCCATCCCCGGTCAGAGGCAGGCCCCCCTCCTCTCTGGACAAGCTCCCCAGCACCTGGCCACGGTGGCCGTGACCCCGAGCGCGGTCATGGCGGTGAGCACGTGCTCCACGGCCAGCACGTCCTCGTCGTAGACGGTGAGCACGAGCAGCGCGGCGAAGAGCGCGCCGGCGAAGAAGACGAGCTGGCGGGCCAGCAGCGCCAGCAGGGGTGCGGGGGGCGCGGCGGCGCGTAGGAAGGCGGCGGCCGGCCGGTAGGCGCGGGCCAGGCGCGCGCGCAGCTCGTGCGGCAGCTCGTTGAAGTGGCGCAGCTGCAGGTGGGCCAGGCGGGACCAGCGGCGCGCCCCCAGCGCCCCCGGCTCGCGCCGCAGCAGCTCGGCGTGGCTGTAGAAGGCGTGCAGCACCTGCCAGGCCAGCACCAGCGGGCTTAGCGCCAGGTTCACGGCGGCCAGCAGCAGCACCGTGCGCCGCCAGCGCGCGGCCAGGGCGCCCCGCTGCTCGCTGCGCTTGTAGGCGTCGGGCAGCTCCCAGCCCCCGCGGAAGAGCGAGAAGGGCCCGCGGAAGAGCAGCAGATCGACGTTGAGCGCCAGGCCGCGGCTGAGGAAGGCCGCACTGCCGCCCCAGGGCAGCGCGCAGCGGGCGGGCAGCAGGCCCTTGTTGGCCAGCGCCACCTTGTAGTTGGTGTAGCGCAGGATCCGGTGGTGCACGTCGAGCTCGGTCAGCGGCCGCGGCTGCACGCACAGCCCCCCGCTCTTCTGCAGCGCCAGCAGGCGGGACTGCACCTCGGCCCAGGGCACCGAGCTGAGCTCCTCCTGGGGAGAGGGCACCGTTGAGCGCCAGGGACCTGGATTCCCTGGCACCGCAATGCCCACATTTGATGACCGGAGCTACAGTCCTCATTTGCCCTCTCCCCACCTTGCTCTGCCGGTGTCCTTCAAGGCATCAGACCTGCCACCTTTCCCTTTCTGCCCTCTCTTGCCCTCCCCTGACTTTGTCGCTAACAATCAGGACATTTCTTACTTCCTTTCATCCTCTTCTGAACTGTGTTCCTCCTGCCCCTGCCTCTCCTGAGGCCATGAGTCAAGTGACAAACACCTCATCATTTAACTTCTTCAGGTATCTGATCTCAGCTCCCGAAGAGCAGATAGTCTGGACCCTCCCCCTCTGCCCGGAAGTTCTTCACCTACAGCACAGACTGGCTGCGGGGAAGGCAAACTCTCCTCGTTCCTAGGGTGCCGGCCACCACAGGACAGGAAACCTCCTTGTCTCAGCATGCTTTGAGACCCCCCCCCCCAGCCCCATACCGCCCCGCAAACAGAATAACCTGCCTAAGACACTGGCTGTGTCCGTGTCTGGTGGGATGCTGTCAGATCTCACTTGGGTCTCATCTGCAAACCTCACGTTAGCCCAGTTTCACCCAGCTGCCCCAGTCCGGCTTAGTCAAGTCCCTCCACGCCAGCCTCTCCAGTCCATCCCAGGCTCTCCCCTTCCCCTGGAAGGAATAGGGGAGGAGGAGAAAGAAGGGAGGAGGAGAAGGGTCAGCAGCCTCCTGGAGGAGCAGTGGACTAACCTCTGCCTTCCCTGACCTGGGCTCCCCTGGCCCTCTCCATCCTTCCTGCACTCTGCCTGGGGGGCTTTCTGAAACCCCTCCCTTTGGCTGTGCAGGAGAGCTGTGTGGAAGGTCCTGCATTTCTGAGGGGAAAAGGGAAGCTGGCTACAGAAGGTAGCCTTTGAGCTGGGTCTTAAAAAAAAGAACTCAGGAACAGAGCAAGAAGGAGCATGGACAAGAGGGGGAGGAAAGAAAAGGCCAAGCATGACCTAGTCATCACAGTGGCTCGCTGCAATTAGGGAGTGAGGCCAGATGGGGGCGTGCGATCCCTGGAGGGGGGCCTGACACTCAGTGGCCGACTGATGGGCAGCCATCTCACTGCTGCCCACTTCCGGCACTGGGGCTTGGAATGCCTTCCCATTTCCTAGCCTTCCCAGCCTCACCCAAATTCCTTCTGCCCTGTAAAGCCAGATGGCCTCCCTTCCTCTGAATACCTACTGTTTTAACCACAAGCATGTGACTATATATATCTTCTATAACCTAACTAAATCAACAAAATTCCACTGGGGTCAGGACCATGTTTTCTAAGCGGTGGTCCGCCACCTCCTAACGTTATTCAGGGCCTGGGCACGTGCCTGTGTTCCACTGGGTTCTTCTGCCTGCCCAGCCCCCGCTCCTCCCCTAGTCTCTGCCTACCCCCCGCCCCCGACAGGACCCCCCCACACACACACCTTGTCGGCAGCCTCTCCCACCCAGCTCACCGGAGGTATGTGCAGGGCCTCCCTGTAAAACACCTGGATGTCCCAGTAGCCGAACAGGTTGCAGACTGAGCGAAGCAGCTGTAACAGCCAGAAGGCCGCAGCCAGGGTCAGCAAGAAGACCAGCAGGGGGCTGGAGCGGATCCTGTGTGGGGTGGGACAGATGGCAGTGGGAAAGTGGGGGCCCAATAGAAAGGGAGACCAGACTTGGGGAGAGATGGAAAAGTCACAGAGAGGGGGACCTAGCTACACCAGTGGTTCTCAAAGTGTACACCCTAGGAGTCCGTGAGTCCTTACAGGTGTCTGCAAGGTCCAGACTTTTTCCAGAACACTGAGGCTTTCTGCCGTTTTCACGCTCATTCCCTCAGGAGGGTACAATGGGCCTTTCCAGAGGTTATGTGTGTGACCCCATGTCTTCAGCCAATGGACTGTGTGCTTCTGCACTCTTAGATTGTAAAGTTATTCTCAGCTTTAATCTCTAATTAGGTAAATATAGATAGATACGATTCTCATAAACAAAAGCTCTTGGGTGTTCCTGATCAAGTTCAAGTGTATTAAAGGTGTATCTTTAAAGTATTAAAGACCCAAAACCTGGAGAACTGCTGAACTGCTGATTCAGACCAAGGGACAAAAGGACTGGGGCGGGGGGGGGGGGGGCGGTTCTTGCCTGCTCATCTCCCCTAGCCTCTCCCCCATCCAGCTGTCACTCACCGCTGGGCACACTGGGAGGAGGACAGGATGGCATCTGCCAAGGTTATTTTGTTGTGGAGCAACCCAGGTCTCGTCCGGTTGTTCAGGTGGTTGGCGAAGAGGATGTTGTAATCCACACACCGAAGGAGGAAGGTTGTGAAGGTGACAATGAAGACGAATTGTCTGGGAGACAGGAGCGCAGTGGTCAGCCTCCAGGCCAGCCCTGGGGGGTCCTCCCCACCCTGCGGAGCCCCCCTGGGCTGCTGGGGGTTGGGGGGAGTGGCTGTGCTGGGTGGACCAGAAGCAGACACTACTGAGGAAGCAAGACGGCAGAGCTTAGGGGTGGGACAAGCATCTCACCCCAACTGGAAGACATCCTCCAGCAGGATGCAGGCAAAACCATTCCTCTGATGATAGCTGTAGACGTGGCGGTGCGTCAAGAAATAAACCTGAGGCATGACGGCCCTTTCCTGAGAACCCCTCCCTCAGTCCTCCAAAACAGCATGCTCAGAGCCTCCCTGCCAAGAACAGCCCCCTCCCCTCCCCCACCCCATGCCACTGAAGCCAGGCCGAGCACAAAGGATATCTTGGTGAAGAAGCTGTCCAGATTTTGGATGTGGTGCCAGGAACCTGGGTACAGAGGAGAGACTGCTGGGACTTGGCTGTCCCCTGAGTGACCAGTTCACACCTCAGGAGCCCCAGTCCCTCCCCAACACACTCCCCTCACAGCCCCGCACCCACACTTACCTCGGAGCCCTTCGGGCACGTGGAGCAGGGGTTGCTGGTCTTCCCCGTGGACGGGTGAATCTTGGGACCCTTCAGGGTCACAGTCTTCCAGCCGTTCATAATCCTGCTCAGGGATCAGAGGGCCTATCCGCAGCCCAGGAGGGTCCTGGGGGCATCGGCGTGAGGGAGGGGGAGTCACTGAGGCCAGGGGTGGGTCGGAGTGAGAGCCCCAAGAGGGGGGAGCAGAGGTGGGGGTCATCGTGGACTGTGCCTGTGTTGTTGGGGTGGGGAGGGCACTGTGGCGAGGCTGAGAGGCCCCTGGGGCCTGCACCGCTGGGCAGGGGGGTCCCAGGGCCAGAGGGGGAGCTGAGGAAGGAGAGCTTCTTGTGTGAGGGGCAGGGGACAGAGAGAAGATGGAAATCCTCCCTCCGCCAGGCCCCCGACATGGAGGAGGAGGAAGAGGAGGCAGTGGCATGGGGAGGAGAGGCACCGATCCAGGGCCCAGGTCTCCCCACCGCCCCAGACGCCCTCTGCTCCCCCCCCAGCCCATTCGCCTCACCATCAGACCACTAGCTTCTCTGGAAAGCTTGGAAGGACAGGTGCTGGCGCTGCTTCCACAGAGGTCTGGGGCGCTGAGCAGGGACTTCAACAAGGATAGTGACAACAACAGCGCAGTGACTCAGTCGGGGCAGGCCTCAGGCGTCCCAGCTCGCAGTCACCTGTCTGACCACTCACAACCCTTCCAGGGCAATCTGCGGCCAACTGGCTCGGGGCCAAGCCTCTGTGCCTGGGAGGGGTGTAAGCCAAAGAGGCAGGGGCTAAAGATATTGCAGACCAGAGAACTGTCCCCCAACTGACCACCAATTGTCCCCTCCCCAGACCTCGAGTGGGTTTAAAGGCAAGGCCAGAGAGTAGCAGCCAAAATAACACAGCAAAAAGGAACTCCTATCAGAGGAGTATAAGACTATAAGGCCGAGATGTTAAATCTTTGATTCCTTAAAATCTTGTCTCCCTTCCCCCGACGTACTCCCCAAAGATCAACAGAGAAATGCTTTAAGACCAAAAGCAAAAAGAAGAAAAAGGAAAGAGATGGTGTTCCGTTTGTCTGGTGGTACAAAGGGAAGAGGGGAGACTGCCCGCCTTCGCAGCCAGGCTGGAGGAAACTTGAGGAGGGGGAGGCAGAGGAGAACGGAGAGGCAGCTATCCTGGATATGGGAAGCAGTTTGGAGAGCTTACACTCGAAAAGTCTCTTTGGCGTTCTATTTTTTTTTTTTTCTTCATCCCGTTTAACACGGAAAACCCTCACCCCCAGTCCTGATCCAGTTTTGGGGGGCCAGTGAGCAGCATCAGAGCTGAACCAGCAGAGGGCAGCTGGGGGGAACGGGGTTTGGAAGGGTAATTTGAATACCCAGGCATGAGCTGGCTGAGTTGAGTTCCTTGTTGCCACTTCTACGAGGAGGAGGAGACAGCTAGTTTGTTGGCATGTCCGACGCCATTCCTGAGGCCCTGAATCACCAGGTTTCCTACTGAACGCCATTCCTGAGGTGCTGAGTCAGCCACCCAGGTGTCAGGGCCTCTGGGGCTCAGGCCTGAGGACTGTTGTAGGGGACAGTATCCATGAAATACAGAGAGAAACAAAGTGTGTCAGGAGCGTTCACTGGAGGAATGTGGTGGCAATCATGGAATTGCCCACAAAATGGGAGTCCAGACACGCCTGTTTTTCTCCTGTGCTGCCTTCCAGGGATGGGGATTGTTATAGTAGCTCAGAGCTTGCATCATTTTATCCCTGAGCCACAGGAGGCAGAGCTATGAAAACGAGATTCCCTCCTTCTGGAGGGGGCATCCTAGTGCCCAAGATGGAATCCTGCATTGCAGAGCGGCTAGGAAATTCCCATCTCTCCGAGACAGCTGCCAGGGTGAGTTTTGTAGGCTTTGCCCGATCTCTCCTCAACCTCACTCACCCCAATATTCCACCACACTCACATTAGGATCCTTCCCATACTCCTAGCCTAACTTCAAGCTAATCTGGCACCTTCTTCTGCCCAGTTCCAGCCCAGGCTCATCAATGGACAGCCTCCCTATCACACCCTAATTCAAGTGAATTTATTATATAAAGGGCACTTTTCAGGGCACCTGGGTGGCTCAGTCATTGAGCATCTGCCTTCGGCTCAGGTCATGATCCCAGGGTCCTGGAATCAAGTCCAGCATCGGGCTCCCTGCTCAGCAGGAAGCCTGCTTCTCCCTCTCCCACTCCCCCTGCTTGTGTTCCCTCTCTCCTTTTATCTCTCTCTGTCAAATAAATAAACAGAATCTTTTTTAAAAGAGGGGGCACTTTTCTCTGCCAGGCACTTGGAGGGGAAGGAGGGTATGGATAAATGAGGAGCCACTACCCAGAAAGAAATCACAGCCCATGAGGGCTGTAGCTATGCAAAAAATCACACAGAAGAAATAAATTAATGCTCAACAGAGATACAGAACTGTGCGGTGGGAGCCTTAGGCAAGTCACTTGACTGCGGTGAGGAAGGCATCTATGTGGGGGGGGGGGGCGGGAAGGATCTGGTGTTGCGCCTCCATAAGCTCTACAGGACGTCCACACTAGTGGTTCTCAATCATTAAGGGACGTGTATCAGAATCATCAGGGTAGTTTTTTCCCCAATACACGTGGCTGCCGCCCCTGGAACTCTGACCTGCCTGGGAGAAAGGGGCGGGTGACAAGGAGCGTGAAGATATTTTGAAAAAATTCCCCAGTTTTGTCCCTTCCTCCCCGAGGACCGGCACTCTACACTCCTTGGAGACCCCGGGACATCTGGAGTCCGCCGGCAGCACCCATAGAACAGCCCCGAGGTCAGCGGCTGGAGCGTTACTATGGATACCCCACCGCAGAGGGGCGCCCGGGTCACACACTTGTAAGGTCACCCCAGAGCTGACCCCGGCAGTGGACGCGAGGCAATGCCCCCATCTGATCAGCCCCGCCCAGCCTGGGCGGGCAGGCAGGCGGCTGTCTCCAATCACAGTTCCGGAAGGAGGAGGACCGAAAAGGCTTCCTCCAATCACAGTCTTCGGAGGGATTGACGCGTCTTTCCGCCAGTCGTCGCCGAGGCGCGAAGGGGTTGTCGGGATGGGGGCGGGAGCCAACATGGAGCCCTCAATGGGATGAGGGTGAAGCTGCCGTTGCCGGCTGCTCGTGTAGTCTCGTCCCATCATGTTGGTGCACTTATTTCGGGTCGGGATTCGGGGTGGCCCTGTCCCAGGCAGGCTGCTACCACCCCTCTGCTTCCAGACATTCTCGGCCGTCAGGTAAAAAGTGGCAAAGCTCCTAGGAGCGCGGGCCGTTGACCGGCGGGCCGTCCGTGGGGCCCGCCGGGAGATGGAGTCCCGGACTCGCGCGAGGCCTGCCGGAAGTTGTAGGCCGGCCCGTGGGTGGAATGTCACTCCCCGGGGCTTGGTCTCAATTATTTATAGCGACGACCCAGGTGCCAGCCGGAGACTCGGTGCGTCTGTATCCGTGTGTGGGCTGGACGGAGGGCACGCTCTAGGTCGGTGACCACACCAGGTCCGTACTTCCCACCAGAGGGCGTCATGCCGCACCTGTTGAGCCTTGGGGTCGCCGCCGTTCCTGCCCCCTTCCTGTCCTGGTTCTTGGAATTGGTCTGGCAATTTGGACAAAAATTATGAATGCCCAGAGACATTTAGTATTGGTGCTGCTCCCGAGATTCAATATGAGCTGAACATAAATGGTTCCTAAATCTGGATACGTTCAGCAGAGATAAAGTCAATCTAGAAACGCGTCCATGTGTGTTCTTGTGTGTTCCCTCTACACATGCTGGTTCAAAGAGAGAGACACACGCAGGGAGGAAAGGAACGTGGACCCTGAAACTACGGCTCCAGTGTAAATGCTTTATGAGAAAGGACTGATTCCTTTCGCATCCTGGAGTGAATAACCTGCAGGCAGCCAGGCAGCCGACTGGCGGTGGTGGGTGGATGTGAACTTGGGTCATTTGGAAAGCCTATATGATTGAAAGGGAGCAGGAGCCGGGCCAGGCTGGAGCTAGAAGCACTGTTGCCGGGAAGTAATCCGCCAGTTCTTGGCAGTGACCAAGCCCTGCTTAGAGTCTTAGTTTGGAGAAGATGAGAGAAGCTGGAAGGTAGCCATGGTGAATTATTAAAAAGTTTGAAAACAGTCCTTAGGAAAAGAGTTAGGGGTTGATATCGTTTAAACCAGAGAGAAACCCAGGGAAAGACGTCAAATAACATCCAAATATTTGTGTGTTCACAAGTGCAGTGTCTTTCAAACGTGCAGGTCACAACAAGAGATCATAAAACAAATTTAGTAGGTCAGGACCATTTAGGAGTGAATATAATAGTAGACGCCTATAGAGCATGTGACTTTTGATCTCAGGGTCGTGAGTTCAAGCCCTAGGCAAGGAGTGGAGCCTACCTTTAAAAAAAAAAAAAAAAAGTGAGTGGCTCAGTTGGTTAAGCGACTGCCTTCAGCTCAGGTCATGATCCTGGAGTCCCGGGATCAACCCTCCCCCCCTCTCATGCTCTCTCTCTCACTCTCTCTCTCTCAAGCAAATAAAATCTTCAAAAAACTTGTTTTAAGAAGTGAATATAATAGAATACATGCGCAACAAATTAGGGAAAGTATTGTTTTGTGAAACATTTCAATTTTGTCTGACATGTTTATTGTCCTGGGTGGCAATGCACAACATATCTCTTATTGTTGGCCTCAGTAAGTCTGAAACTTTGCAAACAGTACAGTAGCAGGTCAGGTCAAATTTTTCTCTTCTGCCTTTCCAATGAGGGCATGCACTCAACAAACAGAAGCATTTGCTGGACATCTGCTATGTGCAAGAGCTCTGCTAAGTGCTGGGAATGCAACATGAATGGAGTAGAGGTTCCTGCCTCAAGGAATGTAAAGTCTAATGGGGAAATCGGAAGCAGGGTGAGCTTCCCTGTCTAAAATTTAAGATAGGCCTAAAGTACACAGTGGAAAACAAGACATAAAAACTGGGCAGCTGGAATGGGATGGAAGGAGGCATAATAAGAGGTGGTAAGAAGCCACCCAGGCCTCCCTGGAACAAGGGAAGGATGAGGGAGAGATGCAGTTAGCAGCGCCCGAAAATATGACAGACTATCAGAGTAAAGGGAAAACCTCATTCTATTCATTTTTTATTATTATTTTTAAAGATTTTATTTATTTATTTGACAGAGATCACCAGTAGGCAGAGAGGCAGCCAGAGAGTTCAGGGTGAAGCAGGCTCCCCGCTGAGCAGAGACCCTAAGGCGGGGCTCGATCCCAGGACCCTGAGATCATGACCTGAGCCAAAGGCAGAGGCTTAACCCACTGAGCCACCCAGGCTCCCCTCTGTTCATTTTTTAAAAGCCCCCTCATCAGTAAGGTCATTTGAATCTTTTTTCCCCCAAAGGGAATTTTTTTAAGATTTATTAGAGAGAGCATGCACGAAAAGGGGGAGGGCCGGAGGGAGAAGGAGAAAGAATCTTTAAGCAGACTCCCCACCAAGCATGGAGCCCAGCACATGGGGCCCAGCACATGGGGCTCGGTCCTAGGACCTTGAGATCATAAGCTGAGCCGAAACCAAGAGTCAGCCGCTTAACTGACCGCGCCACCCAGGTGCCCCAACTTTATCTGAATCTTTGAGCATCCCACCATATGCCCTTGGCCAGGTAACTTCTGCTTCTTGTTAGAAGAAGATCCTGTCCCTCTCCAGCTTTCTCCTCTCTGCTATGATCTTAACCATGTAAGTTGGGTTATGTTATACCTCAGCCTAAACAGCCCCCACCCCACCATGGTCCCCATTGCCCTCTAAAGTCCAGGTGTTCTCAAAGGACTGGGAGGCCTGCGCCCCGCCCACGCCACGCCACGCCTCTTCTCCCTTGTACCTCAGGCTTCAGCTTCTCTGTTCCTGTCATTTTCCATCTTCCCTACCTGCATCTGTTCCAAACACGCTTCCTGCTGCCTAGAGCTCTCCCCTACTCTCCACACACACACACACACACACACACACACACACAGCAGCACTGCCTTCACTTGGCCAGCTCCTTGCCATTCACCCTCAGCCTCCTCAGGAGGGCCTTCCTGACTCCCTCAGACAGAAGGGTGTGCTCTCTGCTCCCTGAGGGCCCTGCCGTGCCCCTTCCCACACTCAGCAAGCTTTGTCACTAGCTGCTTGTCCTCCCCACTAAAACCTAACCTCAGTGAGGGTGATCACAGGGTCTGTCCCGTTTATCCCTGTTCCCAGTGCCTCACAGCAGAGCGCTGGCATACAGTAGGCACTCAGCCCGGCATGGCCATGGATCCATATGGAAACCATGGAACAGAGAAGGTGATTTTGGCCTGAGGTGACAAGATCTATCATTTGGATTATTTCTCTTTTTCTCCTTCAGCTGATAGGGAATGTGTCGCCATTTCCCCCCATGCGTTGTCACATAAGCCCTCAAGGCCTGGGAGGAGCCAGGGTGAGGGCTGCGGTGAGCCCGGACCTGCAGAAAACATGGGGCAGGCCCAGGCTCTGCCACACATGGCCTTGGTCACTGCATACGTGGCCGAGTAGAACAAGCCTGGATTCTGGAATCGCACAGCAGGGGTCTCCTCTTGTCCCCCTTCTGCTGCTGGGGGACAAAGTATTCCAGCTCCCTCAGACCCCGTGACATTTTCTTTTATCAAGTGAGGGGAAAGGCAGCTCCCTCCCAGGAAATGGAGGATTAAACGCAGCAGGCCGTGGATGCAGGACGGGGGGACCTCTCTGCCGGCCCGGCGCCAGGCACAGGGGAGACGCTTTCCCCATCTTGCCTCTCTGAGCAGTCCGGTTCCCCCGGGACTTCTGCGTACCCATCTGGAAAAGGAGCGCTTATAGACTAGCTGCCATCCAGCATATCCTGTGATCAGAAAAAGCATGGGTCAGAGATGGTCACTGACCAGAGGGGCCTGTGGAGGCTGAGCAGGCCCCACTGTGTCACGGAGAGATGACAGGCTGCTGTCTCAGTCCCCCCTGCTTGGTCTGTATGCGTTCCTCTGAGGGACAGTCGGGGCCTTGAGCTGTCCGTGCTGTTCTCTCCCTGCAGGTCCTCTCATGGCCACCACAGCTCCTGCCTCCTCAGGGCCGCAGCCCAGCTGAGGTCCCGGCTCCGGGCCCACCTCCTTCGAGCACCTCCACCTCCCAGCCGAAGACCCTGTGCCTGGCGCTGGGTTGGGGGAGTCCTTCTGGGCCCCGTGGTGTTGAGTAAGTGCCCCCGCCTCGGCCTCGTGGTGCTGTGTGAGGCAGAAGAGGCCCCTCCCACCTGCTCCAGACCTTATGCCGGGGAGGCCCGCTTTAACTGGAAGCTCTTCTGGCAGTTTCTGCGCCCCCACCTGCTGGTCCTGGGGGCAGCCATCGTGGTGAGATGCCCCTGTCCTTTCCCCCACGTCTGGGATGGGGAAGGAGCCACTCAGGGGTTTGGCGAGCTGTCTGGGCATAGCTTGTCTGCCTCACCAAGTCTCCGACTAGACCCCAGGAAGCAGCAAGGGCTGGATGGCCTCGGGGACTGGAAGCCGGGGGTACCGGGAGCTCCTCCGCAGAGCAGCTGGGTGTGCAGGGTACAGGGTCCCCAAGGGCTGGCAGCCTGGGCTCTAACTCAGCCATGTCAGAGAAGCACGGAAGCAGCCAAAGCATGAGCAGCTGCAGGGGAGGCAGCACCGACGTCAGGACCAGGGATGGGGAAGAAGACGGCCCCTTCTAAAGTCTCCCCCACTCCCCAAGCTGGCACTGGGTGCGGCCCTCGTGAATGTGCAGATCCCCCTGCTTCTGGGCCAACTGGTGGAGATCGTGGCCAAGTACACGCAGGACCACGTGGGGAGCTTCCTGACCGAGTCCCGGCATCTCAGCACCCACCTGCTCATCCTCTATGGCGTTCAGGTACAGCGCCGGGGAGGGCCTGGGGGCACCCAGAGGAGCCACCCAGGCGTCCTGAGTTCCCCGGCCTCTCTCCCAGGGGCTGTTGACCTTCGGGTACCTGGTGCTGCTGTCACGCATCGGCGAGCGCATGGCCGTGGACATGAGGAAGGCCCTCTTCAGCAACCTGCTTCGGTACTGCCGCCTACGGGGTGTGGGTCAGGGTGGCTGAAGGCCTGGAGGTGGGGCGGCTCAGCCTGAACTCTGTCTCTCTCTTTCTCTTGACCTCCGGCACCCTTGACCTACCATCAGACAAGACATTGCTTTCTTTGATGCTTTAAAGACTGGGCAGCTGGTGAGCCGGGTGACAACTGATGTGCAGGAGTTTAAATCATCTTTCAAACTTGTCATCTCCCAGGTCAGCCCCCCAGGCCCCCCGTGTGTACACACACACGCGCACACACACGCACTCTGTCTAGGGCCGACACACCAGGCAGCCCCATCCTGCCTTGCTGTTGGGCCCTGAGCCTAGGCTCATACCAAGTGAGAAGCCTGTTGTCTGCAGAGGGTGTGGGTGAGGGAATGGGGAAGTTCACAAAAGGGAGGTGCCGTGGCATCGTCCAAGGTCAGGACAGGCTGTTTCTCTCCTGTTCTGAAATTCTACCTCCCCGGAAGACCTTCCCAAGGACTCAGACAAGAGCTTTCCTGGACCGGCTTGCCAAGAGCAAAATCACCCTGGCCTGCCTTACTCCCAGAGTGCCTGGCGTGCTGACAAGTGTGAAGGGGAATGAGTGAAGGCTTTTTACTGTATCGCTGATGTCCTGTCCTCATCCACCCACACTGTCACTGTGCCTGCTGGGTCACGCCGGACACTGGCCCATGGCAGTCCCGGATGACATCCCTATTCAATTCTTTCTGTTCAGTTCCTCGAGCAAAAAAGCAAAGCCAACTGGGATTTGTCTGGGGGAAGGATGCTGTGGTCTGTAGACATTCTCACCTAGCCCTTTCATGCCTGCTAGTAGGGAAGGAGCTCCATTTTATGACTGGGTGGACTGCCATTTGGCCTCCCAGGGCTCAGACCTATGGCCTTGGCCTTGTGAGAGGGTAACGCCATAGCCAGCAGACCCTTGTAAAGTCCCCCCGTCGAGGTGCTGTTGCCAAATGGCCTTCCTGCCTTCCTCCTCTCCCCAGGGGCTGCGAAGCTGCACTCAGGTGGCCGGCTGCTTGGTGTCCCTCTCCATGCTGTCCCCCCGCCTCACGCTGCTGCTGATGGTGGCCACACCCACCCTCATGGGAGTTGGCACCCTGATGGGCTCAGCTCTCCGAAAATTGTCTCGCCAGTGTCAGGAGCAGGTACCGGCATTCCTGCCCATCCCCCTCACCTGCCCCATTTCTCTCTGCCCTGCCATCCCTCCCGGGCTCCTACCTCGCTGTCTACTTCCTGGACTCCTTGCAGGTTGCCAGGGCAACGGGCGTAGCAGATGAGGCCCTGGGCAATGTCCGGACTGTGCGGGCTTTCGCCATGGAACACCGGGAGGAGGAGTGAGTCCCAGACAGGGAAGGTCTTAAAGCAGGGGGGACTCCCCGAATGCACCCCACCAGCCCTGCACCCCGACGTGGCTGCTTCCTGACAGCCGTGCTTGGCCTCTCTCCCCAGACGCTATGGAGCGGAGCTGGAGGAGTCCCGCTGTAAGGCAGAGGAGCTAGGCCGAGGCATTGCCTTGTTCCAGGGGCTCTCCAACATCGCCTTCAACTGTGAGTGAGCAAGTCCCCCCGCCCTCGACCCCAGGGTTTGGGAGCACTGGATCATGGCTGGGGATGAGCGTGGAGCAGCAAAGGACGGCCCCAGCAAGGCAGGCAAGGGGCAGCTGTCTATGTGCTTGGTGTCCTTCAGACGTCTGTCCAGTGCCAGCTGCCCGAGCCCCCCCGCCCCCAGCCCACACACGCACTCATTTCCAAATGAAGAAACAAAGGCAAGTCGCCATTGAAGTGATTCCGTGACATTTCAGTCAGTGGGAGGCACGGCAGGGACTAGACCTGGGCTCTGACACCTAGGCTGGGCTCTGTCCTTGGCTGCTCGTCACTTCCGTGCTAACCACCTGGCCCTCTCCCCGTGCAGGCATGGTCCTGGGGACCCTGTTTATCGGGGGCTCCCTTGTGGCTGGGCAGCAACTGACAGGGGGAGACCTCATGTCCTTCCTGGTGGCCTCCCAGACGGTGCAGAGGTGAGTGTGAGGCTGTCCCCCTCCTGAAAGAGCCTGCTGGGTCACGTGACGGGGGTGGCAGCCTGCTCTGGGGACTGCTGCCCGGCCCCTGGCTGCCCAGTTTCCTCAGGGGAACGGGCTGAGAGCCCCCGCCCACAGCGTCCTACACCAGCCAGATGTTAGGGAACGCAGCTGTCCTTTTCGGCCACCTAAAACAGCTCAGGAGTGCTCATGATAGCTTTTTTTAAAATGATGAATTGTGGCAAAATGCACGTAACGTAAAATGTACCCTCTTGACCCGTCTTCAGCGTAGACGTAGGTAGTGTTCTGCACACGTCACGCCGTCAGCCACCAGCCCTCCTTCGTCCTGCAGACCTGAAGGGCTGGGCCCGTTAACCACTAGGCCCCCGGGCAGCCTCTGGCTCTGTGCTCTGCCCACTTTGAGTCCCTCCCACAAGTGCAATCGGACGCAGTGGTTGTCCTGTGACAGGCCTGTTTCACTCAGCATAGTGTCTCCCAGGTGCGTCCATGGCACAGCCCACGGCAGGATTTCCTTCCTCCTCAAGGCTGAGTAGGATCCCATGTGTGGATAGACTGTCTTTGCCTAGCTCTTTAAGAGCTCGCCAGCAGTCCTCTGCCTGACCTTCCCAGGGACGGGATGCTCACCCCCTCTCCTGCCCTGCCCACCCTGGAGCTCGGTGTGTTCATGGCTCTGAGGTCTGCCTGCCCGAGCTCTCGGCTCCCTTCGCACAAGAACCCCAAGGCCTCACCTTCCCTTTCTCTTCTGAGCTAAACACGAGCGGTTCCTGCTGCCATTTCTCATCCCTTCGTCTCCCCCACACGCTGTGTATATAAAAGTACAGGAAGCACAACTAGATGTTACGATAAATAATTGAAGAGTAAATATGCTGTAATAAATCACTGAAGGGTAGAGACCGGCATTACCGTCAGCCACAGCAAGGAAGTACAGTATCGCCCCCAACAGCCCTCCGTGCCCGTCCCCGTGGTGCGTGATGCTCATGACACGCGTGGCCGGGCTGTGCGTCGTGTCTCACCGCCCGTCGCCTCCAGCTTCCCTTACCATCAGCCTCCTCACTGTCCCAGGTTGGGGAGCCTGTCCCAGGAGCCCCACCCTTGGCCTCACTTATGTCCGTGCTCCCTAATGGGGCCCCGTTCAGACTTTCTCTGAAGTTCAGATCCCAAGCAGCCTCATCCCTCTTCCAGCCTGGGGACTAAGACGCTCCTGACTGTTGTAGAGATGGGACATGGCCCTGACCCCGGACTGAGCCCTGGCCTCTTGCTCTGGTCCCGAGGACCCCGATGAGCCCCACTAGTTCTATTCATACCGTCACCACATGGCCCTCCACGGGCGTGGGGATGGGGGGCCTCCCTTTCCCAAGCCTGGCCCTCCTCCTCCAGACCCACCTTCCCCTGGGCCCCCGCGTCCCCCCATGGCCTGAGTTCAGACCTTTTCCTTCCCGCTGCACTGCGCCGCCTCCCCCGCCCTTTAGCAGGGCTTTATCACGAACAGGAAAGCCTGGGGGTCTGTCTGCACTCCCTCTCTCGGGCTGCTAGAGGGAGCTGCTCCCACAGCCACAGGCCTTAGGCCCGTCCTTCTGGGGGCCCATCGCCACCTGGACACTCTTCACCTTCCACTTTAGAGGAATTAGGTCTATCGTTATTAAGGAGGCTGGTGTATTTCCTCCTGGGGTCCAGCAGGGGCGGGGAGGGGAGAGAGGCAGCCTCAACCTGGAGAGCCCATTCTAGGTGTTCTTTTTGTGGCACCGGGTCTCTGGAAGAAATGAGGGACATCCAGACGGACCCCAGTCAGGGTCAGGCCGCCTGGTCTGCATCCAGGCCTGGACCCTGCTGGGAACGGGCCGCCCACCCGCCAGGCCTCTTGGGAGAGCCCGTGCCTACTCTCTGCGCCTTCTCGGAGAGCAGGGCCGTCCGTCACACACCGAGCCGTGGGCATCTGGTTTCTGGTCGCTGCCGGGCACCGCTGCCAGGCCATAATGGCTTCCAGATCTCTCATGCAGCTTGTTTCCCTTCTCATCCGCCGACAGCTCACTGTCCTGGCTCTTCCCTGCCTGACGCCTCTGGGCTCACGTTGGCGAATGCCGCTAGCCCTGCGGGCCTGCCGGAACCGCTTCCTTGCGGGCTCCTCCCCCTCCTCCCCCTGGAGCTGGAAGAAGTGACTTTTCTCTTCACGAGAGTCGGTCTTTCCTCTTGGAGAAGGACCTGCGTGCACACTCACAGGCGCGCGCACTGTCGCGGGCTGGCCGGCCCAGTCAGGGGCTGGTGACCGAGAAGCGTGAGTCACCTTCCAGCAGCTGACGGCCCCGCAGGCCAGAGGAGGCGACCTCTGTCTAGACAGACACGCTCGCGCCATGCCTCACGCAGGGCAAGCCCACACTAAGGAGTCTCTGGAATTTTGTCTTGAGGTCCCCCCAGAGTTCCCCTGCACCCCACCCGTGGTCTAGTAGCTTTGGTTTTCTTTCTGGGAAAGGATTCCTGTCTGTTTTTCCACCTTAATGAGCCCTTGCTCCCCTGGGAGTCCCACCGTGCTAGATCTGCCCTTGCCCCGTGGCGACGGCACCATCCCGGCACCATCCCTCGTGTTCCGGGGCGGCCTTCACGCTGCGGGCGGCCCGCCCTCCGAGCCCCAGTCCTGAGGCCCGTGACAGCCGCCAGCCTCATCTGGCGGAGGAGGGAACAGGCGATAGTGCGGCTCCTAGGAGAAGCGACTTGCCGGCGAGCTGTCTAGTGTTGCCGGGTCCCGGCGCTGCCGCCGTCCCAGATTGCAGGAGCGTTCTCGGGTCGCCTTCAGGCTGCCTGTTCCCACCTCCCCGCCAAGTGCCGCTGAGACCCATACCCTCCCCTCTGGCTCTGGTCTTCTCTCGGGCTTATGTCCCCTTTTGTCAGCCTTCCTCTCTTCCTCACAGGTCCATGGCCAACCTCTCCATTCTGTTCGGCCAGGTGAGTGGCAGTCGGGGGGCGGGCCCCCAGGCGTGGACATCAGACCTGGGCTGGAGTCATGGCAACAGTGTCACCCATGTGCTGCAGAAAGGCAGTGTCAGACGGAGGGGTCACCCCAAGCCCCTACCCAGCCTACGTGCGGGAGGCCGGGAGATGGTGCAGTGCTGCTGGCCCTTTCCTCAGACCCCAGCCCTCCCTCACCGCAGACTTTAACCCCCTCCCCAGGTGGTGCGGGGGCTCAGCGCAGGGGCCCGAGTCTTCGAGTACATGACTCTGAGTCCGTGCATCCCATTGTCTGGGGGCTGCCGCGTCCCCCAAGAGCACCTGCGTGGGGCCATCGCATTCCACGACGTCTGCTTCAGGTCAGCATCGGCGGTGGGGGCGGTGGCATTCCCCCTGGGATCGAGCCCCCCTCGAGGTCTAGTGAGACTTGAGAGAAGACCAGGGTAGAATGGGGCCGGGAACCTGGTCTGACTAAGGCTCTCTGTCGGCTCCAGCTACCCCTGCCGCCCCGGCTTCCAGGTGTTACAGGACTTCACGCTCACCCTGCCCCCTGGCAAGATCGTGGCGCTTGTGGGCCAGTCTGGGGGAGGTGAGACGAACCCACCACCATCCCCCACTATGATTTGTAAGGGGGAGGAGGGGCCCCTTCACCCTCCCCTGGGGTCCCCTTTCCTGGCACAATGTCCAGGAACCATGCCGCTTCTGTAACCGCACCATCTCCCCAACCCCAATTCCCCAGGAAAGACCACCGTGGCTTCCCTGCTTGAGCGCTTCTATGACCCCACGGCAGGCGTAGTGACGCTGGATGGACGGGACCTGCGCACCCTCGATCCCTCCTGGCTCCGGGGCCACGTCATCGGCTTCATCAGCCAGGTGGGGAGAGGAGAGGCTTTCCTCCACACAGGCTCACCTAGGACATGTGTCTTTAACCTCCCAGACCGTCTCCCCTGTTCTCTTCGGCGGGGCGGGAGAAGGCTCTGGCCTTCTTCACTGGTCCTCCAGCGGTCAGGGGATCTCAGGCTTCCCCGGGCCAGCCCCCCGCAGCCCTGCCCTCGTCCCCAGGGCAGGAACTCCAGTTCTCAACTAAACCCATCCAAGCAGGTGGGGTGGGATGCTGTTTGAGGATTCCTGGGTTTTCTGATAAGCCTGTGATGTCCAGAAGGTCGAGAGACCCCCCACACCCCCAAGAGGCAAGGCCCCACGGCCCCACCTGAAGCCCTCAGCCCTACTCCTTTCCTTCTGTTTGAGGTGGTGCTGCCCAGCAAGGGTCCATCTTCTCCCTCTGAGTGGGTGCAGAAGGCACCCTTACCTCCTTCCCCTGCAGAAGAAAGCCAGAATGCAGACTCCCACCCCATCTCTCCAGAGAGGAGGGGCTTTGCTCTCCCAGCCACCTTCCCATCCCACTTCTCAGGGACCCTGTGCCCTGCGGGGAGCTCAGCCTCTTCACACACTCATAGATTTTCTTATTTGACTTGTAAGTTTGAACTCCCCCCTACTCGCCCTCCAAGAGGGCAGTTCTGGTGTAGCCAAAATCGCCCTTCCCAATGCACCCCTCTGAGGTTCAGGGCAAAGTCAGAATGTCCCATGTGGATCTCCCATCCATAGGAGCCAGTCCTGTTTGGAACAACGATCATGGAAAACATCCGCTTTGGGAAGCCGGGAGCCACGGACGAAGAGGTGTACGCAGCTGCCCAGGAGGCCAACGCCCACGAGTTCATCACCAGCTTCCCCGAGGGTTACGACACTGTCGTCGGTGAGTCCCAGGGCGGTTTTCTCCTCGGGTCTGCAGGGCCCACAGTGTGAGAATCCAGGGGCCAGGAGAGGTCTGGCATTAGGGAAGACTAGACCTATGCAGGCGGACATGGTTCTGTGGTTCAACCACACACAGGCTGCAAAGACGGGGACACCACAGGGAGTGTAGGGACGGGACCCAGCCAGGGACACAAGGGACCCGTGGCGTTGGGACCCTTCAGAGCTTCTCAGGGGCCCCCACGTCCTAAGACCTGACCAGAAGCATCACGGTATTACCACCTCGAAATTCCTTACACTTCTGGCTCCTGTGTCATTCCTGTTCCTTTATTCCTTAATTTGAAAATGTTTCTGTCTAGTTACCCACAGGGATTGATGGGGCTGAACAGGTCTCCCTTCTGACTTAACCTAGAAAAGGGTGTAGATGGTCCTGGAACATTGAAATATCACAGCCTCACACTAGAACATTCCCCACGTGGCTCACAGCTTTGTGCGTTCATCTCAGGGGGTCTTTTTTGCAAACTTTGGGGCCAGGTGTTTCATCTGGAGTCTTGGCCCTGTTGCGGAATGTTCCAGCACACGTCAAGGTGTGGCACAGCTGGGGTTTTCAGCTTTTCTTGGAGCCGAGGGCTCAGTCTAGCTGAGCGTCATACCTGCGAAGTGGCACCCCCTTCCTGCCCCGTCTTTAGCCATTGTCCATGGGCTGTGGCTGATCCAGCCGTTTCTGCTCACTGCTCAGATCCCACACCACCCCGAGGGGAGGAGCTGTCCCCACACCTGTCTGGAGCGGCTCCTTCCACGTACCTCTGACCCCAGCACACTCCCAGGCCCGTCTGCGACTTGGGTCTGCCCCCACTGCTCTCTGACCACGGTCACCGTGGTGCTTTCTCTAGCTCTGGGCAGTCACCTCTGCTGTTCCCTGTGGACATTGTAGACCCCAAGGGTGGTCTTCCCAGAATCCCCGTGGCAGGCCGTCACCCCACTCCAGGGCCCACGTCCAGGTCCTGGATGTCCCCCCAGCGGTGGAAACCTAGCAGGCCAGAATAGAGCAGGCCCAGCCCAGCTCGGAGACTCTGCACTGGTGTGGAAGGGGCACGCGGTGACTCTGGGGTACACTGAGTCCCATGCGTGTGCAGCTCCTGCTCTCTGGTGTGAGTGTGTTCATGCATTTGCACAAGGTTATGGGGTCAGGATGCTAAGGCGTCAGAGGCGGGACAAGTGTGCACAGTGCCAGGGAGGGGGTTGGTGGAGGGCAGATGGGACGTTCCAGGTGGCCCCAGTGCCCCTTTGTGAAGATCGCTTCAGGCCCCCGCCCTGTCCCCTTCCCCCCAGGTGAACGGGGCACAACCCTGTCTGGCGGCCAGAAGCAGCGCCTGGCCATCGCCCGCGCCCTCATCAAGCAGCCCGCGGTGCTGATCCTGGATGAGGCGACCAGCGCGCTGGACTCAGAGTCTGAGCGGGTGGTGCAGGAGGCCCTGGACCGCGCCAGTGCTGGCCGCACGGTGCTCGTCATCGCCCACCGGCTCAGCACCGTGCGCGGGGCCCACCACATCGTCGTCATGGCCCACGGCCGGGTCTGTGAGGTCAGCGGGGGGCCAGGCAGCGGCGCGGTGGGCTGGGACAGCTTCCGCCGTGGACAGAGTAGAACACGTGGCTCATCGGAGCTGTGGGAGGGGGTGGCCTGGCCCAGGGGCCTGGGGCCATATTCTGGAAGCAGTACCGTGTGTGGATTCGGGAGTTCCTGCCCTGGTCTCTCAGGTCTCTCTTCCTCTGTCCCATGGGAATAGTCGAGCTACATCCTGGCTCCCGGGACCAAAGGGAAGGACTCAGGGAAGTATAGAAGGGCATAGGGGCTGAGGTCAGAAGAGGCAGCACCAGGAACCGTGATCAGGGGCCGACCAGGAGCAGCTCTCCAGAGCCTGGCTCTGCAGCGAGGCCGGGAGGCTGCATGGGGCCTGGCCCCTAGCACCCAGCTGCTTGTTCAAGTACAAGCTGGAGTCTCTGTTAGAGAGATAAAAGGATTCAGATGCCCTTCCGAAATCCGGCTAAATGGAGAGGAGGTGCCAACAAATACAGAATTACCAGTGGCTATCTGTAACCAACTGTGCTTTGAGTTCATAGTGTCCCCAGAAGGGACACTGGCTTAGGAGACAGTGAGCCCAATGGCCAATAAGAAGCCAGCCCGCCTAGGGCTCTGAACTGGGCTGGGGTGATCACCTCTCCCTCCTTCCTCTCTCCAGGTGGGGACCCATGAAGAGCTGCTGACAAAAGGTGGGCCGTATGCCGAGCTCATCCGGAGACAGGCCCTGGATGCCCCAGCTCCTGACATGCCCAGAGGCTCCAGGAACTGCGACCCCAAGTCCTGAGCGCAGCTGTCTGAGGTCTGGTCGCGGCCGAGCATTGGTGCCCAGGGCCAAGGCTTAGCTCCAGGAGCTGCCAGGGACCAAGCACCCAGGACGGCCAGTGTGCTGGGGTCCAGGCGGCTGCTCTCCCCTGCTCACGATGAGACCTGGGCCTAACACTGAAGTGGGGGAGGTTGGGACTGCTCCCATCCACTCCTGCTCCTGCTGCCAGGCTGCGTCCCTCCTGCTGGAGCCATAAATCACAGAGGAGGAGGCAGAGTCCCCAGGACCCCGCTCTGTTCCCTCCCTCTGCCCAGACCCTCCCGTCCCCTCTCAGAAAACCTGCCAAGTCTCCCCTCTACCTGATAGCCTAAAGGTGTCCAGGCCCAGCTGCAGGGAATCTTTATAAATCAGGCTCAGGAAGTGGGAATGGAAATTCACACTAGGGTGGCCCACACCCATGCCAGGACCTCACCTTCCTGGACCCTGACTCCCCACTCTTCTCTGTCCCCACTGCCTCTCTGAGCCATGGGAGAAGGAGCCCACCCCTTGGACCAGCCCCTCAAACCCAGTCCCCATTCTGAGAACAACTTCCCTTCCTTCCTACTCCATGAAGACGGTCCTTTTTCTAGATTTCATCCCCACCCCCCCACACCCCCATCCAACAGAACAGGTGGGTTGGGACACCGGCCCCCGGCCCTTGGGAAAAGGGTAGGAGGGCAGGGCATGGCATGGTCTGTTCCACAAGGAGCTGGAAGCTTACAGGCTGTCTTCCCACGGCCCCAGCTCCGTGCACCCAACTCTTAGCCCATGAGATTGCGGACAGCCCCTCTTTGTGGGGACGCGCTGCTCTGAAGGACACAAACGAGGAGCTGACATGTACCCTCAACTCCAGCCACACGGTCATACAGTGCTAAGTCACCAAACTGTGAGGGACGAGTTACAACTTAGCCCCCAGGCCGATGAAACACAAAATCAGGTGGATTTATCCTGTGGCTCTATCCAAGGACAACGCCATGTCTCCGTGGCAGCCTCGATATGCAGGACAAGCAGAGTCAGCTGTGACTGGAGGCTATCGAGGGAGAATATTGGTGGCTCAGGTGTGCAGAGCTGGGGCCGACAGTCCCTGCAGCCTCTTCTGGGTGTGGTTTTGGACCAGATGCTACTCTGGGGACAAAGCACCTAAAATGTCCTAGGGCCACAGCTAGACCCTGGTGTGCTGCTGCCCTGCTTCCTTACCGATGAGAGGTCGCATGCCAGGGTGGCCCCAGCCCAGGCAGCGGAGTGTGGACTCCGCGTGGCTTTGCCACCAAACACCCCCCTAGTAAGTGCAGCCCGGAGCCAGCCTCAGCCCCTGTAGCCAAGCCCGCACGGGCCTGCTCACCCCTCCTTCAAGGGAGAGGCAGCAGAGGCGAGCTCCTGCTGCTCCACCAGCTCCAGCCTCCGCCGCCCGAGAAAATTCCAGGTTTCTTCTGAAGGCCTCTTCAGAAGGCCCGTCCAAAGCCTGCACCCGCCCCCGCCCCCGCCCAGCTAAGGAAATAGTACGATCTGTGGGAGCGGTGAGCTGGGAGGCCGTGCGGCCTCAGCCTCGCCTCCTGCCGCTGTCCGCCATGGGTCACATGCCTGCTGTACTTCATCCTAAGAGTTTAAGAGTCTAAACGGAGTCACCTGCGGGGCGCTGGGGTGGCACAGGCGATTGTGCGTCTGATTCTTGGCTTCGGCTCAGGTGTATCTCGGGGTCCTGGGATCGAGCCCCAAGTTGGGCTCCACGGTCAGCGCAGGCAGCGTCTGCTTGAGATTCTGCCTCTGCCTCTGCCCCCCCACTCGTGCGTGCGCGTGTGCATGACCTCACTCTCTCTCTCTCTCTCTCTCTGTCTCTCAAATAAATCCTTTAAAAGATAATAAACGGGATAATCTGTGGTAAAATGCTTCAGACTGACAATGCTATGGCCTCAGAAGCTGGTCCCATCCGTACAGTAAACTTAGCTACTTCCTCCTTCCAAGATCACGCGCTCATGAAGCAGCTATGGCGTGTGCTGGCCTGCGACGGGGAGGAGGACGGCCCTGCCCCCGAGGAGCTGCGGTCTTGTCGGGAGGACGGACGGGAGGACAGGTGATGGCAGCCCGGTGTGATCGTGGTTAGCGGGCAAACTTTCTCCCCCTCCCGGCCAGGAGCCCGCCAAGGCGAACCCGGCGACCTCACACGTCTGTGCCACAAGGTGGAGTCGAAATGAGCTTCGGTAAGTGAGTTGCCGGAGACGAGCGCCCGCTCTCGCGGGCCGAGACGCAGCATCTCCTGCTCCCGGACGCGTGGAGGCAGGTGAGCGTTTAACCAGATGCAGGGCCGGTACTGAGGATGACCAGCCCCAGCTGTGCTCTGCGTGGGACGTCTGGCCCGACCCCTGTGGCCCTCAGCCCCCTGCTGCAGGCCAGTCGGTCCTAACCTTGCAGACGGCCGCTCTACCTTTCTGGAGGCGTCTGCTCCAGCGGCTGGGAGTCCAACCCTCACCCAGCCCATCACCGCGCCCCCGCCCCCCGACCATCTGCAGCGTCTTCAATCAGATGCCGCACTCTGCTCTCTCAAGGCCAGCGTTACCAGGTCATCTAGGCCCAAGGCACCCCAGCTGAATCAGGGACACGGAATCTCTTCCTCTAGGAAAGCTCCCCCACAACCAGCCCCGGCAAGGGCACCTCACTGGCTCCGCGGGTAGAGTGTGTAACTCTGGATCTCAGGGTTGTTAGTTCAAGTCCCACACTAGGCATGGAGCCTTCAAAAAAAAAAAAAAAGGAAAGGAAAGAAAAAGAATAGCACCCCCCTGCAAAACACTGCCTGCCCTGTTTCTGACGGGAGTGCGAAACTCCCGCAGTGGGGAACCTTGTGGTATCTACCAAACTACCCATACCGCTGCCTCTTGACCCAGTGGTTCTATTTCTAGGAATTTACGTCTGTGCAATGCTATTGAGAGCACCATTGTTTGCAATGGAAGACTGGAAACCCCCTGTATTCGTCGTAGGGATAGGATTGGATGAACATTGGTACATCCACATAATGGAATCAAGCAGCCATTTTTTACAAAGGGGAAGTTTTCCAGGTACTGTATATTGCGTGGCATGCAGAATATGTTTTTAAGTGAAAAAAGATGTGAAATTATAGGGCACCCGTGTTCCCTGGAGGGAGGCAGGTAAGCATCCATGTTCCACCTGGGATGGGGCAGGTGAGCCCAGAGCCACATTGGCAGAGCCCAGCCTCTCAGCCAGGAGGGCCTCAGCATGGAGAGGTGGGAAGAGGGTCCCTGGAGACAGACCACCCCCCGGGCATGGGATGTGCAGAGCCCTGGCTGTCCAGTGTGGCCTGCTGGGGGCTCAAAAAGAGGAGCCTGCCAGCGCCAAACTTCCCACCACTTTCCAGCTTGGTCAAGAGCCAGCTCCTCTCTCTGTAAAGGAACAGATTATCTTGAGTGAGGTTAGTGCGAAGGGAAGAGAAGCAAAAGGAAGAGGGACTGGGCCCAGGGACAGCAACCGACACTCAACCCAACCATAAGGGCTGCAGCTGGGAGTCTGAAGGGCCATTAAGGCACCCCCAGCCCCAACTTCTCTCTAGGATCCCTTCAAGCCTTACCCGGGATTGCTGCGGTTTTCTGCTGGCGCCTCTGGTCTCCACGGCCGCGCCCCCACCCCCCCGCAACTCACTACACTAATGGCTCAGCCTGGGCCCCCAGGGACGTTCCCTGCCCCCCAGACTGCTCCGCGGCCCCCGGCCCCCACACTGCTGTAACCCAATCCTCTGCGGCAGCTCCAGCTCAGCAGAGCAGCCTCCAGCACAGCAGCCCTTGCTTTCCACACCAGCTGGGCCCTACCTGGTCTCTCCCGCCGAGCCCCAGGAGCCCCAGTCCGGCGCTGAGCCTAGTGGAACCCCAGCTTGCTCCTGGAGACCATCGAGCCAAGCCTGCTGCACCAGGGCCTCCCCATCTCTCGGTCTGGGCTCCTCTCCCCCTCCCTGTCCTTCCCTCACCTCACCCACAGCGACCCCCACCTGGCCACCCAAATCCTCTCAGCACCTCCTGGTCCTCAGACTGACCCTCTTTCCTCCTTCCAAACCCCTGCAGCCTGGTCACCACTCCCCGGCCCTCTCAGTGTCCCCCGCCCCGGGCCTCGGCATGAAGCCCCATCCCGGGCCAGAGGAGGCTCGGCGGCCGGCCTCAGACATCTGCGTGTTCGCCAGCAGCTGCACCCTGCACGGGCTGGGCCACATCTTTGGCCCCGGGGGCCTGACGCCTCGCCGAGGGCTGTGGGCCACCGCCGTGCTCCTGTCGCTGGCCGCCTTCCTCTATCAAGTGGCTGAGAGGGTGCGCTACTACGGGGAGTTCCACCACGAGACAGCCCTGGACGAGCGTGAAAGTCACCGGCTCACCTTCCCCGCTGTCACCCTGTGCAACATCAACCCGCTGCGCCGCTCGCGCCTCACACCCAACGACCTGCACTGGGCCGGGCCCGCACTGCTGGGTGTGGAGCCCGCTGACCATGCTGCCTTCCTGCACGCCCTGGGCCAGCCCCCTGCACCACCCGGCTTCATGCCCAGTTCCACCTTCGACATGGCTCGACTGTACGCCAGGGCTGGGCATAGCCTGGAGGACATGCTGCTGGACTGCCGCTACCGAGGTTGGCTGTGCGGGCCTGAGAACTTCACCGTGGTGAGCTGGTCACGAGCCCGGCACTGCCAGGCACCGGGCTAGCCCCTGTCCATCTGGGACCCGGCATCCCCAGTCTTGCTAGCCCAGGCTCCTCCAAGGCCAGGGGACCTTAACACCCATGCCAGGGATCCTTCCCTTTCCAGCCAGGCCGCAGCTCCCCATCCCACCAGGGCGTTTCTGTTCAGCCCAGGAGACTGTGCTCCTTGGGGTCCCCTCCCTGTCACTCAGCTGGACCGCAGTGTGCAAGGTCATGCCTCCCAGCACAGGACACTCACCCAGGCTGGCTCTGGGCCCAAGTTCTGGGCCAAGGAGACCCTGCTCCTGGGGGTTGGGGGGAATCTAGTGGGACTGCTCTAGGGCAGAAGAGCCCTCTGTGCTGGGGAGTCAGCTTGTTTTCCCTCTACCTCTTCAACGTTCTGCTAGTTCTGGAGGAGGGCAACCGAGACCCACTTCCTTTCTTGCCATTCGCCAAAGAAACACTTGTCCCATAGGCTGTGCCCTGGGCTGGGGAGTGGGAGGTTGGGGAAGGGGAGGAGGGGCTGGAGTGATGGGAACCCATGAGGGTCCCACTCTATGTGCCAGTATGAGGGACTGACTGGGCTGTTGAGATGTGGATTCAGTGGTCAAAGAGACAAAATGGAGGGCAGGGAGAGGAGCGGTCTCGTCGTTCTCATGTTTGCCTGGGGGGAAGGGCTGGCTGGGCTCCTTGTATGCTGGTGAGGTCTGTCCCGTATCTGCTCACCCACAGATCTTCACCCGGATGGGTCAGTGCTACACCTTTAATTCTGGCGCCGACGGGGCAGAGCTTCTCACCACTCCCAAGGGCGGCATGGGCAACGGGTTGGAGATCATGCTGGATGTGCAACAGGATGAGTATCTGCCCGTGTGGAGGGACATGGGTATGGGACCCACGGGTCAGGCTGGAAGCGTGGCGCAGTTGGGGTACAAAAGGCTCTGGGAGGGAAAGGAGGCACTAGTAAGGGCCCCAGAGCACATTCTTTCCCGTGAAAAGGGGGCAGGGTTGGTGGGTCACAGTCCTGGGGAGGGAGGACTGAAGCAGGGGGTGTCCTGAGACACAGGCCTCAGGGTCCCCTTTCCCCTGCAGAGGAGACCCCGTTTGAGGTGGGGATCCGAGTGCAGATTCACAGCCAGGAGGAGCCGCCCACCATCGACCAGCTGGGCTTCGGTGCAGCCCCTGGCTACCAGACCTTTGTGTCCTGCCAGCAGCAGCAAGTATCCCTACCTCCACCCCACCAAGGCCCCCAAGCCCCTCCTCCGCCCATAGCACCTCAGAGGGTGGGGGGGTTCCCCACCCCTCTGCGCGCCAGCAAGGTGACCCCCACATTGTACCTGGTGCTTCCTTAACCAACCAACTACAGCTGAGCTTCCTGCCACCACCGTGGGGCGACTGCAGCTCCGCATCTCTGGACCCCGACTTTGAGCTGGAACCTTCGGATCCCCTGGGTCCCCCCAGCCCCAGCCCAGGCCCCCACTCTCCCTATAGTCTAATGGGGTGTCGTCTAGCCTGTGAGACGCGCTATGTGGCTCGGAAGTGCGGCTGCCGAATGATGCATATGCCTGGTAAGGGGCTGGTGGGGGCGGAGGAGGGGGTTCCGGGTCGGGTCGGGGCAAAGGGGCCTAGAGGGGGGCAGTTGGTGAAGCTGTCTCCTCCCCCGTCTCCTCCCCCGTCTCCTCCCCCACCACCCCAAGGCGGCGCGCCAGTGTGCAGTCCCCAGCAGTACAAGGACTGCGCCAACCCGGCGCTCGGTAAGGCGCGAACTTCTCCGTCAGCCCCGCCCCTGCTCCGCTCCGCCCGCTACCCGGACCCCGCCGTGCGGGTGGCCCTGACCCAGGCGACTGTGGCCCCTAGACGCCATGCTGCGGAAGGACGCGTGCACCTGCCCCAACCCGTGCGCCAGCACGCGCTACGCCAAGGAGCTCTCCATGGTGCGGATCCCGAGCCGCGCCTCCGCCCGCTTCCTGGCCCGGAAACACAACCGCAGCGAGGCCTACATCGCGTGAGCCGGGCCGGCGGGGGACGGGGCGGGCCCCCCGCCTGCGGGCGAGCCTTCGTGCGCACACGCGGGTGGCACACCAGTGTGCACGTCACCACCGGGCTCCTGGGCCTCTGGGCCAACTGTTTAACCTTCTGACACCGTCTCTCCTGCAAACGGGGTCCATGACGCCGGTAACAGGGCTCTTAAAGGAGTCCCAGACGGGAAGCAGGTCGCACACCTGTTTCCTCCCAGCAGCCGGCACCAGCGGGTGTCCAAAGAGCTTTCCTGCCCTCTTTTCCTCCAGAGAGAACGTGCTGGTGCTGGACATCTTCTTCGAGGCCCTCAACTATGAGACAGTGGAGCAGAAGAAGGCCTACGAAGTGTCGGAACTGCTTGGTGTGTGCGCGCAGGGGACCCACACAGGGCACCCAGGGGTCTGGGGAGGTGTGGGCAGGGCAGGTGGCTGTGAGCTGATGGGTAACCTGGGCTCCGCAGGTGACATTGGGGGCCAGATGGGGCTGTTCATCGGAGCCAGCCTGCTCACCATCCTTGAGATCCTGGACTACCTCTGTGAGGTGGGCCTGAGCCCCAGCTGGGGGAGGGGAAAGGAATCAGGCCACAGGACCTGGAGCAAGGTGTGCACTGGCCACTTCCCCAACTGCTTGCCCCTAGGTGTTCCGGGACAGGGTCCTGGGATACTTCTGGAACCGAAAGCACTCCCAAAGGCATTCTAGCACCAATCTGGTAACAGTCCCTTCTTGTCATCTCCAACATGGGCGCTCAGCCCTTCCCCTGAAGCCTAGAACACTATCCCCACCCAGCTGAGGAAAGAATGGTGGGGGAGGAGCGTGCAGTGACCTCGGCTGGTCCTGGGAGGGAGGACTCCTCCCCACCTCTGACCCTTTCCCTCCTCCCACAGCTTCAGGAAGGGCTGGGCAGCCACCGAACCCAAGGTCCCCACCTCAGCCTGGGCCCCAGGTAACAAGAAATGGCCCCCTATTTCAAGGGAGGAGGGGCAGGTCCCATCTAGAGGGTGCCATTCAGGTTCAGGAGGGCAAGGCAGTGGGTTCAAGGCCTCCTGTCCCAGCGCTGTGGTCTGGGTCGCACCAGGCCTCCCACACCTCCCTGTGCTGTCACCAAGACTCTGTCTGCCTCCCACCGCACCTGCTACCTCGTCACACGGCTCTAGACCTGATGTCTGTGTCTTCAGGGCTGCCCCCTCACATCCAGGACGGGCCCTGCCTGCTCATGTCTCTGCCATCTTCACCCCAAATAAAGTTCTAGTGCCTCAGCCTCGGCTGGTTCTCTTACAGGCAGACTAGTCAGGCCAGTTGTCAGCCCTACTCAGGCCCAAGAAGACCTCTGGCAGCCAGCATCCAGTGGGCAGTGTCTGAGATGCAGGTGAGTGGCAGGCCACCACCGCTAATCTCTCTGGGAGAAGTGTGAGACGGCGCCTGTCATCTGCCGCTGTGTGAACGGGCTCATCAGAATGACCTCTGAGACAGTGAGCCCAAAGCCAGCTGTCAAGTCAGAGAGGAGTCAGGGAGCGGGCGGTTATGTGGAGAACGGCTGGAAGAAGGCTCTGCCGCAGAGTCTGGTGAGAAGTAGGGGGAGCAGGCAGGGAGAGGACGGGAGGAACTACTTACTTCCAGGAACACAAGCTGCTGTCCTGCTGGCAAGATCAGGCCTCTTTTCTCATATCTGGGACCAAGGGCCAGCACACCACCCGTCTCCATGGGAACAGCTGCCCCCCAGCTGTTCCCCCTAACCCTAACCCTCCCTTCCCATTCCTGCCAGTAAGAATGCACCTCACTACTGCCCACTGTCCCTGTTCTTTCTCTATATCCCAAATATGGGAAACTGGGGGCTGGGGAAGGGGGGTTCCTAATCTCACCACATCTCTGGAACTCTCCTGTCCCAGCCTATAGCCCTAGGGATCGGCGAGGCGGGGGGGGAGGGCGGCGATGAAAAAGGGAGGGCTGGGGAATGTACAGGTGGGATAGGGAGAACCACGAGGGAAAGGCCCGGTCCTCTTTTGCCCATTCTGGTGGGAACCCATCCTTGCTCTGACACTGGCTGCCTACCCCCTCAGGACTAGCGCTTCTGGGCAGAGGGAGCAAGGGGGGTAGGTGTCAGCATAAGCACCAGAGCGGGGGTGCTGCTGCCCCCGAGCCCAGCCATCGGGGTGAGGGGCAGAGCCTCCAGCACCCGGTCTCAGGACACTTCGGGCAGTGGAGTTAGGACTGGACAGCGGGGCTGGGTCTGAGCTGGAAGCAGGGCTGTAGAGAGCAGGGCGCTAAGGCAGAGCGGAGACCCCGGCCCCAGCCCCACCCCCCTCGGAGCCACTCTACCACCACATCAGCCAGACTGTGGGAAAGGAGCCAATTTATGAAATTAAATAAAGTCCATGGAGGGAGTGACAAACACGGGCCAGAGCACTGCCACCCCGGCCAGGCCCAGCACAGCTGGAGCTCAGCACACCGTGCCTCCCCTGCTTTTCCTCCCCTCCCGGGAGGAGGCTGCAACTGGCCAGGCCCCAGCCTGGCCAAGGTCCTGGCACCTACGGGGGGCAGAAGTCAGAGAAGTAGGGGTGCTGCAGGGCCTCTTCTGCCGAGATGCGCTGGACGGGGTTGCACTTCAGGAGGTTCTGAAGGCATGGGAGAAAGGCGCGGCGGGTTCGGGCTGGGTTAACTGCCTGTAGCCCCTTCCCCCCCAATCTTCCCCCCCACCACCCACAAATGTCTGTGGACCCCACCCTCTACCCTTGCCCTCGGTCACCTGTAGCAGATCCCTCCCCGTGGCATTGAGCTTGGGCACGACATTCACCAGGGACGTTGTGGCCGGGTACATCGGGTAGGGCTGGGGGGGGGGCAGGGAGAGTCAAACCAGAGGTATGGGGGCTTGGAGCTGCTACAGCTGTGGAGTAAAGAGGTCCCCCCGCCCTCATCTCCCAACCCACCTTGTAGTCTGGCAGCTTGGTCATGGCAGGCCACTGCTCCTCAGTCGGTGTCCCCAGAAGTGTGTCCATGGGGTCAAGGGTCACTCAGATGGAAAGAGGCAGTTGAAGGGCTCTTCCCCTCCTGGCAGGGGGGGTCCCTCACATGCCCATCCCCAGTCCCCTCACTTTATCCCATCGCTCAGGACAGAGGTGGGGCCTGGTGTTCCTGGCGTGCCAGGCACTTTTCACACGTTCATACTCTGACCTCAACCCTGATGTCTGCTCCTGATGACCCAGTCACCCCCTCCTCTGCCCACAAATAATCCTGTGGCTGCTTTGGGGTCCTTTGTCCCAAGGATTCACTTCTCAGCTGGAGGAGCATGCTCTTGGCTTCAATCAGCCCTGAGAACATAGGGGTGTCAGCCCTCTGCCCTCCATCCCCTCGCCCAGAGCCACGCCCTCTCCTGGCCCAGCCCATCACCACCCTCACTCCCTGCACTCTGGAGCTCCAGGAGCTCCTGACTCCCTTTCCTTTTTTTTTTTTTTTAAATAAACTCTAGGCCCAACGTTGGGCTCAAACTCATGACCCCTGAGATCAAGAGTTACATCCTCTACTGATGGAGCTGGCCAGGTGCCTCCCCCACTCACTCTCCTTTAGAGAGCTTGAGGGGAAGGGAAATGTCAAAGGATATCGGAAAATTCTCTTCAACTGGTCATCTACGTCATTGCCAGGGAAAAGCGGCCGCCCCGCATTGGCCAGCTCTGGGAGAGGAGCAGGTGTGAGAGAAGGAGACATGCGAAGAAGCCCTCTCTCCCATGGTGCCCTCTGTGCCTTCTAGCCCCATCCCCAAGGGCCTCACTCCCTTCCCCAGAGGAGACACTCCGGACCCTATCTGTCCACGTGATTGGGAGAGGAAGCGGCTCTGCAGACCCCCAGCATGTCACCTGCAAAAATGCAGCCGGCTGACCACATGTCGATGGATGTGGAGTACAGCTTGGCCCCAAAGAGGACATCCGGTGGGCGGTACCACAGCGTGACCACCTGGAGAAGACCCCACCCACAGCGACCCCCTGCTGAGAGGACTGGGGAGGCAGGGCTCAGCGAGGGACAGGGGATGGGGCAGAATAATGTTTTGGGTCCTGGAGAAGGGGATGAAGGTGCTCTGCTAGGAGGGGATCCCCACCCCCAACCCCATATCCCACACCCCACACCCCCAGCTCACCTCGGCTGAGTAACAGCGGACAGGGATCCCGAAGGCTCGAGCCAAGCCAAAATCAGCCAATTTCAGCTCCCCATTCTGGGGGGGTGGGGGGATGGGAAGGGACAGGGAGAGAGGTCTGCAACAGTCTCAGGGCAGGCCTCCTGCCTGCGCCTCCCGGCATGGCTCCCCTCATCACTTGTGACTTGAGCCTGCCCCATCTCCCACCTTCTCCCCAGAAGGTACCCTGTTTATGAGCAGATTCTGGGGCTTCAGGTCCCTGTGCAGCACGTTGCGACTGTGACAGAATCCCAGGCCTTTCAGCAGCTGGAAGAGGAATGACTGGGAGGGGAGGGAGGAGTAGGGGAGGGCATCACACCTTCTGGATAGGAAGCTGCCCTCCCCCGCCGATGGGCCATGCTCCCTTCTTCACCTCTGCTTTGTCTCAAAACCCCACCCATCTTTCAGCGATGAGAGAGGACCTGCTTTGTACTGGGCTAGGTATTAATAAGTGAACAGTGCACAGGGGCCCTGATCCGAATCTTTCTGGAACTTACAGCCTAGTGGGCCTTCCTACATTCCTGCACTGATCTCTCCCCTACATGGCCTCGAGTAAGCACACACCACGGAGCCATCAGTATATATATTATGCTCTATTATTAATCAGCACTACTTCCCCTGGAACCTGGGACAAGGCACTTGGTCTTGGGCCTAGAACAGTGCCTGGCACAAAGCAAAGAATCCAATAGGTATTTTCTGAATGAATGAATGAATCTCTTTGAATCTCATCTTCTCATCTCTCAAGTGCAAATCACATCACTGATAGCAGAGTATTACTGTCAGATCAAAGAGACCACGTGAAGATGCTTGCAAATAGGGAGGCTCCTGGAGGACAGAAATAGACACTCCAGCCTATCCCCGCTCAGGGCCTGAACTTGGTGCTCAGAGTGTGTAGACTGAAGACAGACTCCTACCCCGCCTCCCTGAGTCTCCCAGACGCCAGCCCCTCACCTTCACAATTTCAGGGTCCAAGTCACCATTACAGCTGTCGAAATACTTCTTAAGGTCCTAGAAAGGGGTGGGGGTGGGGAACAGGGCAGAGTTTAACCTCAGTCTGGGCCCCTGTACCCTCCCAAGGCTACTGTCCTCCGAATCCCCCTTTCACCTGGTCACAGAACTCAAAAACCAAAGTCAGCTTCTTGTCGCTATGCAAGACGTCATGAAGCCTAGGAAGGAGGAAGGACTCAGCCAGGAAGGTCTGCAAATGTCAGCCTCAAGTCCCTATTTCAGCCCAACCCTGATCCCAGTATCGGCCCAGCCCCTCTCTGAAGCCCCCCCTCCTCCAAGTGACCACACAGGCAAGGAGGACCCTGCCCAGCTACACACCTGACGATGTTCTTGTGCTTCAGCTCTTTGAGTAGGCAGATTTCCCGAAGGGCTGAACTCGGCACTCCCTACACATGGGAGGGGGCCGGGCGGGCAACAGTCACATCCCACCCAGCCTGGGCCCTCAACCCCCTCCCTGGCCCTGAGGTTCCAGTCCTACCTCATCATCGTCGTCCAGCCTCACCCGCTTCAGAGCCACGATCTCATGGGTCTCCCGGTTTTTGGCCTTGAATACTGTTCCATAGGTCCCTGGGGGAAGAAGGTCAGGGGTGAGGATGAAGATGGGACAAGGGTCCCAGGAAGTCCCTGTCGGGGGAACAGGCAGCGTGGGAGTGTATTTGTGAAGCCTGGAGGACTAAAAAGCGAGATTCAGCGTGAAGGCTCAGCATGGAGGAGCTCTGCGAGGGAGGGTGGGGGCAGAGAAGGTGCCTGCAGACGGCTCAAGGGTGTCTGGAGCAGGGAGAGGCTGCAGCTGCCGGCGTAGGGAAGTCTGTAATGAAGGCGCTGCTTCCGGGGGTTCTGGAAATAGCGAGCAGGCCTGGGAGAAAAGTGAGGGCCGGCAGAAATGAGGTCGGAGGTCTGCATGGACCACTGAGGCTGGGGGTGGGGGGGCGGTGGTGGTGGATGAAAGCTCTGCCAGTGGTGCTGAGGCTCGGGGCAGGAGATGCAGGAAGTGCTAAGGTCGGCAGGTAGGTCTCAGGAAGTGCTAAGGTTGGGGAAGGGGCGTCTGCGGGAAATGCTAACGGGAAGGAGAGGTGTCTGCAAGGAGTGTTGAGCTCGGGGCCAAGGCTGCAGCCAGTGCTGAGGTCGGAGCCTATGGGTATTGCTGACGGTAGAGGAGCCGGCGCTGCAAGGAACGCCGAAGGGTCTGCAGAGGAAGATCTGGCAGGAACATCTCGTAGTCCCATTACCTTCCCCAATCTTCTCGAGTTTCTCGTATTTCTGCATCGCAGCAGCCGCGGGGACCCCTACGGGCCCTGGGTTCTAAGACTCCGGCCCCGGCGTTGCAGAGGAGGCGGCACCCCAGCCTCCGGCCCTGCCCCTCCCTCCTGACTGCGTATGAGCTTCTGGGGCATGTAGTACCAAGGAGAGCCAGGTTTCCCAGCAATATGAGGGGCATTGGGCACAGGAAGACTACAACTCCCAGCAGGCTGAGCGGAGATTTTTTGCCGTACTCGCCTCCCAGGACTCCGGTTCGACCGCGGAGGAAAACCTTGGACTTCAAGTCCCAGAAAGCATCGCGTGTCCGCTTTCCGGGCCTCACCGCGGTAATGCCGCGGCTCCCAGTGTGCTCTGCTCTTGTTATTCCTTTCTGTGATCACAACCTTGTTTTGCAAAGGACCTCTCTGGGGCTACACATTCCAGAACGCAGTAGGGTGGGGGTGGGGCGCCCTCTGGGGTTTGGGGTTTGGCAGTCTGCATCCCCGGCCCGGATGGGTGCTCTCTGACCCGGCTGATGGCGTCGGGGTTCCAACGACCTCCTGACAACAGCAATACGGATTCCCACCTCTCCTCAGGCCATCTGGAGACCTCAGCGTTGATTGGGGAATGGCTCTGAACCATGCCTTGATAACGACTTCGCGGGGACCAGCTGAACCACAGCGCTGGGAAGAGAGGCAGGTGTGCCTCTGGATTTAACGTACACCAGAGACCCCTGTCTGCCCTTTGGGCCCCGTTTGTCGTCCCGGAGCCCACCCGACTGCAGCTGCTCGCAACACTGTGAAGTCCCGAGGCAAGCTGGCTGGAACGCTGGGCGTCCCTCCATACCGGCCTGGAGAACCCGGGCCCATCGGAGTCAGCCAGGGTGTGGCCGAGGGCTGGCAGGTTGACTACCGCCCTCAACACACAGAAGTACAGACAGATGCTACACTCGGAGCAGCCTTGACCTCATCCCTTAAGGAGTTGATTATAGATTTTCTTGCGCTCCTCTCTAATTGTCTCATGATTGCATTCTTGAGGGTTGTGAACTGGACAAAAACAGCCCCAAACAGCACTCCTCAGCACCAGAACCATAGTTGGTGATAAACATTTGTCAATTAACTTGTTTATATCAGAACGTTCTCTGCATACACAATGCTGTGCTTCACCTAGTGGCATATTAAAAAAAAAAAGTACTCTTTATCTGGAAGAATTTATAATTTAGTTGAGAAAAACCAGAAGTACAGAAATCTTTAGCGGCAAGTGATGATTACAATAGGGTTCGAGGAGGGAGGTCGCTGCAGGGAATCACTGAGGCAGAAGTTCCCGGGTTCGGAAAGTCTAGGTCAGCTCAGGGTAATGGGAATCCAGCCTCCAGGAGCCATCACCCCTATCGCCACCGCCCTCCCAACCCCCAAGCAAAGACAGGGCCTATCCTGGAGGCACTGGGGATTACTGGGGAGTGGGGGGTAGGGGGGGAATCTTGATCCCGATGCATCCGTAGTTCAAGTTCCTCCGCCCGGAATTTCCCGATCATCCTTGTGTCTCCGTTTTCCTGTTTGAGATATCCAGCGTGAGGCGGGCTCCTTTCCGCCCAGAAGTGCTTAATGCGGCCAAGAGACGGCGTCCCCGGGGTGCCCGAGTCCCATGCGGGGAAGCCCAGGCGGCTGCCTCACGGGACCGAGCCGGACAGAGGGCTGGCGGCTGGAGCGCCGAGCTCCCGGTGCCGGGCGGTGCCTGGAAGCGCGCCTCCGTCCACGGGTCTCAGCCCCCACTCCCCGCCTCCCCACCCGCTGCGGCGGGGCCGCGCACGGTGCGCCGGGGGGCGCGCACGCAGGGGGCTGGCCTGCCCGCGGCGCGGGGGAAAGTTGAGTTGGGAGAAGTTGGGAGCGGCGGGGGTGCGCCCCGAGGTGGGCACTAGGGAGTCGTCGGGAGCGCGCGAGGGCGCCGAACAAGGGGGAGAGACCCCGAGACCTCCGGGGCACGAAGTCCAGAGCAAGCGGGTAAGCCGGGAGGTGGCAGCGGAGGAGGGCCAGGGCCGCGGAGGGAGGAAGGGAGGGGGAAGGAAAGGGGGGAACTCGGGACTCGGAGCAGGGAGGGAGTGGAAGTGGAGGAAGGGGCGGAGACTGGGGCGCGGGGAAGCGAGGTCTTGGGGAGAAGGATGCGGAGGCGCGCGGAGTGCTGGTTCGGAGCGGGATCCGGGGTCCGCTTATTAGAGTTACCTAAAGTGAGGGTGCCGCGCCCCCTGCCACCAGGAGGGGGTAGTCTCGGAGGCGCCGCCGGCCTTCCCAATTCCTGGACCGGCTCCAGACAACACCCCTCTCCTACGACCCTGTATTCTATTCTTAAGGCCCGTCCAGGGTGCCTAGGCTGGGGGTGCCCCCGGGCCGCTGCTCCGGACCTCCGGGTTGAGAGGTGGAGCAGGGAAGGGAGGGGGTGGCGGGTCAGGTCAGGACAAGGGGTCAGGCAGAAGAGAGAGCGACTGGGTGGGGAGGGGAAAGACGAGTCGGGAGAGTTGGACCTGACTGGGGTTGGGGGGTGCCAGACTTGTCTAGGTGGGAGCCCCGTGCTTGGTGTTGGGGGCGGCGCTGTCTGAAATCCACTTTATCCTCCTTCCTCCGCCCCCCACTCCACCCTCACCAGCCCCACATCGAAGAGCTGTGGAATGTACGAGTTTACTTGGGGGGTGGTTAATGCCCAAGTGGGGGTCCGGGGTGCTAATCCCTTGGGCGGGAGTGGGGGAGATGCTAATCCTCTGGGCCGGTCGGGGCTGGTCCCCGGAATGTGCCCCCACCCCGGATTATCGGCACCGATGCTCTGGACAGAAGCTGCTTTGTGTTCTGGGACGGCGGGGCGGGGGTGGGGAGGTGGGGGAGTACACGGAGGGCACAGCCTGGAAGTAGGAGTGGGGCACCTGCAGGTGCTCCAGACACCAGGCACCCTTCTCAGACCGGGGTCCCTCCCCCCAACACCCCTCTCCCCCACACCAAACGTGACCTGGCTGAAGGCCTGCTAGGGGGAGGTGAAGAGAGCGTCAGCTGAGTCGGGAGTGCTTGCCAGGAATGTGTTGCTCCAGGCTCCCCCCCTGGACTGACCCCCCAGACCTATGTTGTCTGACCCTACACTGACCTGTCTTTTCCCGGAGTGAGCCCTAAGTCGATCAACCCTGATCAACCCTGATCCCCTCCCCCAACAACACACTGGGGAGCTTCAGTACTCCTGATAACCTGGAGTGCCGCCCCCCCACATCTGCTTCCCCCACTAGGAATGAGTACCCCGATTTGCCCTGGGCAGGTTCCTTAACCACAGCTCTTCTGCTTCCCCACCCCACACAGTGCCCTCTGGAGACACCCCGACAGTCACAGTCAGGAGGCCAGCAGCCCTGCCACTCAGATTTTCCTGGCCTCAGGCTAGGGGAGGGGAGAGATCAGTACTGCCCCTTAGGGCTGAACCTCAGGGTTTCGGTGCCCACCCTCCCAGTTCGTCACGTGCCCCTCCCCCATTATAAAGGCCTGTCCTGCCTGTGCCCGCTGTCTCCCTCCCTCCCACTGAGTGAGTGGAGTTGGGCTCCTGCCCCTCCCCCAGGGAGCCTCCTTCATCAGGGGAGGGGGCACAGTCCTGTGTCTCCTCCCAGCCCTGGGTCTGGTGTCTCTACCACCCCCTTGTTGGCTGTTTGGGGCTCTCTCCAGTCTCTCCCTTCCTTCCTTCCACTCTGCTCCATGGGGTGTCTCCCTCTCCCCAGGATAACCCTCTCCCGTTCGGCCCATCTCGGTTGCCACAATTCGGTCACTGCTCCCGTTTCTGGCTCAGCTTGTCCTTTCCTTCCCTCCTCCTGAATTCCCCACCCTGATTTCTGCTGCTTTCTCTGTAGGTCTGGGCCTTGACTCCTGCCCCCCCTTTCTGCAGTCTCTTCCACCTTCTCTGTCACCTCACTTGGCCTTCTGTGGCCTCCTCTGCAGCCCCCCACCCCATCGTCTTCTCTCTGTTTTTTCTTTTCTTCCTATAAATAACTCTTTTCTTTGCTCTCTGGTCTCTATGGGGCATCCTAAAGCCCTTCACAGTCCAGAGGTTCCTGAGCAGCAGGGAGATCCCTCGGTGCCCGCTGGTGGGAAGTTCCTGAGACCTGACCTTCCCCGGGCTGGGCGTGTGTTGGGGGGTTGCTGAGCAAGGCTGGGGCACACTGCCCGGCGGCCTGCCCTCACATGATCCGCACCCCCTCAGGTTATGCCGCCACCTTGTTGCCCTGAAAGCCGCCGTGACAGTGAAAAGGGCTAAGATTTGGCCATGAGCAGCGCCCCCCGGCGCCCCGCCTCGGGCGCAGATCCTTTCTGTACTGTGAGTATTGCCTGCTCGGCTGGCCGCCCCACTGCGCCTGCCCCACCACAGGTGCTCTTGGGGAGGGTCTACTGGCAGACTGGGGAGTGTGTGTGTGTATGTGTGTGTGTGTGAGCTCAGGAGGAGGGGAGCCTCTGATGGGTTGGGGAGGGGTGCTTCCATCCCTCCCCTGGCCCCATCTGGGTCTCACGGGTCTGGGATGGGTATTGGTGGGGCGGTCCTGCCACTTCCAGGAGGGAACTGAGGCTGTTTCCTGAAGATCTGGGTGGTTCTCTAGCCTCAGAGAGAGAGGAACTTTGGGGACCTAGGTCTCTAACCTGGCGACCCCCTTCTGACTCAGCCTTAGAGGTGGCAGCGTCCTCACACGGCGGTTCTGGGCAGAGTTTGCTTGCACTGACACCCGCCCCTGGCCCCACGTGCCACCTGGCCCGCCCTGCGAGGCCCCACGTGGCCACTGCCCCACGTGGCCCCCTCCTGATTTTCCTGGGGAGTGTAATGATTAACCCCAAGTGCCATAATCAGCCCCTTATTGGCCATCTGGCCCAGCAGGGCACGTGACTGGGAAAGGGGCACGGGCTGATCCCCTCCCCCTCCTTCCCGAGTTCACCCCTGCCGGCCATGGACTTCCTCCTGCGGCCTCAGGTGCGAGGGGCTCTCAACCCCCCTGCCCCCACCCTGGCTAGCTCCCCGCGCTCACTCGCTTCAGCCGCCTCTCGCCGCCTTCCTCCCACTGCTAATTCCGGTGAGAGTGGAGCGGGAGCTTGGGGAAGAGGGCTAGAGCTGCTGGGGGTGGGGGGTGGAAAGCGAGGAGGGGGGGTGGGAAGCGAGCCCCTGACTCCTGTATCTTGTGTCCAGTATCCCTGCCACTCCCTGCCGCTCCTGTTCCCAGCTCCTGTCCCCACCTCAGTGTCTCCCAGGGACCCGCCTTCTTCTTAGCCCTCCTCCCCTTGGCTCTTCCTTGCTCTGGCCACTGGCACCGCCACGGAGGGGGGCTCCATACCCCGCCCTTGGAGATCCTGATGCCCTTGAGGTCCAGAAGCTCTTGAGCAAATATTTGGCGGTGCCGGGAGCTGAGACCGGCGGGGCGGGGTGGGGGGGTGTGCTGGACAGAGACTGTGGCCAGGCAGCAGGCTGCTTAGCTAGGCTGAGCTCTCCAAAGCCCTGCCGCCGGCCGCCACCACTGCCTGGCCGCCACCACTGCCCGCAGTCCACCGCTCTTCTGCAGTATGACTCAGGTGGGGGGGGTGAGGGGTGGGGCTGGCGAACCGAGGGGCCCCAGGCCCAGTGGGGTGCAGCTGTGTGGGGGGGGGCATTCCTGACAAGGGGAAGCGCTGCATTCCTGATTCCTGTCTGGGGGCTAGGTTTCAGTTTGACTCGGGAGAGTTCAGGTGAGTAGGCTTGGGTACCTCCGGAAGTTACTTTTCAGGCCCGTAGTTGTGCTCCAGGCAGAGGGAATTGGTGCACCGTCAGCCATGTGAACTGGCCAGTTCCCACGCCTTACCTCGGGGCTGGAGATGCAGGATTCCTCCTGAGATTTTCCTCCTGCCCTAGAACAGGGTTCAGATGTCTTGGAACCTAGGGGAAGGCTGCTTGGGGAGTGGGGCCAGTGGGGGTGGGCCTCTGGGTCCCTGGCATCTGGGGGGAAGGCTGCTGGGGGGGTCCTGGAGCTCCAGCACGGCACAGGGTGGGGTTTCGGGGTACAACTCTTGGTGAGCCCCTGTGTGTCCTCCCCACCCCTGCATCCTCACAGCCGGAGCCAGAGAGCTTGGGCCCTGGAGCGCCTGGGTTCCCTGAGCAGGAGGAAGATGAACTTCACCGCACTCTAGGCGTGGAGAGGTTTGAGGAGATCCTGCAGGAGGCTGGGTCCCGAGGAGGAGAGGAGCCAGGCCGCAGCTATGGAGAGGAAGACTTTGAATGTGAGGGGGCGATGGGGAGGGGGAGGCAAGGGTACTTAGGGTCGCCTGTCCATCAGGGAAGGGGCCCAGGGTCTGGTAGGAAGGGCTCAGGACCGCGATGTCAGGGAAGGAAGCTGTGCCCACCTCCAGCCAGGTCCCTTCTCCCTGCAGACCACCGCCAGTCCTCCCACCACATCCATCACCCACTGTCCACCCACCTGCCTCCGGACACCCGCCGCCGCAAGACACCCCAGGGCCCAGGACGGAAGCCTCGCAGGCGCCCTGGAGCCTCCCCGACTGGGGAGACCCCCACCATTGAGGAGGGGGAGGAAGATGAAGATGAGGCCAGTGAGGCCGAGGGGTCCCGGGCACTCACCCAGCCATCACCAGCCTCCACACCCTCTTCTGTGCAAGTGAGTTGGGGCAGGGCTCCTGAGGGGGGGTGTCTCTTCGGGGTCCCTGGCCTGGCCTCACTTGTCCCCGTGGGTTCCTGTTCTAGTTCTTTCTCCAGGAGGACGAAGGTGCTGACCGAAAGGCAGAAAGGACCAGTCCATCTCCTCCCCCACCAGTGCCCCCCCAGGAGGCAGCTCCCCGGGCCAGCAGAGGGGCCCAGACTGGGTAGGTGTCCCCAGATAGAGACCTCCCCTACTGGTGTCAGTGATGTGATGTGGGGGAAAAAGCATGAGCCTCGGGAGCCTCAGATCAGGGTTCAAATCCGAGCCCTGCCCCTTTGGGCAAGTATAACCTCTCTGAGCCTTCTCCTGTGTAAACCAAGAATAATAGAACTTTCTTACAAGGTGGTTGCAGGGATTAAAGGGTGGTGTGAAATAAGGTTTCAGCGTGGGTTACTCCGGCACGGGACAGGTGTGCAGTCAAAGCCCCTGCACTTCTTCCCCCACCTATGATGTCAGGTAGGGCGGCATCGAGCGCCGGATTGGGGATTGGATAACATCCGATTGGTAACATGGGGCCCCAAAGGTGTGAGAAGACTGGGAGACCTCCCTTTCACTCCTGGGGAGCTGCCAGTCCACCGTGGTAAATGGCATCACAAAAGTCACTATGGTGAAGGGCAGATTTGGTCCCATCAGGGGGGGATTGGAGTTTGGGGGTGTTAGCCAGAGAAGTCTTCTTGGAGGAAATCACTTTGAACTGGGTCTCAAGGTCACCATTATCGTGAACCTGCTGTTTCCTGGGTGCCAGGCAGCGTAAAGGGCTACAGGGAAGGGGGTGGGGCATGGGCTGCCTGACTCACTGGGGAGACAGACAGGGTGGCCGTCTGCAGGGGCTCGAGCGGGGAGCCTGCGCTGGTGGGCAGCCCAGGGGCCCGGGGAAAGGCGGAGGAGCCTCAGGGAGCGCATTGGCATTGGAAAAGCTGGTCGGATCTGTGGGCAGGGGTGCCACCAGGACCGAGAGCACTGGGGTTGGGTGTAGGGGAAGAAAGCCTGACGGGGGCTCTTCTCATTGTGAATGGGAGACACAGGCTTGGAGCTGTGGGAGAGCAGTTTAGAATGGCGTGGCTGGGCTCAGTGGCTGAGAGGAAGGAGACATCCCAGTTTGGGGCCAGGAGCAAAAGTAGGCACCTGTAAGGACAAGTTCATGGGAGCCGCCTGCACTTTCAGAGTTTTTTCCACTTGGTTAGAAACTTGGGAGCCGTGACCATCTTGAGCCCACGGGGAAGGGTGTGCGCCAGAGGGGAAGGAGGGCCTGCGCTGGCGGCTGTTGCCGTCCTCACCCCCCAGCCCCCGGGGGCTGGCCTCGGCTCTGCTTTGCTGTTGAGGGGCTGGTGGTCTGAGGCAGCCGGTGTGAAGAGCCCAGTCGCAGGGCTGCCCCTGCCTGCAGGGGGCTCAGCGGTCCCCGTGTGCGCCCACCGCGAATGCAGGTGGGTCCAGGTGGGGTCCCCTCTCCGGGTTCCTCCGGCATCCCCCTGGCCTGACTCTGGCTCACGGCGGCTCTGTCTGTCCAGAGTCCCAGTGGAGGAGGCGGCAACGGCTATGGCCAGCGGCACTGCAGGAGGTGACGACGGGGGAGCGTCCGCGCGTCCCCTGACCAAAGCTCAGCCCGGGCACCGAAGCTATAACCTGCAGGAGAGGAGGCGCATTGGGAGCATGACGGGGGCTGAGCAGGCCCTGCTGCCCCGAGTCCCCACAGACGAGAGTGAGGCCCAGACACTGGCCACCGCTGACCTAGACCTCATGAAGAGTGAGTACTGGCCAGGCCAAGCCCAGGGCTGGTGGGAGCAGGAGGGAGAGAAAGCAGGAGCCTTACCCTGGCCCCCACCTCCTGTAGGTCACCGGTTTGAGGACGTTCCCGGAGTGCGGCGGCACTTGGTGCGGAAGAATGCCAAGGCGTCTGGGCAGGGTGGCCGGGAAGGGCGAGAGCCCGGCCCCACACCTCGGGCCCGACCCCGGGCCCCCCACAAGCCCCATGAGGTACTGTTCGCCACTTCTTGCCCTTCCGTTATCTCCCTGTCCATATCCAACCCACAGGTTGGTTCCCTGTACCCCACCCACAGCAATAATCTCTAATACCAGGGCTGCTATCTGCAGTTGTGAAGGTTGTACACTGCACAAGAGTCCTTGACGTGGTTGATTCGGGTGTTAGAATTCTGATTCACATCTCAGACACCGTTGATTTCTATATTCTGGCCGTTTTCTGGCAGCTGGCCGTGAGGAACATGAGGACCCTTTGGGCTAGAGGAGGCTCTGTAGAGGAGCTCACAGCCCGGGGGACGTCAGCCATACATCCAGGGCAGTGATTGACCAAGATCACGCAGTTCCTTAGGGACACTGCCCATCGTAGGCTCCAGCGATCTAGTCCTCAAACCCACCCCTTCCAGTGGATTTTTTTGATCTTTTTTATCGAGGTCTATCAGCATCCAGTGAAGTGCACTGGGGCTAAGTGTGCGGCTCAGGTGACTTTTTGCACATGTACATAGCCGGCTAACTTTGCCCACACATAGAACGTTTTCCATGCTCTCTCCCTTTGCGCGGCTGCTCAGTACCATCCGCTGTGACTGCTCTGGTGTCCTGCTCAGTACGACGTGTACCAAGTGCGTGTACGCGGGAGCATATAGCATTCTAGTGTGTGCACGTGCGCGGTGATCCTTCATCAAGCACGTGCTACGTCATGTACAGAGCTGAGTGTTTTGTATGCTTTCTTTTGAGTCCCCATAAAAGGCTTTTGAGGTGGTTAGTAGTATTCCTGTTTTATAGATGAGGCAAAGAGAGAATCAGATTGGCTAGGATCAGGCGAGGCCCATGCCCTGTATGGTGCCTGGGGCTGTGCCAGCTCATGTCCCACCCCGACGCTGGCTGTCTTGGAGAGCAGTCCTGGGGCCCCTTGGCTCTGACCTTGCTGTGCCCTCTCATCTTCTATCCCAAGGTGTTTGTGGAGCTGAATGAGTTGCTACTGGACAAAAACCAGGAGCCTCAGTGGCGGGAAACAGCACGCTGGATCAAATTTGAGGAGGATGTGGAGGAGGAGACGGAGCGCTGGGGGAAGCCCCATGTGGCCTCCCTCTCCTTCCGCAGCCTCCTGGAGCTCCGCCGGACCCTGGCCCACGGTAACCTGCCCTGCCCTCCCCCCACCCCGCCCCAGGTAAATCTTGTGGACTGAGCCTGTTCTCAGAGGACCAGAGCCCCCCAGTGTGTAATGCTACCCTAGCCCAGGAAGGCGCCTCCTCGTCTCCTGACGTCACATAGCCTGTCATTGGTGGGCTTTGTCATTGGTGACCGCAGGGCAGGGTTGACACCGCTCTCTTATCTGGCATTTTTAGCAAATGGCTCCTTAAAGTGATGTTTTCAGATAACCCGAGCTGGTATGTTTGGGATGGTGACATGTTTTTAAAGAATGCCGATGGAAATTTTTCTGACGTGATCTAATCTAATCTATAGGGCTATGTAAAGTGCGGTTTTTCGGTTTTTGGTTTTTTTCTTTTTAGCATTTTATTTTTAAGTCGTCTGTACAGCCATCGTGGGGCTCGAACTCACAACCCCGAGGTCAGGAATTGTACGCTTTCGCGACTGAGCTGGCCCGGTGCCCCCAGGGCTATGACCAAGACACCAGACTCTTGAGGTCTCTGATGTTTCTGCTCTGTGTCTGTGTCTGTTACCTCCTTCCGTTTGGAGAAGTCCCTCCCAGTTGCTGTGAGAAGGCAGCTGAGGACTCAGAAACCTGCTGTCAGAACTGCTTCGGAACCAGGAGTAAATGGGCTCTGAGGGAAGCTGTCAGGCTTTGCGTGAGACGCCAACATGCACATGCCTTGTCGCTGGGCTTTGTGACCTCTGTTTCGGCTGCTCAGGGCCCTTTGGTTCTGTTAGTTGTTACACCCTTTTTTTTTTTTTTTTTTTTTTTTTTTTTTTTAGATTTTATTTATTTGAGAGAGACCACAGGGTAGGGGGCAGAGGCAGAGGGAGAAGCAGGCCCCCAGCTGAGGGGCTCGATCCCAGGACCCTGAGACCAGGACTTGAGCTAAAGGCAGACACTTAACTGATGGAGCCCCCCAGGGGCCTCCCGTTTTTTTTAAATGGTTCTGTTTGTTGTCTAGTTCTGCATTCCTACAAGTTGACCTCGACAGAAAGATGCTCTGGTCACTTTTAAAAGGATTTCCATTTCTATGTAAAATAGTAATTCAAAGCAGTGACCAGTGGAAAGATCTGGAAACTGTCCCATGAGCAGCTGTTGGACTTGGGGGAAGTCTAGGGGGCCAGGCTAGAGGCTGATATCTTCAGATGGCTTAAGGCCACAGATGGGCCGTGTCATGTTTGGAGGGCAGAACTAGGACCCTAGAGTGGACATTAGAGGAGGCAGCATGTGGCTCACCGAGTGAGCCCTGAGTGGACAGCCTGGCGTGCCCCAGCGGAGCGCTGCGTGCTCCTTGGAAGGGGCCTCTGGGAAGGCCCTGCCTCGGTGGCCTTTGCTGAGCCCCACCACATCCCTGTGGGAGAGAGGGTCGGAAGGAACGGACAGGATGGGTCAGAGACGTGATGGGGCTCGGGTCTTGAGCCCCGCTCACTGGTTTCTAGGCCAGTGCTCCATCCCTGGACTGTGCTTACCTGGGCACCCCCCCATCCCCGGTTCTCCCTCCCTTCTACCCCCTGCCCTTACTTCGAGCCTGGGGAGGAGGGCCTGTCCATGCCATCCTTCTTCAGGGGCCGTGCTTTTGGACCTGGACCAGCAGACCCTGCCCGGGGTGGCCCACCAGGTGGTGGAGCAGATGGTCATCTCCGACCAGATCAAGGCTGAGGACAGAGCCAACGTGCTTCGGGCCCTGCTCCTGAAACACAGGTGAGGCCGCACCTGCTGCCCCTGCCCACCCACCCCACGCCATGACCACTGCCCTCCTTCCCTCACCGCCCTCTGCTCTTCCAGCCACCCAAGTGACGAGAAGGACTTCTCCTTCCCTCGAAACATCTCAGCCGGCTCCCTCGGCTCCCTGCTGGGGCATCACCACGGCCAGGGGGCCGAGAGTGATCCCCATGTCACCGAGCCTCTCATTGGAGGTGTCCCCGAGACTCGGCTAGAGGTGGAACGAGAGGTGAGGGTTGGCACTGGCTGGTTTAGGTCTTGGCCGCTAGCGGGGGCGGCCAGGTAGCACGCGTGATCCCAGCATGGATATACGGCGGGGGGACTATGCAGGGTGGGGGGACTGTGGGGCGGGGGGGAGCATACAGCGGGGGGGCCTGGCTGGGCTGAGCTCTGTTCTTCGGCATCCCCAGCGGGAGCTCCCACCCTCAGCCCCACCAGCAGGCATCACGCGCTCCAAGTCCAAGCACGAACTGAAGCTCCTGGAGAAGATCCCCGAGAACGCCGAGGCCACAGTGGTCCTTGTGGGTACGTGGGCAGGTCTTGTGGGTGGGAGGTGTCGACAGCCTGGCCTGCCTTGGTGCCACCTTGGGGCTGGCAGCTGGGGGTCTGGGGGCGCTGGTCTGTGCCCTCCCTTAGCCCACGATGGCCCCCCTGCCCCTAGGCTGCGTAGAGTTCCTGTCCCGCCCCACCATGGCCTTCGTGCGGCTGCGGGAGGCCGTGGAGCTGGACGCGGTGCTGGAGGTACCCGTGCCCGTGCGCTTCCTCTTCCTGCTTCTGGGCCCGAGCAGCGCCAACATGGACTACCACGAGATCGGCCGCTCCATCTCCACGCTCATGTCCGACAAGGTCAGGCCCTGCCCGGCGCCCTTGGGGACACGCCTCGGTCCGCTCCGGGACCCCCAGCCCTCGCCCCGCACCCTCACCGGCCCCGGGCCTGCTTTGGCAGCAATTCCACGAGGCAGCCTACCTGGCCGACGAGCGGGAGGACCTGCTGGCCGCCATCAACGCCTTCCTGGACTGCAGTGTGGTGCTGCCGCCCTCGGAAGTGCAGGGCGAGGAGCTGCTGCGCTCCGTCGCCCACTTCCAACGCCAGATGCTCAAGAAGCGGGAGGAGCAGGGCCGGCTGTTGCCCCCTGGGGCTGGACTGGAGCCCAAGTCAGCGCAGGAGAAGGGTACGGGCCTGGGGGCCAGGAGCCGCTGCCCGCGGGGGCTCAGGACTGGGAGGTCTGGATGAACATGGAGGAGGGGCTGAGCACGGAGGGGCCGTGGCGGGCGCCCTGACGGAGGCCTGGGTTGCAGCGCTCCTGCAGATGGTAGAGGTGGCGGATGCGGTGGAAGACGATCCCCTCCGGCGGACGGGACGGCCCTTCGGGGGCCTGATCCGAGATGTGCGGCGCCGCTATCCCCACTACCTGAGCGACTTTCGGGACGCGCTCGACCCCCAGTGCCTGGCTGCTGTCATCTTCATCTACTTCGCGGCCCTATCTCCTGCCATCACCTTCGGGGGGCTGCTGGGTAAGGCGAGGCTTTGGGATGCCGGCCACGCGGGCAGGGTACGCCCCGGCCCCGGCTGCCCACGCCTGAGCCGCGTCCTGCCACCCCAGGAGAGAAGACTCAGGACCTGATTGGGGTGTCGGAGCTGATCATGTCCACGGCGCTCCAGGGCGTGGTCTTCTGCCTGCTGGGGGCCCAGCCACTGCTGGTGATCGGCTTCTCCGGGCCCCTGCTGGTCTTCGAGGAAGCCTTCTTTTCGGTAAGGGCCCACAGGCTGGTGGAGGGCTGGCTTTTCCTGCCCCATTCCCCGGATAGGCCCATTATTTTGCTAGGCCCCGGGCTCTGGGCCCTGACTGGATCGCCCTGCCCCCCCCCCCCCAGTTCTGCAGCAGCAACAACCTAGAGTACCTGGTGGGCCGCGTGTGGATCGGCTTCTGGCTGGTGCTCCTGGCCCTGCTCATGGTGGCCCTGGAGGGGAGCTTCCTGGTGCGCTTCGTGTCCCGTTTCACCCAGGAGATCTTTGCTTTCCTCATCTCCCTCATCTTCATCTATGAGACGTTCTACAAGCTGGTTAAGGTGAGCAGGCCCTGCTGGGAGAGCTGGGTCAGGAGCGGTGAGACCTGGAGACTGGCGGGGAGCTGGGGTGCCTTCTGCCTCACTCTCACTCTCGCTTTGGGGTGGGAAGTCCCAGGCTTGCCCGGAGCTCCCCTGGGCTGCGGGCCAAGGAGCCCACGGAGCACGGGCTGGTTCTTCCTTCTGGCCCCTCTCCGCCCTCTCTGGCACCAACATGCATCCTGGGACTTCAGGTCGATCTTAAAAACTCACGTATTTAATAGCAAAGGTAACACGTTCTTTTGTTAAAGTGGCGGACAGTCCAGAAGTGTCAAAGAGGAAGGCCCCTGAGATGACACACACAGTCACAGTCTGGGCCTCAGAGCCGGGCCATGTCAGGCTTGGGAGAGGACACGGCCCCGTGATCCTCTGCTCCCCGTATCCTGGCCCTCCTGGCCTGGCTGGACCACCCCCCAGCTGCCTGAATCCCGTTTCCCTTGCTCACATCTGGTCACCAGTCATTTTCTTGATCAACAAAACAAGCCCTGGGGTGCCTGGGTGGCTCAGTTGGTCAAGCCTCTGCCTTCTGCTCAGGTCATGATCTCAGGGTCCTGGGATCGAGCCCTGTGTTGGGTTCCCTGCTCCGCGGGGAGTCTGCTTCTCCCTCTGCCCCTCCCCCTGCTTGTGTGCATGCACACACTCTCTCTCTCTCTCTCTCTCTCTCTGTCAAATTAATAGAAACCAAAAAAACAAGCCCCTTAAGGCCAGGCCTGCCATCTCCTACCCTGCCTACCCCACTCAGCATACGTCCGCGCCCAGAAATCTCTCCACTTGGGCTGACGGAGCCCTCTGTCCTCTCCCTAGATCTTCCAGGAGCACCCCCTCCACGGCTGTTTGGTCGCCAACAGCTCTGAGGTGGACAGCAGCGAGAACAGCACATGGCGTGGGACAGGAGCTGCACTGGGACTGGGGAACGGGAGCTCTGCGGGACCAGCTGGGCAGGGGAGGCCCCGGGGTCAGCCCAACACCGCCCTGCTGTCACTGGTGCTCATGGCCGGCACCTTCTTTATCGCTTTCTTCCTTCGCAAATTCAAGAATAGCCGGTTCTTCCCTGGCCGGGTGTGTGAGCTGAAATGCCAGAGGGAACGAGGTGGGGGGAGTGGGGGGCCAGAAGGGGTGACTGAGTCAGGGCTGGAGTGGGGCAGGGGCCTCTGAGCACACTGCTTGCCCACAGGTGCGGCGGGTGATTGGGGACTTTGGGGTGCCCATCGCAATCCTCATCATGGTGCTGGTGGATTACGGCATCGAGGACACCTATACCCAGGTGAGCCTGAGCTCATGGTCCGGCGAGGAGATGCTGCCTAGCGCCGGGCTCCAGATCTTCCCTTCCAGCCCAACCCCAGAGCTGCCTCTTACCTGTGTGGACCCCAGGCCTCTTCTGCAGCACGCCATCAGCATTCGCCCTGCCCTGTGCCCCTCGGGTCTCCCCCTCCACAGTTCACCAGCCCTCAGCCCCACTCTCTGCCCTCCAGAAGCTGAGCGTGCCCAGTGGAGTCTCCGTGACAGCCCCAGAGAAGCGGGGCTGGGTCATCAACCCCCTAGGGGAGAACAGCTCCTTCCCCGTGTGGATGATGGTTGCCAGCCTGCTACCGGCCGTCCTGGTTTTCATTCTGATCTTCATGGAGACACAGATCACCACGTGAGTGGTCCTGGCCCAGCGGGTGCTCCACAGACAGAACAGCTCTGTTCGTGGAAGGGCTGGAACCCCAGCAAGGCCAGCCACTGTGGGGGACTGAGTGAGGAAAGCCCAGGGTGCCAAGCTGGCCCCTAGAATTTATTTACCTTTTTATAGATTCATTTATTTATTCGAGAGCGAGCACGAGGGGGAGGGGCAGGGGAAGAGGGAAAGCAGCTCAGACAGACTCCGTGCTGAGCTCGATCTCACAACCCTGGCATCACGACCTGAGCCAAAACCAAGAGTCGGACGTTTAACCAGCAGCGCCTCCCAGGCGCCCCTGGAATTTATCCTGTAGGCAGTAGAACGTTCCACTGATGTTTGCTGGGATGGGCACAGTGGAGGCTGGAAGCGGTCCTGAACCGCAGAGAGGGCGGCACAGGGTGGGCCTTGCCCCATGACCAAACTCTTCCTGATGGAATGAGCAGGCACCACCAGGTTCCAGAAGCAGACAGAGGTTCCTGACTGGGTGCTCTGGGGAGACCCGGTGGTCTGCCGGGCTGGGCGTCAGGGCACGCCTGTCCCCACCAGGCTGATCATCTCCAAGAAAGAGCGGATGCTGCAGAAGGGCTCCGGCTTCCACCTGGACCTGCTGCTCATCGTGGCCATGGGCGGCATCTGTGCCCTCTTTGGCCTGCCCTGGCTGGCTGCTGCCACCGTGCGCTCCGTCACTCACGCCAACGCGCTCACCGTCATGAGCAAGGCTGTGGCGCCTGGGGACAAGCCCAAGATCCAGGAGGTCAAGGAGCAGCGGGTAACTGGGCTGCTGGTTGCCCTGCTTGTAGGTGAGTTCAACTCTCGCTCCACCCCTCCCCGGAGCGGTCTGCGGGGGTGGGGAGCACTGGGGCCAGCTGCTGCTCCCTTTCCTCCCCCAGGTCTCTCCTTGGTTATCGGGGATCTGCTCCGGCAGATCCCCCTGGCCGTGCTCTTTGGAATTTTTCTGTACATGGGAGTCACCTCCCTTAACGGGATCCAGTTCTACGAGCGGCTGCACCTGCTGCTCATGCCCCCCAAACACCACCCAGATGTGACCTACGTCAAGAAGGTAAGACCCCACTTGGAAGAGCCCCACGCCTCCGCCCCCTTCTGGCCTGCGGGGGTCCCTCTCCAGCCCCCGTTTGGTCTGTGGGGACCTGGCTTTGGTAAGCACCCAAAAAGGCACTTCCACCCCCATCCCCACGGAGGGAGAAAGGGTCACCTGTCCTCCGGAGGTGGCAGACCATGTGGCCCTCTGGGGACCAGGGCCCTCCAGTGCTGGGGAGAAGCCTGGGCTCACCTGTCATATCGCACCCACCCCCAGGTTCGGACCCTCCGAATGCACCTGTTCACAGCCCTGCAGCTGCTGTGCTTGGCCCTGCTCTGGGCGGTCATGTCCACGGCCGCCTCCCTGGCCTTCCCCTTCATCCTCATCCTCACGGTGCCCCTTCGCATGGTGGTGCTCACGCGCATCTTCACAGAGCGAGAGATGAAATGCGTAAGGCCTCCTGCCCCTCCCCTGGCCCCCGTCCACCTCTGGGGTCCCTGCCCAGGCTGAAGTCAGGCTCAGCCTCCTTGTTCTCTGCACCCCCCCAACAGCTGGATGCTAATGAGGCGGAGCCAGTGTTCGATGAGCGGGAGGGCGTGGATGAGTACAACGAGATGCCCATGCCTGTGTAGCTGCTGCCCGGACCAACAGCCAAGGGACAGATGGACAGAGGGAGCAGGGGCTTTGGCGGGGGGGCTCTCTCCAGCCCTCCCTCGTTTTTATTTAAGTGAATAATTTAAAGTCCCCATACCACCCCCACAGTAAAGCGCTTCGGCCCCCACCTACCCCTGGCCTTCCGTCTCTGTGTGGGGAGGAAGCGCGGACGCAAAAGAGGGGGGCCCAGCCCACTCCCTGTACCAGAAACGAGATGCGCGATGGGGAAGGAAAGGGACTTTAATGAGAAACCAAAATATAGAAAGCCAAAGTGCAAATTGTCCACCCCCCTATTGGGGGGGTCATCCTGAGACCCATGTGCATGCCCCTCACCCCCCTTCAGGCCCCCAGCGGAGGCCCAAGGCCTGGAGCTTCTGCCTCAGGTAGCTCTTGAGCTGGGGCAGGCCTCTCTGTGACTCCAGTTCCTCGAAGGGTAGCTGCAGGAGAGGGGAGCAGCGGGTTACACACATGATCTGTGGGCTGGGCAGAGGGGTGGCAGGATGGTGGGGAGTCTCACCGGCAGGAGCTGGTAGCCCAGCAGGCCCAGATGCCGCTCCCGTAGGGCCCGGGAGCCCAGCAGCACTCGGCCATCGCGGCAGAAATGCCAACGTTCCCGCAGCATGAGCACCACCCTGGAGGGGGCGGACGGCGGCTCAGGGGGGTGTCCACACAGGCAGGGAGGCTCCCCCGCCCTCCTCCCTTACCTCTGGGCAGGGTCGTGGGTAGTGGACTGGGAGGCAGCCTGGCCCTGGGCACAGGACCTGGGAGGGTAAGGTAGGAAGGGGTCCTGGGTCCTCACGGGAAGCACAGCACCAGAGCTGCTGACACACAGCAGGAAGTCTGGAGGGGGGGAGAGAGAGGGCCACTGGCTTCCAGCCAAGGCTCTGTATCCCGGCCAGCCACCTGCCCGCGGGAATTCACCTGTGCAGTAGCCTGGAGGCACGGTCAGGTCCTGTCGGTACTTCTCTTCCCCTAGCAGCTGGCGCAGCCCCTCTGCCACTATATCCTTGTGACTGAGTCGGGACAGGGAGCAAACACCAACAGGGAAAAGCTCAGGAGGCTGGACCCTGGGCAAATGCTTCTGATGTCCCAAGCACCGCCCCCTTCCTTTTTTCTTCCTAACTGCTAAGAGTGTGTCAGCATGGGTCAGCATCCCCCTGGCTCTTCTACTCTGTTTCCTGCAGGCTGGTCCCCTCCCTTTCCCCCTGCTGCCCCATCCACCTGTACTTGCAGCGGGCACGGTCAGTGATGAGTGGCTGGGGGAAGATGGGCACTTGCTGCCTTCGGGGAAGGCGGGGACCCCGGTATCCCGGAAGCTCCAGCTCCACGGCCGTGTCTAGCAGGGAGAGGTAGCGCCGCACAATCAGGGCGTGAGGGGTGCCTGTGGGAAAGCAGGACTGAGGCTCGCGGGGTAGCAGACTCCCACCCCCGGTTACCCTGCCCACTGGCCGCCAGGGTCCCAGCCAGCCCTCCCGTCTGCACACCGCTGATGTGGTTGATGAAACTTGGGGAAAAGACAAAGTGCAGGGCCCTGAGGGGCAGGCACCGCAGCTGGCACAGTGACATCAAGATGTTGACAGTAGCCAGGGGAGCCACCCCTGCTTCCCGAGCCAGGATCCTCTCAAGGCAGGGCATAAACTGCTGTTCCAGGGGCAAGTAGTTCAGCCGCCCAAAGGGCAGGACCAACTTCTGCACCACCTGTGGAGGAAGAGCAGCCCTTCACCCAGCACGAAACAGTTCTCCAAGATCCTTCACAAGCTGAACCTCAGCGAGGCTTGGCCTGCGAGCTTCTATTGTCTCTGTAAAGGCAGAACAATCCCTCTACCCCGACGTACACACCAGAAGTTCGACAGCATAATCAGTGTCTTGAGCCCCATGGGATTAATCAAACCAATGGAGACATCGCTGTGGGGTCTGGCCCCGAAGACTTAGGAGTGGGCTCAACGAAGCTAAGACAGCGCCGAGTGCGGAGAACTGCAGAGAACCAGGCATACACGCTGGGTGGGTGGACAAGCCAGGTGGGGGTGAGCAAAGACGAAACCCCGGGGTGGGGGGAGGGAACAGAGCACAGAGCCTGGCTGGTTGTCCACTGCAGGAGGCAGCCAGTCAAGCTGAACAGGGGCCGGGCCCGACACAGGAGGGCTAGGAGAGGAGCATGGCGGGGCGGGAGGCAATCCCACCTTGCTGCTGAGCTGGGCTTCCTGGACCACCAGGAAGTGGGCAATGGCTTCCAGAAGCTGGGGCTCCCGCAACCGGTGCCGGGCCAGGTGCTGGGCCAGGAGCACCATCACGTTGGGAGTCAGTTCCTCCGGCCTGGCCTCTGTGAAGAACACCCGTCACGCTGGACCGCAGGCCAGTGCTCGACTAGATCCACTCAGCCCAGACACCACCACCTACTGCCTCCTGTCTTTAGCCCCTCCCACCACCTGCCCTCAGTCCCCTCCAGCACCTGCCAGGCTGCGGATGAGATGCTGTCGGGGACGCCTCAGGAGACGAGGGCAGCTCAGAGCAGCTTCCAATCTTTGCCCACCGCACAGGTCGGGTTGCAGAGTGGGAGGTGGCTTCGGAGGGAGGCGGAACCTTCTCTCCTGCTCCAGGGCACACATCAGGGGCCCATCTGACGGGAAGCCTGAGAGGGAGAAGGTCAGAGGAGGCAGCCCTGGTAACGGGATGCTGCTCTGTTCCAGTCATGGGGTTCAGTTGCTGGATTCCCAACCTTTCGGGTCTCCGTGTTCTGGATGGAAGGGTTGCTATAGTGTGAGCAGAAGCACTGGAGAAACGTGAAATAGCACGTGACTGTGAGGTCTCAGAACAGTCTGTGGGGAAAGACCTTACACCAACACGGCAGTAAGCTGTCATCGCACGCCAACGGTGACAAACAGTGGTGGCTTTCTAGAGCACTGTGTTGGAAGGAATCAGGGCTGGCACCCCTAGCTAAGCTGGAACGAATGCTGCTGGACTCCTGCTGTCTGCTGTGGATACGGGGGAGCAGCACCGAGCCTGCCCGGCCATGTGCCATTCCTGGCAAAGCCCAAGAGGTGAATTCTGTCAGTGATCTTGGGTCTTCTATGGTCTTTCTCTATTCTTCCGTTAACACCCACCCCCCAGACGCCCTCCTCACCAAGTAAGACTGCAAGGTGCAGACACACGTGGACGGTGTGAGGATCAAAGGAGGGGCAGTTTCGGATGATGAGTTGACTCAAGTCCTGCAGTGTGGCCTGCTCCACGGGTGGGGGTCGTGGCTGGGACCCCAAGAGCTGACCCAGACGACGAAGTGCCACAGGGTAGTGATGGGCGCGCACCTTGGTGGGGTTCTGGCCCAGCCAACGCAGCAGCTCCCCAGGGCTCCTCGCCTGTTCCAGAAGCCGCTGTAGCCCCTGCACAGGGCCTGCATGGAGGCCTCCTCCAGGAGGCCGGTCCCCCCACTTGCTGGGCCCCAGACAGCAGGGCTGTACTGGCGGGAGCAGCAGCAGGCCAGACAGCCGAGCAGCAGAGGCCTGGGCAGAGAGCAGGACTCGAAGCATGGAGTTGGGTGGAGACCCTGAAGGGCAGCCCAGAAAAGGGGGTAAGGTTTTCTCCAAAGAGGAGAAAAACCGGCTATCTACTGACCTCACTGCCCATTCAGGGGGCCCTGGGGTCAGAGCAACCCACTCATGTTCACCCTTCCATGTGGCTGCTCTCGTCTTCTTCCCCACCCCGCCCCTCTCTGCCTCCTTCCATCCTTTGAAACAGCACCTTCGGTGTAGTCAGCACAGGGATATTTACAAAGCAAGTCCACATGCACTACGTATCTCCTCTGATGCTCCATACACGCCTCCGAGGTGGCAGGCAGGGCTGGCACTACCTCGATTTCACAGGTGGAGAAACCAAGGCCCAGAGAGGAAAAGGGGTTAAGCCCGAGGTCACGGATCGGGTTAGTGGTCGTGCCCAGCCTGGAGCCCAGCTTGCCCCGTCGATACGCCCTCCCGACCACCTCCCCCTCTCGCAGGAGGCGGCAGCGGCAAGGAGGGTGGAACGCGGGCTCGGCAGCCGGGCGGTCCTGGGTTCCATGCTGGGCGCTCCCACTTACCAGCTGCATGACCTTGGACAAGTGGCTTCGTCTCTCTGCCCAAGCCTCCTCGCCCGTGAAACGAGAACGCAGCGCCCACCTCGCAGGGCGCCGGTGGAGCCCGAGCGCGCAGCTTTGCAATGGCGCGGAGTCGGTGGTGTCAGGGGCCCCCACACCCACCCCGGCCCGGCAACGCCAGGAGACCGTGGTCACGGTCGCCAACACCAACTCCCGCGGCCCTCCCGCAGCCCGCCCCATAGGCGCCACCCCTACATGGCTCCCCAGGCCCCGCGCAGGTCGCTCCCTCAGTCGGTCTCGGGGCCCGGGAGCCGGGCTCCCCCCGCGGCCTCCTCATCGGCAGGCCACCGAGTCCGCCATCTTCCCAGCAACCCCCGGACCGCGGTCCGGACGCCAATCGCGGCTCAGTCCCCGACCAGCACAGACGTGGCTCCCGTCAAGCCCCGCGTGCCCCTGCGTCGCACGCTCCACCCCCCCACTTCCGGGAAGCTGCGCGCGCCGAGCCGGGGCGGGGCGGTGCCGGAGGCGGAGGCGGAGGGGCGGAGCCAAAGGGCCAGGTAGCTGAGGCAGGAGCGAAGGGAGAGCGGAAGCCGGCGGCGGGTGGTATGATGTTGGGATCCCCGGGGAGGGCCCAGTCTGGGTCCTTTACGCCTTTCCTCCCAGAGGGCAAGGGGTCCCTGCTCAACACCCCCACGGGGCCACACACCCGGACACACACCAGGAGTGAAAACTTCACAGTCATTTAATCTGCACGTGTTCCACACAATCCCTCTGCCCTCCCAGCTCCCCTTCCCCAGCGCCCCGCAGTCCTTAGGTCCTCAAATCAGCCCAAGGAGCTATTAGGGACTAGAGGTGGCTGGGTCCTCGGGCAGAATTCTAAGAAGGGCCCAGGGGTGTAGCCCGGCTCTGCCCGGGGCCAAGGCAGTGACAGCAGCTACCTGACCCAGAGGAGCTGACTGTCAGCGGGGACCGAGGGCCAGCAGCCCCAGCAGGTGGCCCAGAGGCATGGAGGTCACAAGGGGGGACCTCAGCCGACTCCCGGAGCGCTCTGCTGCGCAGGGCTGGGCTCCAGGGTAGCGGGAAGAGGCAGGCCGGAGAGGTGGGCCTGGGTAGACAACAGTGCCCACTGTGTCGTGGGGAGCAAGGTCCAGAGGGGCCAGCAACGCTTCCGAGAGCCCGTGGAGGCACTACGGGCGGTACATGGCAAAGGCCAGGAGACTGAGGAGCAGGGTGAAGCCCGCCAGACCCAGAGTGGCGGTCAGGGGAAAGAAGGGCCGGTACTGGATCTGGCAGTACCAGAGGAGCAACAGAAGCAGCAGCAGCAGGGGCAGCAGCAGGCTGCCGATTTCCAGCCCGGAGGGGCCTGGCTCTGACCCCGGTGGGCAAGGAGGGTGTGGGGGACCGACGCGTGTGGACACGTGGCAGTGGAGAACGCAGTTGGGCGGGAGGTGAAGGCTGCCCAGGGTCTGGGTGTCGTCTCCTAGCAGCTGCCCTTGGTAGATGAGTCGCACCTGCTGTTCCCGGCCGGGAAACTGGGTCCTGAGGAGAGAGGGACCTGGGTAAGAGAGCAGGCCTCAGGCAATCCTGGTCCCTTGCCCAGACCAACACTCCCACCCCTCACTTTTGCCTCCACCCAGCACTCAGGTGGTGGCCTCTATGGGGGTCCCCTCCTGCTATAAGGGGAATGATAGTGTGTGACGTGGGGACCTCAGTTCCTTCGTCTGCAGAAGGAGGGGGAAGTCTCAGATCTCTCTGATGGCCCTTCTGGGTCTGTAATGACTCCCACCCCAATCTTTAGAATTTCTTTCCTGTCCTCATCCCAGCTTACCTTTTCAGGGAGCCAATTGTATCGTGGGGCCAGGCCCTGGCCACCTGCTCTGAATCATTGAGGAATTTCAGCCGCAGCACGAGGGGCTCCTGGGGGGAGTCCTGCGATGGCGACGTCGCTGAGAGCCCAACGCCAGGCTCTGGCTGTGCAGCCTGACCTCTGTGTCTCAAGCTGGGGGTCTCGGCTCCTGGGGCCTCCCCTCTGATGCTGCCGGTGACCGCCATGGCTTCACTGGGCTGTGCTGCTGCTGGAGTCCCCGACGGCTGGGGCAGTGGGTCGGCACCCTCCGCAGTGTGTGTTGAGACCCAGGCGAGAGCCAGCACCAGAAGGCAGGCAAGCACCGCGAAAAGGACGGTCACCTCATCACCCACCCCTTCAATCAAGGCCATGGCACCTGCCTTGCCTGCCACCTTACTGAGCTGGAGAGGTACAAAGAACCCATGAGGGGCTGGCTCGCTGGCCAACTTAACTCCAACAGGCTCCTGCCCCCACCCCATCAAACTCTCCCAGTCCTTATTCCTCTGTCCCATTACCCACACTCCACCCTAGGGCACATACTGTTCTGAAACCCGGCTGTCCCAAAGTTCCCTCCAGTGCCCCTTCCCATAACCAAATCCCAAGTCTTACCTTTTTGTAACCTGAGTTCTAGGTCCTAACCATCTCCCCAATTCATTCAAACCCTATCCCAATATAAGGGCCTTGATCTTCTAAGCAACTTCTCCCCTAAATTCAACCCTCAGCAAACTTCACCCCAAAGCTTATCTACTCCTCCATCATTAAAGTTTCTGCAAGTGGGGAAGAAAATGTGGTTCTATGTCCCCCACCTCCACCCCCGTTATCATTTAACCAAACCGCACCCGCGGCAGGGGACTGCTTCCCAAGGCTTCCCCACACCGTACGTCAATCTCCGCCCTCCGGCAATTCGGAGCTTCCGAGAGCTGCCATCCCCCCACCGGACTTGGCCCCTCGGGTCTACTCAAGCTCCACCCCGCGGCGGCCGGACTCGGCGCCTCCTCTGGAAGCCTCTCCAAACCCAGTCCGCAAGCGGACCCGAGATCCCGCCCGGGAATCCGAGACTTGACCCTCCCCACCCCCAACTCTTCCATCACCCCTCCCATCTTCCCGCCCCCCGGAGCCACGGGAGGGCACCGGCGAACCCCGGGCGGGGCGAGCGGGAGCCAGCTGGGGCCCGGGGCGGTGGGGTGGGCGCGGTCACCGCGCGAGGACTCACCTCCCGGCTCCGCCAGCTCCATAGCGGACCCTCGGGCACTTCCGGGCGGGAGGCGCCGAGGTCGCGGACACCTGAAGGCACCCCCTCCTTCCCTGCCGCCGCCTCCCGGAGCATTGTGGGACTTGTAGTTCTGAGCCGTGCGCATTTCCCGCCCTCTGCCTTGCTGACCCACTTGCCGGGATCCGCAGGCTAGTCGTGGGGACCGCAAGTCGTTGAGTAGCCGCGGGGGCGGGCTTAAGGGTTGTGCCATTCTCCTGAGGTCCGGGCAACAGGAAGACCCGCCACCTCCCCCGCTGGCATCCAGGGCATCTGTCACTCTAAAAACCGACGTCAGCGAGAACACGTCAGAGCGCCCGTGTTTTCAGATGCAGACTCTGGGGCGCTCAGGTGACCCCTACCGTGGTCTGTCGTTATGTCAGAGTGGACGCCAAAAGGCACTGTGGGCCCCTTAAATTGACTCTTTGGCTCAGAGCCCGGTACCCATGGGCTGTCCCATCAGGTTGGCTGAGGACATTCATGGCCGGGGCTGGCCACAGTAGCTTGGGCTGCCCTGTCTCCTTGGTCCCTTCCTCCACACCGCCCCTGTAAGACTATGCGAGAAGCACAGACCTTGGAACCTGGCACAAATGCTGATCTCTTATCCCGTGTTTATTAACTGTGTGACCTTGGGGGCACATGAAATCTCTTTGATTCATAATTGCTTTGTTCCTAAAACATAGTTCATAAGGAAATTGTAAGGAAGAAATTAAGCATTTTATTAAACAAGTATGGAAACTGTGTAAGGGAGCCATTACACACTAGGTATTTGTTTGCCTAGTATTACATGAGTACCTAGTTACCCAGTATCACACCAATACTCTGGGCTTGGAAACTACATTCTTAGTGTGTTACTGCGTAGAAGACTTGGATTCACAGCCTGGCTTGGGCCAGCTAATTTCTATGGCTTTTTCCTTCCTTCCTCTGGGCCACAGAGATCTCATGTGCTGGGTTTTATAGGCCAGTCCTGGGGAAAAGCCACGTACCCTAGTGTTTCCACAATTCATGCTTACTCGTCCGAGCAGGTACCCCAAGTGGGAACAGGTACTGCCTTGGGAAAGTCAGTTTAGATATATAACATGCAGATCTAATTTCTCTCTAGTTCTTTCCCTCCTATTCATTCGTTTATTCTAGAAACATTTATTAAATCTATACTATATGTCAGGCACTGTGCAAGACGCTGGGAATACGATGGTGAATCACACAAGTGAACTTGTCCCTGCCCTCACATGGCTCATATGATGATAGGCGAGAGACAGGTAGACAAGCCCACCGGGCCTAACACAGATCTGTGCTGGCTGTTGGCGCAACACATAGGAAAAGCTCTTTACCCTCAGCATTTCTCCTGGGAGCTACCTGGTGCAAATTCTTGCTGTCGGTTCTAGTTAAGCATCTAAAAGAGATGTTTGCTGTGGCTTTCAGAATTACACAGCGTCCGAGCTAGGTGTTCTGCTCAATCACTGTATTTTGCAGATGAAGCACTGAGAAGGTAAAGGACATCAGTAAGTTCCAACATGTAGATACAGCCTGAGTCTCTTAGGAGCTAGGGAAGCCCCAGGTGTTGAATAGCTCACATCTGGTTCTTTTTCTTTTTCTTCTCTTTTTTTAAATAAGATCCCACTCATTTATTTGACAGAAAGAGACACCGCGAGAGAGGGAACGCAAGCAGGGGGAATGGGAGAGAGAGAAGCAGACTTCCCGCTGAGCAGGGAGCCTGTTGCAGGGCTCTATCCCAGGAACCCAGGATCATGACCTGAGCCAAAGGCCGATGCCCAACGACTGAGCCACCCAGGCGCCCCTGGCTCTTTCGATGGTACAAGACACTTGGGTGACCGCATTGGTACTGGGGCAGAGTTGTGTGAGTAGCCAGATGGGGGCAACTCTTTGCTGGGAAAAGATTCAGCTTGGGTTGGGAAATGAAAGTGTGTATAAAAAGCCTGACATATGTCAATTGTGTCAGAGGACATCTGGGCACAGTCCTGGGAGGCTGACTGGCTGGGACCAGGGCCCTGCACACACCCTCTTAGAGGCATTTTTGCAAAGGTTGAGGATGACCCCTGACTAGCAGGACCGCAGACAGCTTTGGCAATTGCGATGCAGAGAAACCGAAACATGGAAGGGAGCTCCCTGGCCCCTCCAGGAGTGAACAAAAACACAAGATGGTCAAGGGGTTGAGGACAAATAAGAGAGCCATGCAGGCTCTGGTGAATCTTTTGAATGGGGCGAGTGGGGGAAGAAGGGATCCTTTTGGATTCCTCTCTCTTGTCTGCCCATGTACCAGCTGGTCCGGGGCCCGGCAGACAGTAAACCATCCAAGTTCCAAAGGGGAATCTTGTAGGAGAAGCCTGAAGATGAGCGAGGGTCTGTTGTTTAAAGCGCCATTTCCAAGGGCCTTGCTGATTGATGAAGCTCTCAAGAAGTGGAAATAGAAGCTGGGGACCCAGATTTCCAGGCTCTGTGCTGCAGCCCGCAGTGGAGAGACCCGGAGACCATCAGAGAGAGAACCCCGGGGACAAGGTGGTCTCCAGGGATGATCACGGGCGGAAACAGGGGAGTCTGTGCAGTCCTAAAGGCAGGACCCCGTAAGTGCGGCGCAGCTGTGCCTGGGCTGGCGGCCCTTCTCTGCCTGTCCGCCGCGTTCATCAGTTACCCTCAGGCGCAAGGCACTGCTCGGGCACTGGCAAAGATCGGACACCCCACCCAGACCAGAGCAGGGAGGTGAAAGAGACAGCCGGGGCCGGGAGGAGGCCAGAGCAGCTGTCCACTTGGAGCCGGTGGCCCTCAAGGCGGGTGTGGGTGGGGGCTGGAGAGCAGGCGGAAGGGCCAAGGCTGGGTGGGAGGGGCCCGGAGCCGGGGCTGGAGAGCGCGGCTTGTGGGGTGGAGGCTGCAGAGCCAGCGAGCGAGCGAGGGGCGGGGGCGCTGGGGGCCGGCGCGCAGGAGGGGCGGGGGCGGCGGGGGGGGGGGCTCGGGCTGCGTGTGCCGGAGCTGGCGGGGGCGGCGGTGCGTGCGCATGACGCGGGGGGAGGGCCCGGGCCGCGCGCTCCCGGTCCCGTTGTTGTTGCCGCTGGAGGCAGCGGGATCGCGGCGCCGAGAAGCGCCCTGCAACGGCGGCCACAGCGTGCGCGGCGGCGCCTCCCGGCCTCGGCCCCCGGCCTCCAGCCTCATGCGCTAGCCCCGCGCCGCCGGCTCCGTAGTCCCGGCCCCGCCAGCCCCGCGCGCCCGCCCGCTACCGCCGCCGCCGCAGCGCCGCCCCGGGCCCCGGCCGGGCCCGCCTCGGGCCCCGCGGCTCCAGAGCCATGAACTTCCAGGCGGGCGGGGGGCAGA
>NW_019154121.1:26711416-26728566 GCF_002288905.1 Enhydra lutris kenyoni
GCGGGCAGTTCGGCGGCGCGGGGCCGGGGGCCGGGGGCGGCGGAGGCCCCTCGCAGCAGCTGGCTGGCGGGCCCCCCCAGCAGTTCGCGCTCTCCAACTCGGCAGCCATCCGGGCCGAGATCCAACGCTTCGAATCCGTGCATCCCAATATCTACGCCATCTACGACTTGATCGAGCGCATCGAGGACTTGGCGCTGCAGAACCAGATCCGGGAGCACGTCATCTCCATCGAGGGTGAGCGGAGCCGGGGTCTGCGGGAGATGGGGCGCGGTGGCCCGGCTCGGCCACGCTCTTCCCGTCTGGGGTCCTCGCGCCTGAGATCCCGGCCACGCGGTGTGCTGATAGCCGGCGCTACAGAGCGGTCGTCCAGGCTTCGCTGTATCTCGTCCGGGGACACCGAGGCTCGGGGCCGGTCCCGTGCCAGGCGACACGTTTTCGGCTCATAGTGCTCTAGGGCGCGAGGGTGGTGTCGCTCCCGGGACAGGTGCGTTCAGAGCCGCAGAGGTCCGGGGGGTTGGGGCCAGAGCTGCCAGGCCTGGCGAGGGAAGGTGGGCGCAGCGGAGGGCCTCTGCGGGCCGGGAGGTGGGGCCGCTGTCCCGGCCCTGCCCCGCGGCGGGGCGGGGGATCGAGCCTCCCGTTAGTGGATGGCAGCCTTCCCGGGCCCAGCGCCTGCGGGCCCCGGAGGGTGGCGCTCGCCGCGGCGCCCTTTTCCGAAGCACACCCCCTACGCTGCCGCTGCCAGGCGGGCGCGGGCCGGGCCTGGCGTGGGGCTCCGGCGGCGCGACCGCGTGGGAGGCGCCGGCCTGTACATCCGCGCCTTCGCCGGGTCCCACGCGCACCCGGGAACCGCTCGGGAGGCGGGCGCGGGACTGCGGGGAGCTGACCGACCTCCATGGACATGGTTCGGGCGTCAAATGCCTGAACCCCGGACTACTGCCCTGCTCAGCGCTCCTTTCTCTAGGCTCTTGGGCCCAGGACTTTGGCTGCCAAGGGGGGCAGAGGAAGTGGGTGCACGCTGCTGGCACATATCCTGCACCCCTAATGTGGTGGGGACCCGCAGCACCCACGGACAGCCTGGTGGCACCATGACCTTTGAGAGCCCAAGGGGCAGACGGGCCTCACCCTGGGTCACCTGCTTCCTGTCTGGCTCCATTTGGAGGAGGACTGCCCACTGGCAGGTGGTGGGTTCTGGTATAGTGGAAATGCAGGGGAAACTGCAGGGGTTTTTGGGTGATGACTTGGAGTTGTGGGCAGGGGCCGGTCCACTTCTTGGGCCTCACAGTTAGGGCCACGTTCTCATCTTCTTCTGTGAGGCTCTAGGGGCTCCCTCACCTGAACATTCCTGTTCTGCTTTTGGAGGTCCCGCTAGCCGGGGAAGGAGCATTCAGTATTTTGGGAGTAGAGGACCCCATTTAGAGCTCTCGGAACGTTCCAGTCTGACTTCCTCTGTCCTTTCCCCAGTCCTCTCTTACCTCTTTCCTCTCAAGGCTGAGTTTGCTGTGAACTAATTAGGTGACAGGAAAAACTCATTAACATGGATCTGAGTAAATGGCCTGAATCACCGTTGTAGCTGGGGACCAGGAGATGGCATTGTGCGAGCCCAGGGCCCCAAAGCGAGGAGACCGGATTTTTCTCCTAGATCTGAAGCGGGTGGGGCAGGGAGAGTGGCCATTCCTTGTGGCTTCACTGCCCTTCCGAGGAAGCAAAAGTTCCCCATCGGCTCTGAGATACCCCCAGCTCCTTTTGTTGAAGAGAGTTGGTGGGATAGTCACAGAAGGGACAGGGACAGAGGGAAGAAAGACTTCTGCTGCAGAGCACTCTCCCCACCCCCAGCAGGGAGGGGCAGGAATCAGCTGGATTCCCATCCAGCTTCAACTTCCTTAACTCTGACCTGTGACCGCCCCGCCCCCTGCCAACACACACCCCAGTTCAGGGGGGCCTCTGGCTGGGCATCTTCTGTGACATGAAGGCCACGGTTCCCGGGATGCGCTGAGTTTTCATCCCAGTCTTGAATTCAACATGACAGGCAGAATTTCCCTTCTTAGAGCCCTCCCCCGTGACCAACTTCCCCAATGCGGTTTGGAACCTCATGTTCTGTCTGCTTAGCCTGGAAGCTTGATATCACCATCGTGAATCCTGGGACCCAATGTCTCACTGTCACCAGGCCCAGCTGCTCCTCACACATCCGTTCTCAGCTCTCCTGATCCCTGCTTCCCTGCTCTTTCTTGGCAGGGCCTCCCACCTCTTTCTTCCTGCTTCTCCCTTTTCTCCCAGCCTCTCTCCTAGAATCCATCTTTAGGGCCCACCTAACCCCTGCTTCCCTACTTTTGTCACCTAGCTCTAGGCAGGCAGCAAAAAAACCCAAAAAAACCCAACCCAGAAAACTCCTTCTCCAGTTTCTCCCTATAGCCTTCCTGTAGCAGAGCACCTTCTTGGGGGAGAGAGGAGAATAGCTTCTTGGGCGTGTTTCCCTCCTCCCTGTGAACCTGACTGAGCCCCCCTGCCAGGGCCCAGTGGACCTGGGTCCGTGTGTTACATAACACATCTGTAGCCAGGGGAGGCCCATCTGTGTTTATGAGGGCCGAGCCTCTTAGCGGGAAGGGATGACATTTTCCTGGTGTATAATAAGCTTCCACCTCACTCCGGTAATACTTCGGTGAAGGATTTGTCCCAGCTCTGAAGGTGACCTGGGAGACGCAGTCAGAATCCATTTGGGACCGAGGGAACATGATGGCACCTTGCCGTCCTGTCTTCTCCCTGCTTCCTTCCGTCACCTCTAACCCTGTGACCAGGGCAGGAGGAAGCAGAGGAACATCCAGCTGTCCTGTTTCAGGACAGGGTTTGAGGTGGGACAGGACTGTTTCTGAAATGTTCCATTTCCACCAAAGGCCAAGGAAGGAGAAAAGGTGCTCATCCTGTAGTTCTACGGAATAAAAGAAGTGTAACCGGGAGGTGGGGTAGAGGGATAGAAGACTGAACCGCGGGCAAAGCCTCCAAGCCAGTCTCACCTCCCTGGGTGGGGAAACTGAGGCTTGGAGAAAGGAGGGATCGTGCGGGGCCTCAGGTGGCAGTCTGCGGGGAAGGGAACCCTTCACACTTGCTTGGGTCTCCTGGCTATGTCCTAGAAAGAGGGCTGCAGAGGAACTGGGCCTCGGGCCAGTTGGGGGACAGCCTGGGCACGTGGGACCTGCAGACACCCGAGCCAAGTGAGCCAGGAGCCAGGATGAGTTGTTGGGAGGAGCAGCCTTGGGGTCCCAGAGTCTGAGCAGGAGTGGGCCCTGCAGGCCCAGGGGCAGGCCCAGGAAGTGCACTGTGGCCTCCGGTGCTGTGTGGCTGCTCCTTGGGCAGGAACTGGGTTTGGTCAGCTGGTAACTTGTTGCTCTCCCCTTTGTTTTCCTCTCAAGATGTTTTTTCTAAACAATGGAGTGCCTCTGAGCGTTCCAACGGAGGTCACCCTTTGAAGGCTTCCTTAGGCTCTGCTGGCCGGCCGCCAAGGCGTGGGGCTCTGTTACTCCCTGGGATCGAGGGAGGTCGGCAGGTGCAGGTTTTCCTGGTGGGTTCAAGCCAAGGCTAGAGAGGGATCGTGCCCCTGAGCTGTGGGCAGGGTGTGCTGGGTAGGGCTTGGAGGGAGCGGGCAGGGGGTGCCCGCCTCAGCAGCAAGTCTCCCTTGCAGGCCTGCCTGGGGCTCGAGTTCGTCCCGCTTCCTCCGCGTCCAGTGACGAGACCCTGGCAGCGCCCTCGGAATGCTGTGATACAGGTGGAGAGCAGTTGCGGCCGTTTCGGAGACAGGGAATCTCTCTTCTGGTCTCCGTTGCCCTTCTGCCTCACCCTCGGGGTAGCTTGTCCCCAGCCCAGTGGTAACACCCACTTGGGGGACTTGCCGAAGTACACGTTTCCGGTGCCACCCGCAAGTGATCTGATTCAGTAGGTTTGAGATGGGGGCCCAGGGATCTGAGTTTGTCACTTACCCGGGCGTGCGGGTAATTAGTTAGCTGCGGGAATGAGTGTCTGGTGGGGGCCCAGAGGCTTAAGTAGGACTTGGCACGGAAGCGCTCTAGGAATTTTGAAAAGGAGGGTATTTGTGTGGGTGCTAGTGGCCGGGGAAAGCCACATTTGTTCCAGATACATTTATTTAGTTCCTACTGTGTGGCCCAGTTGCATGGAGCTCAGTAGAAGGCAGGGAGGAGGCAGAGGAGGGGGCCACATGGCACTCTGGACCGCAGGCTGAACGGAGCAGCCCGGAGAAGGTGCTAGAGTGGGGTCTGTAAGTGGTGGGAATAAAGCCCAGATTTTAAGAAAACCAGGGTCCTCCAGACCCCTTTCTTCAGGGTCTCAGGAGAGGAATGGAAAGACCGCCTCCTCGGGCTGTAGAACTTCAGGAGGCAGAGAGGTGGCTCATTCTGCCCCCTTCTATGCTGTCCTCTGTCACTGAGCTGCTGCTCTCTGCCTGGAGGAAGACCCCTACAAAGAAGACCCCCTACAAAGAAGACAGTTGTGATTCCTAAGCATCCTGTAGCTCGGCCTACTGACTTTCCTCTACCTTTTCTTTCTCAGTTGAATGTGTACGCCAGGCATGGGGCTCCCGGGGCAGAGCAGCCTTGTAGTGGCAGCAGGGGAGGGAGAGAGTACGGTGGGGTGTTCAAGGAACAGCAGGCTGGTCTGCACGCCTGGGGCACAGTCTGGGGGGACAGGTCAGAGGACCATGGTTGGGGAGTTTTTCATGCTTTGTCCTGTGTTGATTTATTTACACCCCACCATGTTCCAGGAGAGCACTTAAGGCAGTACAGAATCCTGCAGGAGCTGGGCAGGTGCGTGAGGGTTGAGGCTGGAGCATTAGGGCAGGTGCAGTGGAGAGCAGGCTTTTGAGGCTGCGGGGGGGGGGGGGGGTGAGCAGCAGAGGGAGCAGCGGCCTCTAGGGGAGCAGGTGGGAGGGGGAGCCGATCCGCAAGTCCGTGGTGTCCACACTGCCTTTGCATGTGAGCCTACCCTACGAGCTGGCAGGGAGTCCGTGACCTCGGAACCTCAGGAGTGGAGGGGGCAAAGATATTCTTCTGGAAAAGCAGGCTTAGGAGAGTGGAGGCCTGGGGGCGGGGAGGGGGGCAGATGTGGGGCCGTGAGAACTCCCGTGTCCTTGTTCGGCATCACTGGAACCCCCAGCCGGGGACCTTTGGCTCACCTTCTCTTTTTAATATGCAGGTAACTTGAAATTGGTTTAACCGGAATTGCTTTCCTTCTGACCCCTCGCTGACTTGCAGGCCGAGGGGTAAAGGGAAGGTGATTTCGGGATATGGGGCTGAGCTGTAGGGTGATGGAAGTAGGTGAGGGCGGCGGACTGGAGCACCTGATGGAGGATGTACGCATTGGCTGGTCCCGCGTCCCATGGCTTAGCGTTGTCTGCCTGCCTGCTGGACGTTGTCATAAGGCCTTTGCAACACGTGGCGGGTCTCTTTCTAGGTGTGCAGGTCTCTTCCCTATTTTGCAAAGCCTGGGCCTTAGATTGAGTAGCTCGGAGCAGCGGGAGCTGGTTTTCCAACTGCACAGCCGGTGCCTCCCCTGTGGACGTGGACGGACAGATGGGTGGACACACGGATGGATGAGCTTTGCTGGTCGGACCGGATGCCCATCAGCCCCCCTAAGGTGTCTCTCAGGGAAGCCTTTGGACCTTCAGTTCAACCTGTGGATGCTTAGAATACAACGTAAAGAGAACTTAGGGGGACGAAGTTCTTTTCTGCTGTAATCTTATGATGTCTTGAGTCCCCAGTCAGATGGTGGCTCAGGGACGGCTCTCTCCCCTCCCTGAGCAGCATAGAATATACTTAAAACATTTAAATAGAAGTGGAAATGGCAAAAGTAATGCACGCTTCTGATAGCAGATTCAGTTGGAGAAGGAAGTGGAAGGAATGTGCCCAGAGGTGCGTGCCGCTGGCTGCCCAGTCCGGGTCTGTGTTCGGCCGTCGCTTATCTGCTGCCAGCGACTCTGTGACTGATTTGCTGTCATTGGCATTTCCCGGCAAAGGCGGGATTTTGGTGGAAAACACCCTGCAGGGAGAATGGGAGGCCCTGCGTCCATCTCATCTGGTAGCACCCTGTGGGGGAATCGGGAGACCGGGGTTCTTGTTCCTGCCAGGCTGCGACTGGCAGGTCACCGGGTGCTTGAGCTGTCTTCTTTTTATTATTATTTTTTAAAATATATTTTATTTATTTATTTGATAGAGGTCACAAGTAGGCAGAGAGGCAGGCAGAGAGAGAGAAGGAAACAGGCTCGCCGCTGAGCAGAGAGCCCAGTGCGGGGCTCGATCCCAGGACCCTGAGATCATGACCTGAGCCGAAAGCAGAGGCTTTAACCCACTGAGCCACCCAGGCACCCTGACCCGTCTTCTTTCGAGACTTGCATTCTCTTGTATCTGTGCAGCTTGCCGCGACTCCGCCACGGGCCTTGGACCACCTCAGTTCTGGTTCTCCGGCATCAGCTGCAGCCTGTCTGCCACGCGGGCTCCCAGCAGCGGTCCGGGCTGAGCCTGACTTCCTGCACGCGGCCCTTGACCTGCGCTTCCTGGCTCCCCTCAGGGAGCTGGTGATTGCAGAGCTCCTCTGGGTGAGATCTGGGCGTTTGGGAGACACAGGGGTAAATAACAGAACCTCCCCACAGGGTGGTGCCCCATAAGGCTTGCCGAAGGTATGCCTGGAGGGGCTCATGGCCGGACCTGGCATGGAGCGAGCACACAGTGAGCGCCTGCCGCTGTTTTAAAAGGCTGCAGGGGTCCCTGGGTGGCTCAGTGGGCTAAGCGTCTGCCTTCAGCTCAGGTCATGATCCTGGGGTCCCCGGGATTGAGCCCCGCGTCAGGCTCCCTACTCAGCAGGGCGGGGAGTCTGCTTCTCCCTCTGCTGCATGCACTATCTCTGTCAAATAAAGAAATAAAATCTTTTTTAAAAAATGCACAAAAAAATAAAAGGCTGCAGGATGCCTTTTAAAGACACTTTTTTTTTGTTTTTTTTTTTTTTAAAGATTTTATTTATGTATTTGACACAGAGAGAGAAAGAGATCACAAGTAGGCGGAGAGGCAGGCAGAGAGAGGGAGACGGGGAAGCTCAGAGAGCCTGACTTGGGGCTCGATCCAAGGACCCTGAGATCATGACTGGAGCCAAAGGCAGAGGCTTAACCCACAGAGCCACCCAGGTGCCTCTTTTTCCTTGTAGTTTTATTTTGTTTTGGTTTGATGACTAATGATAGTCAACATTAAAACGATTTTGGTCATTTGCATTTTTTAAAATCCTGTTCATGTCTTTTATTCATTTTCCTTTTGGTTTGTTATTCTTTTCCTAAAGCATGTAAGATAGTTTTAACCTCTTAATGTGAATTTTAACCATCTGTTGGCGGGAAGCCATGGCCTGGGGCCCTCAGGCAGTGCTGGGTTGGGGGGGGGGGCCTCAGACCCCCAGTGGAGCTGACCAGGCTGACCTCTGGGCACCAAGAAGAGTGACCCCATGACACGTGGTTTCGGAGGGATATGTCTGCGCTATTTTTTGTGCTTGTTTACGGTGGGTGTGTTTCTTTCTCTTTCTTGTCTGTCGGCACCCCCCCCTTGCCACCGTTGGTGTGCCCGCCTACGCCACTTTCTCTTTTGCCTTTTAATTTGATGTTTTGATGGCTTGCAAACCCAGAGCCCCAGCTTGGAGAATGGGATTCGGGCCGGTCCCGGCGCCTCGGGGTATGTGTGTCTGTGTGCACAGTGGGGTGGGCGAGGCTGGGAGATCGGGGAACCCCCACTCGGGGCTCACCCCGCTCCCTCTGCTACCTGCTGCCTCCCAGCAAGGGGCCAGTGGCCTTCTGTGCCCTGAGGATTTTGGGTGAATCAGGCCCTATATGAAGGCTCTGGAGCCTTTGGTGCGAAGAACTGTGAAGCTTTGGTGCCTTTTAGTTGTTCCCAAGCACTCTTCTGCTCGGTGATGGCTTGTAGACTATTCTAGACTGCTTTGCATTGGGTGATGTGGTGGAGCGAATGCTGGGCGTCCTTCCTCGTCTGTCCGGGTGGTGGTTACGGAACCTGGTTCTGGGATCGCGCTGCCTAGATTCGAATTCCAGACTTAACAGTCGGCGGCTGTGCGACCCGAGGTGAGTCCCTGAATCGCCCTGTGTCTTGGCTTCTGTGTTGCCAAAACGAGGTGAGCAAGTGCCCGTTCCCTCGTGCAGGTGTGAGAATGAAGCCGGTGGGTGCACGTGGAGCTTTTAGGTGGTTGTCATTCCCTCGGAAGTGCCTGTCCTGTGCTGGGTCCTGGCCCGTCCCCCATACGCCGGGTGACGGTCGCCACCTTCGCAGGGTGGGCGTGGGGACTGAGGGCACGAGAGTGCGTGTACCTTGCACAGTCCCCGTGGCCTGCGGCCCCTCCACTAGCACTTGGAATCCGCGCTGGCGGAGTTTGGTTAAGTTGGTACAACCTGGCGGGTTGAGGAGCCACCCCAGGATTTGTCTGAGGTTCCGGCGGATGGGCCCAGACCCCGGACCACAGCTTGTCCCAAGGAGTGTGTCCCATGGGCCAACCTGCATTGCCTTTACTTGATTGTTTGCCTGCTGACTCAGTCCCGCACTGTCCGGTTTTGCAGGTGTCCCTTAAATTTTCAAGTAGCAGTATTAAGAAAGGTTAAAAAAAAAAAAGAGGAAATGAAGTGAATTTTAATATTGTATTTTCTTTAAGCCAGTGTACCTGAAATGTCATCATTTCCAGGTGCAATCAATATGAGACGTTATTAATGGGTTTTTAACACTCTTTTCTCACTCCGTCTTCGAGCTCTGCCCGCAGCACCGCTCTGGGGATGGGCTGAGACTCCAGCGCTCAGTAGCTGGGCCGCTCGCGCATGCCGCGGAGAACAGCTCTAATTTTAGCCCTTGATAGACCAAAGAATACCTGTTTGTCCTAAAAAGTGAATACAAAAGTGCATCCTTTTTGACTTTGCTTTCTCAAGTATTGATTAATAATAACATGCCTTGGGGCACCTGGGTGGCTAAGTTGGTGAAGCGTCTGCCTTCGGCTCAGCTCCTGACCCCGGGGTCCTGGGATCGAGTCCCACATCGGGCTCCCTGCTCGGCAGGGAGCCTGCTTCTCCCTCTGCCCCTGTACTCTCTTGATCTCTCTCAAGTAAATAAATAAAATCTTTAAAAAATAATCCTAGGAACGGGCCTTTCCTGTAGGCCCGGCTGTTCTCCATGAGCCAGGCTACAGGGGTGTTCCAGCCGCACACCTGCCTGGCCGCCGTGATTGATCCCAGACTGATCGTGGAGAAGGGACTGATTCTGCAGTAGCTTTCCGTGGCGGTGCGTTTTCTGAACACCCGAAGACCACTGCCGTGATGAGGGTGCCCCCGCAAACCTTGTTCCGGTCATGGGGTTCTCACGCACCACACTTGGGAGCCGTATTCGTGCGGTTCTGCCCCAGGATGGAAGGTGGGGTGTGAGCCCAGGCCCCCTTCTTGCAAGATGAACGCGCTTGTCATGGCTCCTCGCAGGCAGGGCCTTGTTATGGGTGGGTCGGCCGCAGGCCTCTGTGTGGCTCGCTTCGGTGCAGCCCCTGTGCGCCTCCCGCGTCCCCACATAGCCGCCCTGCTCCCTCTCAGGCCCAGGCCTCTCTATTGCCAGCCAGAGGGTGATCCTGAATTCGGGGTAAGGGAAGAAAGGCGGGCGGGGAAAGGCATGGCCGGCTCCTTCCCTCTGCTGCGGGATGGGTGGGATGGCCCTCGAGCTCTGGGCTGGTGGCTCTACCCAGGAGTGGACGTGCAGGCGGGTGAGCTCTCTGTGGTCAGGACTCGTGTGAACAGCACAGTCTGTGGACTGGCTGGCCGTCTGCGTCTCAGCCTGCCACGAGGTCGCCCAGACTGCTGGCTTGGGGGGGTGCACACAGTCCGGGGACAGCGTGCTGACCGCGTGGCTGGGACCACAGTGCACAGTTGGGAGAGCAGCGTGCCCAGCCCTCGAGCTCTGCAGGACAGGAGGGTTCAAGGTCACTGGGTGGGCTTTTTTTTTTTTTTTTTTTTTTTTTTGCATCACGGTGACCTCCTTCCAGCGCACCAGGGGCGGTGGGCTGCGTGATCGATCCCCTCCAACCGTGACCCATGGCAGTGGTGCTGAGATGCGTGTAACCAGCAAATGTCACAACAGTCTCTTCACCGCGTCCTGGCATTTGAGGCAGGGGCTGTTTTGTAGGGATTTTCGGTTTATGTTTTGCCCTCGATTTCTGCTGAGTTGGATGTATATGTAATGGCGGGATCCATATTCATATCGTAGCGGAGAGGTTGTAAATGTGTGCGTACTCTGGGAGACAGGCGGCAGAGAATAAAGCCCCCTTTCAGCCAGCAGCTCTGGGCTGGCTTCTTGCTGTGTTTCAGCCCACGTCCCTACTGCGCAGTAAGGCGGCTTTTCTCGCCTCGTCTGCTCAGAGGTGAGGCTGGGCAGCCCCTCGTGATGTCTTCGATGGCATCTCTAAGCCCCCTCAGCCAACCTGAGAAGACAGAAACCATCATCTTGTAGATCTCTCGTTCTCCCCAGCCTTGGCACCTTTGGGACAGAGACCCTGTCCCGAACCCGTGTTGAAATGCCCTCTTGTCATTTCCTGGCTCCCGAGTGGCACAGGGTCCCTCCAGGGGTTTGTTACTGCCCTAGAGAAGACAGCCTGACAAAGGCCGGTCCGTCCAGCTCCAAGGCCCCCCTTTCTAGTTTCGTCCATCACGGGGCCTAGGGCATTCGGCGTTCTCACCCCAGCTACTATCTTCTTCACTCGCCGCGTCCCATGTGGACACGGAACCCTGAGCCAGTCTTGCGCAGGCCTCCTGGCCTCACAGAGAATGCTTGACCAACAACCAGGAGGCCTTCCTGCTCGGCACCCAGCCCACGTGCCCTCTTGGGCACAGGAGGTCCTTCAGACACCCTCCTGCCTATATGACCGTGCGCTGTCCTGCTCTGCGGTCCCAGCCTGGTGCGCTGCTCACTGGCCTGAGGAGCAGGGGGCAGGTAGAGCTGCGGGCCAGCAGACCTCTGACAGCAACCCCGCTCCCCGGAGCAGGGCTGGAAGTCGGGAGGCCATTTAGGGTGGGGGCCAGCTGTTGTCACGAGGCCTTGTGTCTTCTCACTGTCAGGAGCGTGGGGCAGGGCCTCCCACTTGAGTCTTTGCAAGGCAGGCTTTTGGCTGCTTTGCTCCCGGGCTGCAGACTTGCTTGGAGGGATGGCAGGAGGGTGGAGGGGTGCCTGGTTCTCTGTCATCCCTCTTGGAGTTCACATTCCTCCCCAGGGGGTCAGAGCTGGGAAATCATTGAAAACACGGTGTCCTGCTTCTTGGTGTGTGCTGCTGACGGGTCAGCTGGCTCAGGTCAGAAGAGGGGCCCTGTGCTCTGAGGAAACCTCCCCCGGAAGCATGGAAGTGGCCCTCCGCCCATCAGGCCCCGGGAGGGCAGGGGAGGTGGCCGAGGAGCCAGTGACTGGTTGAGATGTAGTCAGGGACTGGCCCACCCCGGGTGACCCTTGCTGCGGGTGGCTGGACAGGGGACCGTGGCTCAGGCCCTGAGGGCGAGGCCTTCCCTCATCTCGGAAGCCTCAGATGTTCACGCATCCTGCACCAGAGAAAACTCAGCATCGCGTCTAAGGCAGGCGGCGTCCTTGGCGGTAAGCGGCTTCTGCCCCGCGAGCTCGTGGCGCAGGACGGCGAGCCGGTGCCCCGGCAGCCCGGCGGCTTTGATCGGCAGTGCGAGACTCTGTTTTACTGGAATACTGATTTTATTATGAAAATTGCTGGCGTAGCGTGTTTTTAAACCATTCACAGGTGCCACCCCACACGGCAGTACTTGGTGTTTGTGCTGCAAATGTTTCAAGATTGACAGCTCTTGCAGCGGGCGTGGCGGGGAGGGTGGGGGGCGGCGGGGTTCTCAGTGAAGGGTGGCGGGATCGGATCTGGGATCTCGGAAAGAGCGCGACTAACCAGATTCACTTCCTGCGGGAGCTCCGTACGTGCCCGCCACTGCCCTGCGTGCCTCTTCGTGGTTCTCTGGACACCCCTGCAGGGTGAGTGTGCCCCCCCGCCCCCATCCAGCAGATGGGGGACAGAGATGGAAAGGGATGTGCTCAGGGCTGCTTGCTTTTAGGGGCGGAGGCAGGACCAGACCCAGGAAGTTTGGTCTCAGCCCGCAGGTGCTGCTGCGCCTTGAAACAGCTTTCGGGCGCGCGTGGGTGGCTCAGTCGGTGAAGCGTCTGCCTTCCGCTCGGGTCATGATCTTAGGGTCCTGGGATCGAGCCCCGTGTGCTCATAGTTGGGCTCCCTGCTCAGTGGGGAGCCTGCGTCTCCCTCCCCCTCTCCTCCCCCCTCCCCTCGTGCTCTCTCTCTCTCTTTTGCTCACTCTCTCAAATAAGTAAATAAAAAGCTTAAAAAAAATCAAATACAGGAGAAGATTAAAAGAATATTGTCTCAAGAGATTCAGGGGCTATGAAGGGTTCCCTTAAGCCAGATAGGAAACCCAGAATTTATAGAGGAGAAGACGTGACCGATTTTCTCCCCAGCTTTTTATTTTGGAAGAAACCACCAGCTCGGAAGGCGTTTGCTCCTTCTTCTCCCATTCCTTCTGGCGGTGGGCGCGGTCGGCAGCTGCACGCACACGGCGCGGCACTTCTCCCGAGGCTTGAGCTGCCGTCTCCAGGCGCGGCACGTTCCTGCAGGAAACAGAACACCACTGTCACACCCGAGAGGCTTGACAGGAATCTTCTGACGTCATTTCAGAGCTCACCCATAAGCAGATTTCCTCGGTTTCCCCCAAATACCTTATATGCCCTTTTGGTCTTTCCAAATCAAGATGGGATGAGGCCGGGCCAGATTTCTTGGAGAAGGTCCGTGGGTTCGGAGGTTCTTGCTGCCTGGCTGGCTTGAAGTTCTCCCTCTGTTCCCGGAGCTGCCCAGGACCTGGAGTGAGGGCAAGGCGTTGATGAGATCCAGGTTAAACCCTTTTGACAGGATTACCCCCTGTCGTGTCACATCTGGCCCTGCTGTTCGTGCTGTTCTGGAGTTAACGTCTGGAAGGTCCATTTCCTCCCACTTGGTGGTTGCTAAGTGATCTGTGGGCTGTTGCTCAGGCACCAGGGAAGTCAGCTACTGCCAGGGACCCTCCCCTTGCTGGGGGGCGGGGGTCTGCGTGCATCAGCAGTCCGTGCCTGCGAAGGGGGATTGGGGTGGCCACGTGCTGATTTTCTCAGGTGCGTGTTCCCTCTGTGAGTCCTAGCTGGTGTCCTTCCTGCGCCAAGAGCTTCATCCCAGCCCACCCTTTCGTATCCTCGCTCTGGTCTCACGGTTTTTTGTTGTTGTTGCTCAGATGTTCTAATATAATCAATTACAATATTAACAGATTTAATTACATTTCTGTGGAATAGAGTAGGAGAATTTCCTTGCCATGTACATATGCTAGTTAAATGCTTAAGATGCCTGTGATCGAGTTCCTGCAAACTGTGAAGAGGAAGATGTTCTGAATTCCAGAGGGAAACGGGCAGAGCAGAGGACCAGAAAGATAGTTCAGAGAAGAGGAAGTACACGTTGTTGGTGGTCATGAAAAGATGCTTAATATTAACTTCAGGAGTAATCAGGGACTCCCATCAGAAGAACAGGTCCTGGGCTCCCCTGTCCTGTGGCAGGAGGCAAACACACAACTTTCGATGCTGGTGTGAGGGCCGGTGTAGGCCTGCCCCCCTGGGCTGCTGTGACGGGGGGCCCACGAAGGAGAAGCCCTTGGATGCTATCTATTAACACACAAAATTTATCTGTCTCTGAACCCAGCTGTTCTACTTTTTCCCCTTACAAAGAAGCAGCTAATGGTGGTTTAAAAAAAAAAAAAAAGCCACCAGAATGCCCTTGAGTCGGGGAATGGTGGGATGAGGTTGGAGTGTATGTACTATGAAACATTCTGGAGATGGCCATTCAGGGTGAATGAGAACATTGCCAGGACGGGGGCACGGAGGTGAACGTGTGGGGAGTGGATGGTGCATTTTGGTCCAATGCTGGAGGCTGAGTTCTGTTCCGGGCGGGGGGGGAGACTGGACACTCATTCTGGAAACTTCTGCCCATGGGGAAGTGCCAGGGGGCTAAAAGCAGTTCCTTGAGTGTGTTGTGAAAGTGGTTTTATACTCCAAAACAACATTTTAAAAAAGACGGAACGTGTACATTTATTACATGTACTAGTTCTACACACTTTCCTATCTTGCGTCTCACCCAGAGTCGGAAGGCTCTCACGAGTCCTTGTTAGAGCGCGGGGACCCCAGAGCAGCTGCAGGTGTTGGGGGCCGGGCGCTGGGCAGAGCAGGGGTTTGGGGGGTGAGCTGCACTTGTCCTTTCTGTGAGCGGCCCTCACCCCCAGGTGGGACAGCGCTCTGCTGCTGCCATTTCATTTCCTTTTTACAGAAATCGTGTACTCCCTGTACATGCCGTAGACAACACATTAAATATAAGAGACAATTTGCAGAAAAACAGAAGTAGAAAAAAAAAATCACCGTTGTTCCTAACCGCCCCAAGTCAGCCATTGTCCTCCTTTGGATGTGTTTCTTGCACATGGGCCCGTGGTCCATACAGTCTTACTTCTTAAAAAAAAAAAAAAAAAAAAGACCGGAAGTGCCGCCGCTGCTGCCACCTGTGTGAGGTAGAGAAGGCTTTGCCGCCATTGTGTTAAGTGGTCGCGCGACGGTCGTTGCCTTCCTGATTTCCCTGTTGCCTGCCGTTTGGTGTTGCTTTCACTTGTTTGGAAGCGTTGGACGTCTTTGGGCCTCTGTCCTTCCCTCTGTGTCCAGCGGTCCCCGCAGCGGCACAGAGTCTGGCTGCCAAGCCTCTCTTCCCCATCATGCCCCCCCCACCCCCATTGAGCCGCTGCTGGAGCCCCGGCCTCACGTGCTCGCACCAGGACCGCCATGCACCCCAGCCCACTGGCAGGGCTTTGGAAAGTGAGCAGCAGAATTCACATTCTTAATTTCTATTTACTCGAGTATCAACCTGGGTGGCTCAGTGGGTTAAGCCTCTGCCTTCGGCTCAGGTCATGATCTCAGGGTCCTGGGATCGAGCCCCGCATTGGGCTCTCTGCTCGGCGGTGAGCCTGCTTCCCTCTCTCTGCCTGCCTCTCTGCCTACTTGTGATTTCTCTCTCTCTCTCTCTGTCAAATGAATAAAAATAAAAACAAAAAAAAAATTAAAAAAAAATGAGTGGTTTCCCCTAGTATTGGCCATTTGTACGTTTTTTACTGACATGGAGGTTTTATGTTTGTTTGTTTTTTAAGCAACATTTGTGATACTAATCCACTGACCTAGCTACCTTTTCCCGCCCTCCCTACAGGTGTCAGTTTCCTTTTTTTTTTTTTTTTTTTTTTTTAAGGATTTTATTTATTTGAGGGAGAGAGAGAGATCACAAGTAGGGGGAGTGGCAGGGGGAAAGGGAGAAGCAGGCTCCTGGCTGGGCAGGGAGCCCAAGGTGGGGCTCCATCTCAGAACTGTGAGATCAGGACCCGAGCAGAAGGCAGACGCTCAGCCGACTGAGCCAGCCAGGCGCCCCTCAAGTCCCTTTAATTCTGTTTTTCTTAGGGTTCTTGTCATTTTTAATTGTTCTGGATTTTTTTATGTTTATGTAGTTAAACTTACTGATCTTCTTTCTCCTGTGCCTTATTTTTTTTTTAAGATTTTATTTATTTATTTATTAGAGACAGAGAGAAAGAGAGCGAATGCACAGAGGGAGAGGGACAAGTAGACTTCTGGCTGAGCAGGGAGCCCCATGCGGGGCTCGATCCCAGGACCCTGAGATCATGAGTTTAGCCCAAGGCAGCCACTTCACTGACTGAGCCACCCAGGCGGGGTGTGTCTTTTTGGAAGGAGGGCCCTTTCTGGGAAGGGCAAGGCTGGTCTTTGCCAGTGCGCGTACCCAGAAAGGAAGACGGGTTGGGACTCCCTGCAGGACAAGCTCTGGGCCCAGGTGAGCCTGTGTCCTCAGAGATCTTGCCGGGCCAGGGAGGCCCAGGGGCTCAGGGCAGCCAGCTTGGGTTCGAAAGCCATCTGCAGCCACTTACTAGCTGGTGACCTTAGGCTGTTTGGCCTCCGTGCCTCAGTTTTCACATCTGTATCTTGGGGGAAGTTACCTAACTTTCTCGGAGCGTTATCGTCAGAAGTAAATGGGTCACAGTGTATCAGGTGCTGAGTGTGGCTGATTGTGCCAGTGAGTGGCTCTCACTACCAGGGGATCGGCAGTGTCCTGTGTGCTGCTGCCTTGCTTGTACAGGGCACCAGAGGTGGCTGTGCTGTCCTCAGGAATGGCCTGTGTGTGCCCCGGACCCCAGGCCCGGGAGGAGCGAGAGCAGATTAGACATCAGCTTCTACAGCAGAGACAAGATGAACTGGGGATCCTGGGGGGGCTGCAGGGCATGGGAGCCCCCCAGGGCTTCGTGATGGCAGTGGGCATGGGCTGAGTGTCGGGGCCAGAACTGCTGAGCGGGCAGAGGTAGAGGGAGGCGGCCTCCATGTCCAGGCCCTGCCAGAGAGGCCTTCAGCTTCCTTCAATGCGGAGCCCTTGCGGGACCCCTGCCCCCAGCTCCCCGGCCCCCCAGCCCCAGGAAGTGGCAGGTATGGCCTTGGCAATGGCGCAGAGCCTGAGGAAGTAGTTACCCGCTGTGCTTTGACAATCTGTAAGGGACTTCAGACCCTCGGGTCTGCTCTGTTCACTGGACTCTCAAAGTACCCAAGTCTTTTTTTTTCCCTCCGCTGTAGCACATAGTGGCCCTCATCCCCCTTTCCTGGGGCTCTGCGCTTGTCCCTGCGTCCCCGGCTCTCAGCCACTGGGCACCACTTCTCTCGCTTTCCAGAGCTTCTCTGTCGCGGAGCCGAATTAGCGCAATTATTATACTTTATGGAATCTTTCTTTTTATTTATTTATTTTTTTTTTTAAGGACTTATTTATGGGGACATCTGGATGGCTCAGTCGGTTAAAGCCTCTGCCTTTGGCTCAGGTCATGATCCCAGGGTCCTGGGATCGAGCCCCGCGTCTGGCTCCCTGCTCAGCGGGAAGCCTGCTTCTCCCTCTCCCACTGCCCCTGCTTGTGTTCCCTCTCTTGCTGTCTCTCTCTCTGTCAAACAAATAAATAAAATACTAAAAAAAAAAAAAAA
>NW_019154121.1:26728666-26734481 GCF_002288905.1 Enhydra lutris kenyoni
CTCTGTCAAACAAATAAATAAAATACTAAAAAAAAAAAAAAAAAAAAAAAAAAAGGATTTATTTATGGAGAGATTGTGGGAGTGGGGGTGGGGGCAGAGGGAAAGAGTTTTTAGGCAGACTCCTGGCCGTGCGCGGGGTCCCACACGGGGCTCATTGGGGGCTCAGTTCCACAACCCCAAGAACTGAGTTGAAACTGAGAGTTGGTGAATAGCGCTGCCCTGGTGCCCCTTTCCTTTATTAAGATGTCTTACTTTTGGAAAAATAAGGCGAAAGCAGATAAGCGACCGTACTGCCTTTGGGAGCCATGGGACGGGAAGAAGCAGACTTTTAGCTCATGGGACTTACCCTGGACCTTGGTTCAGTTTTTTTTTGTTTTTGTTTTTTTTTTTAGGATTTTATTTATTTATCTGACAGAGACACAGTGAGGAAGGGAACACACGCAGAGGGAGTAGGAGAGGGAGAAGCAGGCTTCCCGTTGAGCAGGGAGCCTGATGTGGGGCTCTATCCCAGAACCCTGGGATCATGACCTGAGCAGAAGGCAGACGCTTAACCACTGAGCCACCCAGGCACCATCCCCTCTCCTTGGCTCAGTTTCAAAGGAAGAGAACAATTTTTAAAAAAATCTAAAAAAAAAAAAATTTTTTTTTTAAGAGAACACTTTTAAAGACATATGAGATGTAGGATATATGTCAGAACTGGGATGGAAAGGCAGATAGCCTTTAGGGAGCATGCGCAGTGTGGTACATTCGGAGCCTGGAATCCTGCCCTGAGCGAGGCAGCGTGGTAAGTGCCCACCCCAGCCCTGCAGGTCAGAGGAGTGTGGGCGCTAGTGAAAAGCCGACTCTCCTTGGCAGAGCACAAAGTGCACAGGGCCCATGCTCTTGGTTCTCGGTCTGAGCAGGGAGCAGTGTCTGTCCGGGTCCCTCTTTGGGGTTCAGGATGTGCCAAGGGAGAACGAGGTCAGGAGGCCTTTCAGAAGTCCTGAGCCTCGCACAGAGCTTGTAGACAGAAAGAAAAACGAGGAGACTAGTGTAGAGTAGCGAGGTTGCTAGAAGGCTGTTTCCAGGTTGGGAGACTGCCCAGAAGAGGGCGCTCTTGGTTTCCTCCCTTTGTCCCCCACCCCTACTTGCCCCTTTGGTCCTCTCAGCTTCTGCATCGGGAGGGTGGGATGGAGCCACAGGAGAGCTCTCTGGTGCCCCGACCTTGGGAGATGGGGGCGGAATTCCCAGGTCCCCTGAGCAGCCCTGGAAGGGCACGGGGACCAGGCCGCTTCTGTGCGGTCACACCTGCCTGGCCCCCTGGAGCCCACCCCCTTGCGCCTCTGCTCCCAGGCAGCGCTCATTCTCTCCAGGTCTGGAGGCCACAGGTTGGGTAGGAGTGGGCAGGCCGGGCCGCCTTTCCTGCGAAGGCCTCTCTCCTTGGCTTGTGGACCACTGTCTTCCCTCTGTAGCGCTCTCCATCACTGTTTCTCTGTCCAGATTGCCCTTTTCTGTAAGGACAGCAGTCATAGGGGCACCTGGGTGGCTCAGTCATGAAGCGTCTGCCTTCAGCTCAGGTTATGATGCCAGGGTCCTGGGATGGAGCCCCACATCGGGGTTCCCTGCTGTGTGTGCTCTCTTTCTCCCTCTGTCAAATAAATAAAATCTTTTAAAAGGGGAGACAGCAGTCATAGGGGAATAGGGACCCACCCTTCTCTGACGTGACCTCATCTCAGCAAACGCCCTATTTCCAAATAAGGTCACCTTCTAAAGGACTGGGGGTTAAGACTTCAGAATACGAATGGTGGGAGGCGGGGCACAACTGTGTCTGGAACAGCTTTTAGCAGATTTTCAGAGAAGGACGTGATCCAAGGGGTCCCTGGGTGTCCGAGGTCTGCCAGCACGGTCTTGGGGAGGAGAGACGCGGACTGGCAGTGGCCAGGCCCGGGCTGTTGTGTGACTGCCGGCTCATCCCGCTAGGCTTCTGACTTGAAGAAAGCTGGTTTCATTTGTTCCGGCGTCTCTCAGGAGTCACTGCTCCCTCTCTCCCCCGGTAACGGCTCCTTTTCCTGCTCCCCTGCCTTGTGCCAGTCTCCGCGCTGGTTTTTGTAGCAACTTCGGGGCAAGGTGGGATGATCTCTGGTTTGCTAAACCCTGAGACCCAGTGAGGTTAAAGTGGCTGTAGATGGACACACAGCTAGCAGGTGCCAGAGGCTGACTTGGAACCTGGTTCTCTCCACTCCAGAGCACCCGCCGCCTCTCGACTGGGGGTCTTTGCAAGACGATTGTGCCTGTGATTTATCTCCTTAGCTAACTGTCCCAGCCAGGGACCATCTCTTAGAAGTCGGCCTCCCTCCGCAGAGGGAGAACCACTGTTGTGGTCTCGTGGACAGTGTGGTCTCCGGCCTCCATTACAATGGGAGGGGGCGGCAGCTAGAGCCCCCCCCCCCCCCTCCGCGGACTCCCCAGTCCCCCACCCCGAGGCCAGTGCAGAGCCCACGCACGGAGCTTGCACAGAGCTTGCTGGAGGCCACCCCGCCTCCGGCAGCCCTTGGGTGTGGCCCTGGCCGCCTGCCCGGGCTCCGGCTCTCGGTCCCCGCCCCCCTTCCCACCACCTTGCTCCCGCCTTGCTCCCCGCCTCCCGCCCCTCCTCGGTTGCAGGAAGATGCTTTGCTGCCACCTTGTGGGCACGGAGAGCCTGGTGGCCTTTGCAGGGCCAGTGAGGCTCTGGGACCCCTGGGAGCGGCGGGAAGGAGCCCAGGTCTGTCCCTCCACACCACCACGTGCACCTCGGGCCTCCCTCCCTGCTGTGGGGGAGGACATGCATGGGCTCTGGGCAGTGCACATGGCCTCAGCCAGGCACGCCTCAGCACTTATCAGCGGGTCACCCCCAGCAAATATTTGAGCGGAGACTAGGTCCCAGGTCGTGTGGGGTGCGGGGTCTGGGAGCCACCCTTCGCTCACAGACAGTGCTTGGTTTCCGTGCCCCCCACGCCACACCTTCACAGACGTCTTTCCCTTCCCGCCTCCCTGGTAGTCGGGGTCAGTCGTGTCCCCCTGCCCCCCCCAGGCCCGGGCCTTCCCCGCGGTGGGTCCAATCCACCCGGCCCTGGACACCTCCAGAGTCAGCTCTTGCTCTTTCTGATTTCCCAGCTCCTTTTCTGTACTCTCTGCTCCCAGGGGAGTCTGTCCCTGTCGTCCCGCAGAGAGCACACTGTGGGGCATCACGGGACACTGTATCCTTAATTCCCCCGAAATGGCCGTGGAGCCTCTCAGCCCTCACCAGCAGAGCTGGCCTGGTGTGTCTGAGGACCTTAGCAGGCCGAGAACTCCCGCAAGGGTTAGCCTCGTGGAATTTCTGTACTGTTTACAGCATCCCGGCTTGAAGTTTTTTAGGATGGCTCTAACTTCTTTTGGGCCCTGTTGAGTGGAGCTCTCTGGAGCAGAATCGTGTCAGGCGGAACAGAGACCTCGTGCACAGAGACACAGAGATTTGTGCCTGCGCTGTTCTCCCTAAGGTCCTCTACTGGCCCGATGGCCCCGGGGATATTTCTGTGTCAGCAGGTGTCCTTCTCTGGCTAGCTTCTGTGGGTCAGGAAAGGCTTCTGGGAAGGAGGGAGGCAGCCAGGGGAGGAAGTGGAAGCTGTTGCCAGTTTGGGGACTGACTCAGACTGAGCACTTGGCCTGGACTAGATTCCGCAGGTACCGTGGGAGCCACCGGGAAATGGTGTGGCCTCGGAGAATGTAAAATGTTCTTCTGTCTCAGGGACGAGGCACCAGTGCCTGTCTTCCCACAGTAGATATGAGTGTATCTGGGGGCCTCTGCCCCTTGTAGGCCATTGGGGTCTTCTCCTGCTGAGACAGCCAGCGGAGTTCTGAAGCAGCCCGTCCCCAGCTGGGCACCTTGTCCCTGTCCCTCCTCCATCCCCGGAGAGAGCTGCTGTCCTGCGCTTGCCGGTGGTTTGGGGGTGGGGAGGGTTCGTAATGAGCAGCCCTGTTCTTCTGGGGGGGGGGTAATTCCCTGTGTGTCTGTGAGAGAGAGTGCAGACAGACAGATAGGCAGATAGGGAAATGGAGTGTGGGAGACTTAAACGTGAGGAACTGAGGCAGGACTCCAGGGCTGTGTTCTCGTCCCCATTCCTGAAGGATCCTGGGAAAGGCTCGTCCACGGAACCGTCTATTAGGTGGGGAAAACGCATCCTGGGGAGGGAGAAGCCATTCTCATCACTGTTAATAAGTAGTCCCAGGAAAATACGAAATCACCCCCAGGGGCTTTCCAGGCCTGGGAGATCCAGCCCGGGACTTGAAAGTTTCCAGCTCTGGGCTCTTCGGAGCACCTAGGATGGAGAGGCCCTGCCTTCCTCAGGCATTCCCTCACCCCAGCCCCCTCAGGAATGTGCCACTTTTATCTTGTAGTTTGCTTCTACCCAGAAGGGTGGAATTCTGAGGCTGAGATGGACACTGGGAATTGGGCTGGGGGGGGGCAGGGGGGTGGAGGAAGTTGGGGAGTAGTGTTTCTTTGAAGCCCATGTAGACCCTCCCATCCTTCCCACGACCTGAACTCGTTTCTCAGTCCGTCTCTCAGTGTGCCCGTGATCATGGTAGACTAGCTCATCTGCAGGGCCTCGGAGAGGACCGATGTTTAAAATGCAGTGGAAAGCACAGCGGGGCAGCTCCCAGCTTCCTGTCCCCTTCCTGGGGTGAGCCCTGCATGAGCCTCTGGTGCAGCCCACACTCGGTGAAGAGGCATCTGTGCTCAGAGAGGGTGATCGGGCTCTGGCCAGCACTGAGGGCAAGCACTTCACCTTGGCCAGCCGACCTCCGGAAGGCCTCTGAACAGGAGGGGAGACCCAGAGAGCAGGAGACTGGAGACTCCGGGACACAAAAGTGAGTCACTCGTCCAGAACTGTGTGGTCCAGGACTGAAGGTTACCTTTTGACTTTTCACTGCCCTTAGGCAGGACACTTCACCGAATCCAGATAATTTTATCGTCTCCAAGGGAGAAGATGACCTCGGCCATTAACAGAAGAGCTGCCCGCAGCATCCCGCAACTCTCTTCTGGAGCTTCCCAACCTCAGTGTCTCAGCCAGAAACTAAGGCCCCCCATTTTACAGACAAGGAGACTGAGGGTCAGAGAGGGCATATGACTTGCTTCCTGACTCCTAACTTAAGTTTACTGCAATGCCGGCCCTGTGGTGTTAACACCTGTTTGGTCCTTTAGAGCAAGTGGCCCACTTCTATCCAAAACAGGGCCCGGTGTGTGGTGCTCAGGACTGTTATTTATTCGGCCGGCTACTAACGACAGCTCCTCACCTACTTGCCCCAATCTGAGGAGGAGCCCTGGGCTGGAATTTCCTGTTTTCTGAGGGCTCCGGGGGCTGCCCCAGCAGGCTGACTCCCATGCCGCCCGCCGCCGTTCCAGGGTGTTCCAGGCCAGGCTTGCCGCCTCTCCTTGCTGGGCCGGCTCCCGGCCTCTCCAGGTCTGGGCTTGCCGGCAGCGAGGTGGAAGCGTTGAGGGACTCCGTGGGCCCGACACCAGGTGCCCAGAGGCCGGAGGTCCGTGCGCCCCGGCCGCGGCCCCGGCCCGGGCCCCGCCCCGCGCCCCTCGCCATGGGCCTGGCCCTCGCCCCCGGGCCCTGAGCATGGAGCGGGGCTGGCCGCGCGGGGACAGCTGCAGCCGGGAGCGGCCCGCCGTCTGCCGCCGCGCCCTCAGCGTCTGCGACTCGCTGGACCTGCACGGCGCCCCGGCCGGCCGCGCCGCCGCCGCCCTGCAGGCCGCCCTGAGCGCCGCGCGAGAACAGCCGGCGCGGCCGCGGAGCGTCTGCTCGGGCGGCCC
>NW_019154121.1:26739481-26979137 GCF_002288905.1 Enhydra lutris kenyoni
GCCCAGCCCCGCGCCCAGCCCCACGCCGGCCCGGCGCAGCCGCACGCGGGGGGCCCAGACGCCGCGGCCCAGGCCCACCAGCATGACGTTCCTGGAGGTGAACCGCCTGGAGCTGGCGGCGGCCGAGGGCGCGGGCGCGGGGTTGGGCCGCGCGGGGAGCGCGGGCTTCTTGCGGGGCGCCTCGCTGTGGAGCAGCCAGCGCTGGCAGGTGCTGCGCGGCGGCGGCGGCGGGGGCACCCCGGGTCCCCGGCGCGGCCTGTCCGCGCTGAGGAAGAGCTTCAGCTTCCGCCTGCGCCGCGGCCAGGAGATCCGGCGCGCCGAGTCCGGGCTGCTGCCCCGGGCGCGCACCCGCAGCGACGGCGACGCCGGCTCCCTGGGCGCCTTCCCCAGCCGCCGCGACCTGCTGCTGGGCGCCGAGGCCCCGCGCGCCGCCGCGCCCGAGCCCGGCCGGCCCCGCACCGCCGCCGGCCTCTGGAGACTCCTCACCAGCCGCTTCCGCCGGAGGGAGCCCGCGCCCGCCGAGCCGCTGTGGAGCCGCCGGGCCGCCGCGGCCCCCGGGCTCCTGGGCGCGCAGAGCGGTAAGGCGCGGAGCCCGGCCGGGGAAGTCCTCTCTGGTTGGAGGCCCTTGTTGAGCGCGGGTGTGAGAACGTACCGAGCCCGCCTGGGAGAAGTGGGTGTGCCGTGCGGGCGGGGACCAAGGGAGACCGGCGACCCGGCGCGCTCTGGGTCCCAGAAGGTGGCTGTGGCCGGGGAGGACTTGCAGGTGCGTCCAGTCTGGGTCCCCTGCCACCGGGTACTACCGCTGGCCCTTGGCATGGTGGAATGTGAGACCAGCACGGAAGGGCCCCTTCCTCCCTGCTGGCACGCGTGGCACCGAGGCCGGGGAGGGGTGGAGAGCGCCCGTGTCTCTGGCTTCCAGGTGGGCTTGAGTCCTCACCTCTAGCTGCCTCTGCCTGAAAGCAGAGGGACTGCCTGTGGACCCGATCGATGGTGGTGGCTACTCTTTGAGACAGCCTGGGGAGGGGAAGCGGGCAGAGAGGCTGGCGCGGGTCAGGGGCCCCTGGAGCTGGCTGGTGGATGTCCATTACAATGCAAAGAGGAAAGAAAAGGGGTCTGGCCATGGGGCTGCAGGGAGCTCTGGGGAGCTGGAGGCTTCCCTTCCCCAGGACACTGCCAGAGGCAGGGTAGAGAAGAGAAGGGCCTGGACCTGAGTGCCGGCAAGCCCAGGAGGCGGCTCTCTGGGAAAGAAAGAGTGGTGGCCTCCCACCTGGGGAGGGAGGAGGAGCCTGGGGAGGAGGGCCGGTTGGGGGAGGATAGATAGCTCCCCATTCAACCTGCCCCTCACAGAACAAGGCCAGGTGAGGGCTCCTCCCTCTTCACCCTGCCTAGGAATGTGGTGGGTGGCCCCACCCTGTGAGGGTGAGCTGTTCCTACTCGCTGCTGCGGGAGGCTGGCCCCCCTGCCCAGCTGCCAGGTGCCCGGCCCAGCTTGGGTCTGAGCAGAGAACTACTGGCGAGGCCTCTCGCCTGGGGTCTGGGGCTCTGGTTGGGCCAGGCCCAGGTGTGGCTCAGGGTGGGAATTGCTCACCTTGCTGGAACAGAAGGGAGAGGAGGGACACAGGTCCCAGCTGGGAGAGCGGGGCCCACGCCTCTCAGAGTCCTCTCCCTGAGGAGCATCGTTGCTCCCATCGTCTCTGGAAGGATTTTCCCACTGCTCTTTAGAGAACCGGGTGAAGGCTGGGGTCCCATTGGGACCGTGCTGTGTTCTGGCTTTGGCCCAGGGAAGGGCAGTATAGGAGACAGCTGGCGGTGGGTGGCCCAGGTGTGCGTGCCTCCCCAGTCCTGATGGGGGCCTTCTCTCCTGCAGACTCCTTTGTGAACAGCCAGGAGTGGACCCTGAGCCGCTCGGTTCCGGAGCTTAAAGTGGTGAGTGAGATCTTGGGGGGGCCCCAGGCCGCCCTGGGGTGGGGTGGGCACAGGCCAGTGCGATGGGTCTGGGCATTGCTTCCCTTGCTTCCAGTCCCCTCCTTCTCTGGTCTTGGCCTTTCTCTGTGGCCTCTCACTTCTGTTCTGCTTTCTCTTCTGGTTCTTCCTTCCGGCCCTTCTTCCTAGGGTCCTCCGTCTTTCCTGCCCCGTCTCTTCTCTCTCGCCCCTGACCACTGCTCTCGCCTCTTCCTCTCTCACAGGGCATTGTGGGGAACCTGTCTAGCGGGAAGTCGGCCCTGGTGCACCGCTATCTGACAGGCACCTATGTCCAGGAGGAGTCCCCGGAAGGTGAGCGTCACAGGCTTGCCTGGGCTCTGAGGCTGGCCGCTCTGCCCCCTCTGGCTCCTGGCTGTCGTCTGTGCTCAGGGGCTGGAGCCCCTCAGCGGTCTGGTCCCTCCTGTCTCCTCTGTCGGTAGCTGTGGGTTCCCCCGGCTTGGGGCCTGACTATGCACTCTGTCCTAGGGGGTCGGTTTAAGAAGGAGATTGTGGTGGATGGCCAGAGTTACTTGCTGCTGATCCGAGATGAAGGAGGCCCCCCTGAGCTCCAGGTGATGCTCCTGCCCTGGCCCTGGGCCACTGGTTGGGCCTGGGCAAAGCTGTGTGTGTGCAGAAAGGCGCGGCGCCCGCCCGAGAATGGGTGTGGGTAGTAATTCTGCTCGGTCCCCCTAGTTTGCTGCCTGGGTGGACGCGGTGGTGTTCGTGTTCAGCCTGGAGGATGAAATCAGCTTCCAGACGGTGTACAACTACTTCCTGCGGCTCTGCAGCTTCCGTAACGCCAGCGAGGTGCCCATGGTGTTGGTGGGCACACAGGGTGAGCGGGCCCGCTGGGCCGTTCTGGCGGGGGGTTGGGGGATGGAGGTGTGTGGGGCCGCAGGGCCAGGGGAGAAAGCCCCCTGCTATTATCTCTTGGTTCTGAGCCCCTCCTGTGTCGCCTCAGAGCGGCCACCATCTCCTTGCTCCCTGTGTGCTGGATCGTCCCCAGCTGGGGCCTCCCACCTGTGTGACGATTGTGTCCCCGTCTTGGAGGATGCGTAAACGGAGCGGCTAGCTCGTTTCCACTCCCAAGTCGGAGGCCGAGCTGGAACGAGGCCTGGACGCCCGGATGCTCGCGCTCTGCGTGGTCCGCTGGCACCCTCGGAGCCCGTGCTGCCCGCCTGTCCCCGTCCGTGGCACCACTTCTCAGCAGGCTGAGTAAAGGCCCCCCTCCCGCCTCCCGCAGACGCCATCAGTGCCGCAAACCCGCGGGTCATCGACGACAGCAGGGCCCGCAAGCTCTCCACGGACTTGAAGCGCTGCACCTACTATGAGACGTGCGCAACCTATGGGCTCAACGTGGAGCGTGTCTTCCAGGATGGTAACGCGGGCACGGGGCGGGAGGCACCCCCCCTTCCAGGATGGTAACACGGGCACGGGGCTGGGGGGGGCGCCCCCAGAGCCCAGAGCAGGGGCCCAGGAGGCTCTGTGGCCAGTGGGGCTGTGGGCCCTGGGGGCAGCTCTAAGCTGGGCTTCTCCCTTTTCCCCAGAGGGGTAACTGACTCTGCTGTCCCCTGCAGTGGCCCAGAAGGTAGTGGCCTTGCGGAAGAAGCAGCAGCTGGCCATCGGGCCCTGCAAGTCACTGCCCAACTCCCCCAGCCACTCGGCAGTGTCCGCCGCCTCCATCCCGGCCGTGCACATCAACCAGGTGCGGCCAGCCTCCCTGCCTCCCACCGAGCGTCCTCCCTTGGCCCTCATCATCCTGTCTGCCTGCGTGTCCCACACCCCCCGCCCCTCCCCTTGTCCCCTGTGTGGTCTCCCGCCTTGTGATTAGTGCGAAAGCGCTGGCTTGAGCTCCCCGTTGCCTGCACGACTGGCCTGGCCTCCCCTGTGCCCCAGAGTGATGGCCTTCCCGCTCGTCCCCATCCCTGCTCCCGCCCATCTTGCCCCGCAGCCCTGCAGGCTGGCTCTGGAGCCGCCCCCCGTGGAACCATACTCGGGGGGCACTGAGGGGCTCTCCCAGGCCTGCTCCCTCCTCACCAGTGGGCCCTGCAGTTACAAGGGCAGCACGGGCCCCCGTAGGGGCCAGCGGCCTTTGTGCCGTGTGGGGTGTTAGCCGTGTTTTGAGCCACGTCCCGCTGGCATTCCTCCTGTGTCACCGCTGGGGATGCCGGCCCACTTCCTGCTTGGTTAATTTTGGGCCCTCGGCATTTCGGCCAGTGCTTCCTTCTGGGACTTCTGCAGTCCGTCCCCTGCTCCTCAGAAAGCCCCGCCATGGGCACAGGTGCACTGGCTTGAGCAGTCCAGCTGACTGTCTCCGCTCTCTTTCTGTCGAGAGCTGGAGTCTCGAGGGCCCCCGGCCCCCTGGCTTTCTGATGGCGGCCTGGTTGCCTTTCCAGAGGCCCTTCCTTCGTGCTTCGGGAGACAGCAGGGGTTTCCCTGGGAGCGTCCCCACCTGCAAGGAAGGGAGAGCGCTGGGTCTTTCTGCACGTCAGCCAGCAGAGGTTGGGTGTGATGGCCTGGGCCCTGCCGTGTGGCTCTGTGGCCAAGGGGCAGCCGTTGGGGGCATTTTGCACATTTTGTGTGGGGGAGGACTCGAGGCTGTCAGGGTGAGACGCATTCTCTGCTTAGCGAGCCTCTAGGGGGCAGCGAGGGAGCCGGCTCCCGGGAGCAGCTGCAGCCGTGAGCTCTCTGTCCCCACCCTGTGCTCCCTTCTGTCTCTCTTCCATTCTCCCCTCTGTCCCGTATCTGCTGCTTCCTCTGCGAGCAGTCTTGGCTCCTGGCCACACTTGGCCTCGGCCTCGGCTCTCACGTAACCCTGCCCCCGGCGCACACGCTGTCCGGGAGGGGACCTCAGCCTCCCCGGGTACCCTGTGCCCAACCCTGGCCTCCCACATCTTCGGCACGTGTCACAGACTTGGGGGCTCCTCCGAGGGGACCTGCTCCCTCATGCCCGACACCGCCCCTTGCCCAACCGTGAGGCAGGGCTCCCCTGCCCCTGGCACTTACCTTGACCCAATTCGGCTCATGGGCAGGCGTGGAAGCACGCCTGCGGGGACCCTAGCCAGGCAGCCCCAGACAGTGGTGGCTGGCTCATGCCAGCCCCGGGGCCGTGCCGCCTTCCTTCTCTCCTGCCCCGCGAGCCCCAGGCCAGGTCCCCCCACCGCAGGGGCCCCCAGCTCCCGCCTGCCGCCCACCCCCGCGCCCGCTCCCCGGCAGCCCTCAGCAGCCCTCTCTGTCCTTAGGCCACGAATGGCGGCAGCAGCGCCTTCAGCGACTACTCCTCCTCAGTCCCCTCCACCCCCAGCGTCAGCCAGCGGGAGCTGCGCATCGAGACCGCGGCGGCCTCCTCCACCCCCACACCCGTCCGCAAGCAGTCCAAGCGGCGCTCCAACATCTTCACGGTACGTGCCCTGCGCGCCGCCTCCCGCCGGCCCGGCCGCCGGCACTGGCGAGGCAGGGCCCGGCCCCCGGCCCCCCCACCGGGAGGGCGCAGGCCAGAGGACCGATGCGGGGCCACAGCAGCCCGAGTCAGCAAGACGCCATCCACACAGACACACGCCGCTTCTCTAGGCTCCTCCCCGTGCCCTCCTGCACATCCAGACTCTTCTAGACGGTTTCTCTGAGCCTTCGGGGGGCCGCCCACGGCCAACACACACAGGCCCTCCTGTCTCTGCCGCACGCTCCCCCCCCCCCCAGTCTGGAGAGCTTGTTGGCCCCAGCTGGAGGCATCTTTGGACATGTTTGCTCTGATGCCCCCGGCACCCTCGATTCCACAGTTGGGGATCAGGCCCCCACGGCTTTTTGCCCGAGGCTACACGGAGGGTTAGCTGGCAGAGCTAGAACCGGGGCTCGGACCTCCTTGTCCACATCCCGCTCATTCTCCCTGATCTTAGCTTCCCACCTGCTGTTACAGCGGCTCTGCTGAGGGCCTAGATGTCTTCCCTGGGTCTCGGCCCCTGCAGCCTGGCCTGCACCCCACCTCCCGGCCTCAGGCCCCCTACAGGCTCGTCCTCTCCCCTCTTAGACCTCCCACACGGGACCCACATCCCTTGCGCAGCTAGGGGCCCAGCCCCTTGGCCCTTGGGCGCCCCCAGTCTGCTGGCTGTCCAGGCCCGGCCCCTGAGACCCAGTGCCTGCCCCACACTCTCAGCTTCCAGCTGGGACTCGGCTGGGCCCTTCTGGGAGCCCTGGGTCAGGCGCAGCCGGGGCAGCTGCCCGTGCGGCTCTGCAGGAGATCCCTCGGTGCTTCCGCGTCAGTCCGCGCGCCTCTCTCCGAGCGGCAGGGCCTGGCTCTCGGCTTGGTCCTGGGTCCGGCTGGCCCGGCAGGCCCTGCCAGGCGCTGAGGAGCCCCGCCCAGACAGAGCCCGTGCCCCCAGACCTCGTCCATTCATTCTCGCCTCTGCCTCCCCCAGCACACCGCTGCCGGGTCTGCCCACTCCTGTCCCCACTGTGCCTGCCTCGTGCCCCCTCCTCGTCCCTGCCGACCACCCCTTTCTGCTGACAGCCGCTGCCGCGCATGGCACTTCCCCAGCCCCAGCCTGCCTCGACTCGAAGCATCTCGTTTCTGTTCATGCCCATTGAGCCGCGCACCGCCCTGGGCTGCCTGCTTGTGCCCACCGTCACAGAGCCCACCCCCCGGGTGCCTGTGTTTGCAGTGACCACTGTCTGCGCCCCTCTTCCCTCTACCCCATCCAGAACCTCCCACTTCCTCCACTGCCAGGCCTGCTGCCCTCTCTGCCGCCCTCTGTCCAGCGTCCATGCCCGGCTCACCTCCTCACTGCGGCCCTCCGTGCTCCCCGCCCCGCGCTCCCCGTTGCCTGCTCGGCTGCCTCCGCCTGCCGTCCAGCCTCCCCCGGGCCCTTTCCCTCTCTCCATCCTCACTGTGGCGACCTTATTTTTTCCTTTTCATTGTTTCCATGGTGACCTCCCTTGCGCCATTGTCCACAAGGAGGCCTCGAGACCCGTCCGTCTCTAGGAGTGCGTCTCGGGACCTCCCCTCCATCGTCGCTGTCGGGGTCCCCTCCTTGCCCTTGTCATCATCCCTAGCAGAGCCACGCCTGCTCCGTGGCCAGTGTCCCTGTGACCCACCCCCTGGATGTGGCCATCAATGTCCCCAGTCTCCCCCATGACCTCATGTACTCATTTTGTTGCCACTCTTGCCCTGCTTCCCATCCCGGGGGGCTGCCCCTCTGGGCTCCCAGGGAACCCTCTGGTGGTTGGTTGGGGGCCTCTTGGCTCACCAGCCTGGCCGTAGCAGGCTGCACCCCACTCCCCCCACGCAGCTCTTTGGTCCGGGGACCTGGTGGCAGCGGTCCCATCCACCTTCCTCCTCCCTGGCCCGAAGGGGCAGAGGCTGTGGCGTCCAGGAGAAGCCTGGGGCAGGTGCTGATGGTGGGACTGTGGGCAGAGGCCTCTGGCCCGGTTCTTCCTGCTCCCGTGGTGGTGCGTCCCCGACCTGCAGGGGGCAGTCCTGTGCCTGCATCCTGTGCCCTGGGCTCCTGGTGGCCTAGGAGAACAGGAAGGGATGGGGGCCCCAGCCGCCCAGTGGCGAACATTCCCTGATGAGCTGGACTGCCCAGCGGCCCCTGCCGCCACCGCCTCCTCCTCCTCATCCTCCTCGTCCTCCTCCTCCTCCTCCTCTTCATCCCGCTGCCGCCTCTCCCCAGGCACCTGGGTCTCTGCCCTCACCAGTGCTGACCGACTCGTGCGGGGCTTGAGTATAACTTGCCAAAATCTTTATTCTTTCGATATTTGCAGATATGTGCCACTGTTTCCAACTTTTCATCAACAAAAAGGCCTTTCCAACTCCTTCCAAATTAGAAGACCAGGTGGTGACACACAGCACCTCTGGACATTCTCCCCTGTGCGGGGCCGGAGGCGGGCCGGGCCCTGGGACTGCTCTCAGATGAGAAGCGGCCGCCGTGCTCCCCACTCCAGAGACCCACAGGAACCTTTGTAACTAACCCCCACCCCCAGGGAAGGCTAGGAACGCTGGAGCCCGCGGCTGGGGGCGGCCGGGGGACCAGGCCCAGCTGGACGTGCTGCGCCAGGCTCGCTGCATGGAGAAGAAGGGAGCTCGGCCCCACGCCCGGCACCAGGCCAGCGCAACAAGGCCCAGAGGGGCGGGGGCGTCCAAGCGCCCAGCCCGGCCCAGCCGCTCCTGGGGGGAGCTTTCCTGCCCCTCCCCCCTCTGCTCCTTCCTGCATGGACTTCTGCGTTCCTGCTCCGCTCCTCCGGACGCCACAGCCACCGCCGCGCGCTTGCCTTTCCCCCTCTTGGCCTCCCCATTTCCTAGGATCCGCGTTGGGGCGGGCTCTGCCCCAGGAGCCTGGCAGGGGCGCAGGGCCTCTTCTGGCCTCTCTCCTCTCTCTCTCCATCCACTGTGCCCCTCGGGCCTCGCCGACCGCGCTCGGTGCAACGTGCCGTGTGGTGTCTGTGCCGCAGACGGGCCACCGCCCGCTCACTTCTGGACTTTGCTCTCCCTGGTTATCGTGCCCCGTGCTCCCCGCCATCCCTCAGCCCCACCGTCCACCTCTCCTCGCCCCCTCCCTTCTCTTAAGCCCCAGCCCCCTGGGCTGCGTGCAGGCTCCTCGCGCCCTCGGTATTCCGTGTCCTTGCTCTCCTGTAAGGGGCGGGCCTGGCTCAGTGACCTGTGCTGCTCTGTATGGTGCCGTGTGTAAGAATAAACCCATTGGACTACTCGTGTCTCCGTTCCTTCCCGGTCCCGCCGCCCCGGCCCTGCCCCTGCTAGGGCCTGCCCAGGAGGAGGGAGGCGGGGAGGGCAGGGGAGTGCAGGTGGGCTGCTGTCCCCCATGGACCCTGGGCCCTTGTAACACGCCTCTTCTTTTCTCTTGCAGTCTCGGAAGGGGGCCGACCTGGACCGGGAGAAGAAGGCCGCTGACTGCAAGGTGGACAGCATCGGGAGCGGCCGGGCCATCCCCATCAAACAGGTCAGCATTCCTTTCCCTGGTGGCCAGAGAGTGGTGGACATGAGGGACAAGGCTCAGGGAACATGGGACGATGGTCCTTTTGTTCCGGGCCCCTAGGGCATGTGGCCTGAATGTCTGGGAGGAGCTGCCGCCTGGGCTGGAGGCGTCCCTTGGCGGCTCTGACGGCTGTGGCAGCTCCTCCGCACGGCCACATGGGGGCAGCAGAGAGCCGCCTGCTGTCCTCCTTGGCTCTTCCTCCTGGGCGTTAGGAGTTGGGAGGCCCCTCGGACCTGTCCCACTCCCCACTCCTGGAGAAGGTACTCGCGGGAGAGCACCCTGAGGGGCACGTCAACGGCTGCTCCCTGCCCAGGGCTCATCGGTGCCATTTTCTCCGTGGGAACCTCTGTTCCCTGGAAAAGCTGAGTTGAGCCGCTCCCTCCAGGGTGCCTCCTTTCCCAGTCTCTGCCTGGCAGGGATGGGCCTCCGGGAGCTTGGAGCTTCCCAGACCCGCTGAGTGGGTCCAGGGGCTGGAAAAAGACCTTGAACACAGCAGGGCGTCTTTGTGCAGAGATGGTGGTGTGTGGGGCAGGGCTGTGGGGCTGCTGAGTGGATGGTCAAGGTTTGGCCCTCCAGGCCGGGCCTTCTGGGGGCCGTGGGCAGTCTGACGGAATTCCTCTGTTCACGTGGGGTTCTGACCCCACGGTGAAGGTCCGTTTAGAACGGAGAGCCCAGAGAGGTCCTGGAGGGCGGGTGGGGAACTACCTGTTGCTCCAGGCCCTGTGTCCCTGCTTCCATCCTCCCCTGGGACGTCCACATACAGGGCCTGGCAGGTGCCGCTCTGGCAGGATTACCTCTGGGGAGGCCCGGGGCAGCGTCCAGCCTCCTTGCCGGTCTCTGTGTGTCTGGGTGCGGCATTGGACCCCACAGACCTGTGGATGGTGTGACTGCCTGTCTCTGGGGCGGTGCAGACCCAGTGCCTCACACAAGCCGGACACTCTCTGCTTTGGGCGTGGGTGCTCTCCGAACCCGATGCACACAGGAGCGTGTAATACATAAACGAACGCTATTTCCAGGGTCCTTAGTTTGAGATAAGGGTAGCCCCGGATGTCTCCTTCCTGTTTGGGGTACAGGCTAATTTGTCAGTTCCCTGAATCCCCCACATGGAGGGCAGGGAGAGCTGTGGGATGGGGTGGAGCCCTGTGAACTTGCACCTGGGCTCTGGTCCCCCCCAGGCTGGCTGGGTCGCCTGGCTGGTTCAGGCCACTAAAGCTCAGGGACCCCCCCAGTAGGGGTGGACCCTGCGGGGGGTAGGGGGGGAGGAACCTGAGGTGCTCCCGAGCCACAGCAGGGGTCCCGGCGTGGGGGTGGGGACTGTCCACGCTCTGGTTTTCGCAGCCCTTGGCCCTTCCTGGTGCTTCCTCCCACCCTCCAGCTGCCCAGGGCCCGCGTGGCCCCCTTCCCGCCCTCGTGTCCCGGTCTCCCCATCCTGTTCCCCCCCCCCACTCCTGCTGGGAGTGGAGATTGCATTTCAGTTGCCATTTGCATTCCCAATCAATCCGGACTCCGCAATTAAGCCGGCTGGCGGAGCTGGGAGGGAGGCGGCAGCGGAACGGGTCCTCTGGGGGCTGTCGCCTCCGCACCACTCCCATTCTGCCCCAGATTGCTTCCTGCTCCGCGGTGCGCAGCCGGCCGGCCAGGGAGGGGAGCGGGAACCCCCGTAGCTCGTCTCCCTCCTTGGAAGGCGGGTGTGCAGGAACGGGAAGCAGGCCTCTGGCAGCCCGGCCTTTAATGCTTGTTCCATGTCCTGGTGCGGGCGGGCAGGTGCGCGGGCAGGCAGGTGCGAGGCAGGTGAGAGGCGGGCCGGGGAAGGGGGCTGCGAGTGGGTGGCAGGTCCAGTCCCTGGCCAGCTGCGCTCGCTTTCCTCCTTCCAGTCCTCCCACACCCCTGCCGGCAGCGTGCTCGCTGAGCTCATTAGCGCCAGGCTCGGGCGAAGGAGGGGCCGGAGTGCTGGAGTGCTGGGTAGGAGAGGGTTCCCTCCTAGCAAGAACGCCCGCACCCCCCACCCCTGCATCCTGATCCCGATTCTGTGTGTGAAAAAGGGAGGAAGCCTTGCACGCGAGTCCGTTTTCCCTACCCGCTGGGGAAATTGAGGCCAAGGCAGTGAACGTGACTTGTCTGATGTTGAGGGCTAGCTGGGGGCAGACATGGGAGCAGAGCCTGGCTTCCCTCTCCCATGACCCGGAGCTGGGACCGGACCCAGGAGGGAACGGCTTCAACGTGAGGCAGATGAAGGGTCCAGCGAGGGAGGGCAGGGTTCCAGTGGGAAGGATTTGAGAACAGAGGCTCGAGCAGAATCCCCCGCTGAAGGCCGGGGGTGTGGAAGGGAGGGAGAAGAGGAGCGAGTGAGCTGGCCGTGGTCCTCCCAGCCCTCCAGGAGGCCACAGGCGGAGGCTGGGGGCTGCCTTCTCCAGAATGTGGCCGTCAGTCCCAAGGGGTGTGGTCTGCAGGCAGGGCAGAAGGAGCAGCTGTACTCGTGTCTTTTTTCTGGCCGGGGAGGGGGTGGATGCCATGCCCAGAAGCAGGTCACTGAGGCTCCTTTGCAGACCACAGGGCGGGGGTCCGACTGCCTTCGGGAATGTTCTACGCATACGGTCTAGTGAAGGTCCCATCGATACCACTTGTGTTCAGTTGCTCCTTGTGAGGACGGAGTCTCTCACACGGAGGGGGACCAAGACATAGAGTGTGTCCTCAAGGGACCCAGAACTTCCAGCTCGATATCCTGTGGCCGCACCTCCCACGACGGCATCTGTCTTTTGAGGGTGGCGGGAAGAAGGAGATGGAGAGGAGGGAGTGGTAGCAAAGATCGGAAACATCTGCTGAGGCAGGAGACTCTCAGCCCCGTCTGGGTTCCCATGGGGCAGATCGGGCAGGAGGGCCCAGTGGTCCCTTGGCACACCTGCTCTATTCAGGACCAAGCCTTCTCTTCGGAAGTGTGAGAGATTTGGGGTTTATCCCGCACCCTGGGGCCCAGCACCCTAGCTGATGCTGTTTCTTCACACTCGAATCCCTTGATCTCTGTTTTCTTCCTCGTCTTAGAGCCGGGCCTCCGTCTCTCAAGGAGGAGCTGGTACAAAGTCACACCTTTGAGCTCCCCCTTTTTGGTGCCCACTGGGGTGGACTCCGGGAGCTTCCCCTGCTCTCCTAGCCTCTGCTGGCCCTGACACCTCCCCGCTTGAGCCCCTCCTGTGGGGCTCTCCCCTTGGGGGCGTTTTGTCTGGCCGCTGCCCGCCAGCTTCCCCAGTGCACCTCCAGAGACGTTTCTTGGGCGTCTGATGTGGCTTGGTCACGGTGCTGAGGGCGTGTCTGTGAACAGGACACACAGACAGCCTCGCTCCCACGGAGCCTGTGTTCATCCCATCGCTCCTGTCCCCGCAACACGAGTCTCATGGGCTCTTCCAGAGAATCCCGTTCCTGGGCTCAGTGGCTGGGGCTCGCACTGTGGAGTCTGGGGCATTCTAGGGATTTCTGCCCTGTTCACCCATCCCTGGAGACATACGGCCGGAGCAGCACTGCCCTCTGACACTCTGCCTCCAGGTGCTGGCCTGGCCCCAGGCCTCTGGGGGGATGGGGTCGGTGGGGGGAGGTCCATGGGCCGGGTGAGGCCCCCCCCCCCCCGGCTGCTTCCTGGAGGACGGTCGGGGATAGCCACCAGTTCTTGTCCTCATAGTCTCTCCCCTCTGACGAGGACAGGAGGTGGAGGATGGTGTTACCTTGTGTCACTGTGAGCTTCCTGGGGCCTGTCACGTGTGGGGCTGGCGCCGTCCCTGACCCGGCCTCTGTCCTCAGGGTGTGCTGCTGAAGCGAAGCGGCAAATCCCTGAACAAGGAGTGGAAGAAGAAGTACGTGACACTGTGCGACAACGGGCTGCTCACCTACCACCCCAGCCTGCACGTGAGTCTGCGGGGGGGCCCTGCGGGGAGCTGGGCGGCCCAGGGGTAGGGGGCGGAGTCTAGGACTGAAGCGGGGAGCAGGCCTCAGTGAGTTCGGGGGGACTTGCCATTCAGAAAGGACTGCACTGGGGTGGTTCAGGAGCCGCACAGACCCCGAGACGCCGGCCCGGGCCGAGCACTTCGCCACGAAGCCGGCGTGGTGGCGGAGCCCTTCAGAGGGAGCACAGCCCCCGGGGGCGGCCGCCTCGGCCTGGCTGCTCTGTGCAGCACACGTGCTCCTTGTTCAGAGAGCTGGGCTGGGCCCATTTCCATGGAGTTGCTGAAGTTGGGGTGCCGGTGGTTATCAGCCAGTTGTCTTAGGAGAGACACATCAGCAGGGGGATCCCTGGGTTCCTGGGTCCGGGGTGACTGTTAAGCCGGGGCTGCCGGGAAGGGCACAGGTCATCTGGGGAAGGGGAGCCCCGGACTGGTGGTGGTGGTGGGTGGAGGGGTCTGGAGGGTGTCGGCCTCTGCCCCGGCAGGGTGTCGGGGCGCGACAATGGCAGAGTGGCCCTGTGGTGGCTCCCCTACCCTTCCCGCCTCCCCCTCCCCTCACTGCGTGGCTCCCGCACACAGCTGTCACCGGAATCCATCTCTGTCACCACCCCACTGTGGGGCTAATGAGTTCTCCTCCGAAGCCCCTCTGGCACAGCACGTGGGCTGGCCCCACCCCTGGCCCAGAAGCCCAGGGCCTGCCTCGGAGGGCCTCTGGCCCGCCTCTGAATCTGCACGAGGTGTCAGGCCCGACCCAGGGGGCGCTGGGGTCCCTGGTGCCAGCCCTAACCAGGGCGGAGAAGATGCACCGAGGCCTGGCCTGGGGGGAGCTGGTGGGCAGTCTGCTTCTGGTCAGGATGGAACCCAGCCTTGCCCTCCTGGGCTTCTCCCTGTCTGACTCCTTGAGCACTGGCCCTTCCCCCCCTTAACTGAGGGGCCAAAGGCTCCTGGCCTGACTCTGACGGCTGCCTCGTGCACAGACCGGGTCCTGTGGCTGAGTCCGTGAGAGGCAGCGAGGCATAGGTGTCTTAGGAAGTCCCGGGGCCTCCAGCAGGCTTGGGCCTCTGGACCGGAGTGATGGCAGAGCCACCGCACCCCAGCCGAGAGCAGCCACTGTGCCCATTCGTAGGCCAGCCTCATGCCTCCTAACTCCCAGCCAGTTGTACTTGTCTGTCCCCAGGCAAGATGCATTTGTCCTCCTCAGGCAGTGTCTAGCCAGCGGGGCTGGGGGTGAGCCTATCGGAAGCAGCCCAGCTTCCCCCCGCCATGCTGGGGTGGCCTTGGCTTTCCCCCTTCGCTGCCTCCGTCCCCGTTCTTTCTGCTCTGTGCTGCTCAAGTTGTGCCACGTCCCTTCTGCTTGTCCCCAGGTCTCAGGTATTGGAGGAAGCCCAGCTTCTGGGACAGAGGGTCAGGAAGGAGGTCTTGGGACGTGGAGGAAAGCGTTGGGTGTTTGGGTTTGGCTTGGGTTTGGGAAGGGAAGGGAATGCTTTTACGCCCAGCAGTCGAGAGAGCAGAATCGCGGTGAGGCCGTCTGGATCACCCTGCCTGTGGCTGAGCTGGTACCTGGGCCCATGACTTTGACTCGAAGCGGGATGCAGGTTTTTCTGCGCTGCGCCCAGAGCATCTCTCTTCGGGGCTAGCTGAGAAGGTGACTGGAGGGTTCACATCCAGGCAAGTGTTGCCTAGACTGTTGGTGAGGAGGACGGAGGGCGCTGACGGGCCGCCTGCCTGGGCCGCTCGGAGGAGCTCAGATGCCCTTCCGGTGTGTTGGACTGGGTGCGGCTGGGTGCGGCTGGGTGTGTGCAGGGGCCCTGCCCGGAGTCCGGGTGCCGTGGGCTTCCAGGCCTGTCCTTGCTTTCCTGCAAGGTGAGTCTTAAGAGGCAGGTGGCTCTGCTGCCCACCCCCGACCCAGCCAGGCCCCCTCTTGTTGTCTGGGCCACAGGGCCTCAGGAAGAGGTTGAGGGAAAGGCTGGTCTGCGGGCACAGGCGCTCGGTCCGCTCTTCACTGGCTGCCCATTGGCTCTGGCGTCAAAATGTAGGTCCTCCACACGAGAGGCCAGGAGGCTCTGGCTCACGCGGAGAGCGGCAGCCCTGCCCTGTGGATGCTTCTTTTCCCGTCTAGGAGACACAGGTCAGGTGGGAAAGGTGTGGGGACGGTGACAGTAGGAGCGAAGGCCGCATGGGGGTCGCCCTGTGCCGTTGCGTGAACAGGGTTGAGTCCGTGCTTGCGAAGGCCTCCCGCGTCGTCTGCCCCTCGCTTCCTGACCTCCTCCCGTGGTGGCTGCCCTTCCCCAAGCGGCGCGGGCGTCTTGGTCCACGGCTGCAAGTGGGCACCCCCCGGCTGGCTTCTGGGGAGGTTCCCTCCACGGGGGAGCTGTGCAGAGGAGGGGCCGTGCGGGCCCCCCAGAGGCGCACACGCCCCTCATGGCCTCGTCTGCTGCCATCACGGCCCAGGGGTGACTCACCTTCTGCCGGAGGACGGGCTGCCAGGCCGGCCTCGAGCCTCACGCCCCAGCCTCGCCTGGCCCAAGAGAGCCCGCCACAGCCTCCCCCATTTGCAGCCCGTGGAGCCATTCACACAATCACCTTCTGTTAATTCTATCTGCAACATCAATTAAATTGTTTGTAGAAACTAATTGAATGTGGCTTAATCACACATCTTAATAGCTTTCCACGCTCTGAACTCGTTGTTAATTCCAGTAATAAAACGAGATGAGAACGCTGGCTGGGTAATTAGCGAGGAGGCTGGGGAAGAAATTGCTGTTTGATGGTGGGTAATAAAGGCAGCCGTGGTGACCGCTCTCCTGAGCCACCACCGGCGCCGCTGCCGCCGCCACGCTCCCTGTTCTGCTGACGGAGGGAAACGCTGTCACGCTGCCCCTGCCGTCCCCGTCCCTGCTACTGCTCCGCGCCCTCCTCGCCATGCTGTCCTCGGGTCGGATGCTGGCTCCCAGCCTGGTGCTGGAGCAGGGCACAGGGCCCAGGGGCCCCGGCCCGCAGTGGCACGAGTGCCGTCTGTCCGTCCGCTGTGGTCGGGCTGCTCCCGGGGACCAGGCCCCTCGCGGCCGCAACTGACTGGTGTTGGTGCGGGGTCGGTGTCTGCCGTGTCCCGCGGCAGGCATCCCCAGGCTGTCATGGGGCCTGGAAACTTGCCGCGGCCGTGACCTCCTTGTGAACTAGAGCGGCCCAAGCCCCTCCCCCAGGAGAGGGACTGCAGCTGTGCCTTCGGCCCAGCCAGCTGTTGACAGTCGTCTAGAACAGCCGATCCAAGATGTGACCGTGCGCAGGGACCCGGGCCGGGTGCGTGCCAAAGCCGGGTCAGTGGGACGTGGGGCCCGAGACTGTGAGGCGGCCCCGTGCTGGATGCTGGGCCAAGAGCAGGACCACAGGGGGCCTGTGGTGACTGGGTGGGGGGCTGAGCTTGCTGGAGGATGGACGGCTAGAGGGGACACAGGGCGGGGGCAGGAAAGGACCTCCTGGGTTTCTTTCCTTCCCAGGCACCAGGGCACAGAGGCTTCGCACAGGGCCAGAACCCTGACAGCGGGGAACAGTTTGGGGGGAGCTCATCACGGGGCTCCGTCCATGGGTGGAGACTGCTCTCCCTGGCTCCTTGGCTGTCGTTCTCTGTTTCTGAGACAGGAAGCCCACTGAGCCCAAGGCTGGGCCTGGCACCTTCCATGCACAGACGCAGCCCGGAGCTGCGTGGAAGGGAGCTCCTCCGGGCGCACGCTGCTGGGGGCCGCTCTCCTCTGGGCCCGACTAGGCCCCTCTGTCCTGAAGAGCAGCTCCAGGCCTGGCCAGTCCTCACTGCAGCTGGATGGGGCCCAGGAGACCACTGCACTCACGTCCCCACGGCCCTCCCACAGGTCCCCTCCCCCGATGACCCGCCTCGGAAGTGAGCCTGGCATGGGGTGCTGCTTCCTTGTTCTTGCTTCTCTTCCTGACCAGACACTTGCACCTTCTCATGGCTCCTTGGGGCCAGGTGACCCCTTTCTACCTGATGTTGTCTTGGTCCCAGAGCGAGGGCCAGCTGTAAATCCCTGGTCAGCCCCTGCCCTTGCCTTGCTTCCCAAATGGGAGCGCTCCCCACCTGCTTTCAAGTCAAAGACGCCGTCCCTTTCCCTGAAGCCGGAGGGTGAGAAGGTGGGAGAGCTGCTGGGTGACAGGAAGTCTGCCGGGCGCGCTAGACGGACACCTGGACTGTGTCTGCGGGGAGCTTTCTGAGGGCGGGTCCTGAGGGAGGACACCAGATCGGAGTCTGAACCGGGGAACTCCAGAGATCAGTGGGTGCCTCCCACCCAGATTCTGCTCTCCGGAAGGGATTTTGGCTACATTTTATCAGGGACGTGAGCTGGGAAGGTACTAGAAGGTACTAGAGGGTCTCGCAGGTACTAGAAGCAGGGAAATGGGAGTCTGCCGTCGGGCAAGGAGACTGCAGCAGCAGTGGGGAGAGCTCGGGCCCTGGCCAGGCTCAGGGTTAAAGCAGGAAGCTGACGGGCCGGGCTCTGCTCGGTGGCCCCCATGTGGCCGCTCCACCATGGGCCTCCCAGGCCAGTGTCCAGATGGCAGGAATGGTGGGGGGCCCAAGGCGCCAAGTGGCTCCCACTCTCTGGGACCTTCGGGGGTTGACTTGAAGTCAGGATGCATGCCTGGGCCCAGGACATCTGCCTTCAGTGCACAGCCCTGGGAATCCACAGAGCCTGGGCTCGAGTCTGCTTCTCCCACCTTCTGATGGTGTCACTTCGGGCAGGTTAGCCTTTGTCAGCCTCGGTTCCTTCAGCTGTAAAGTGACCCTGGTCACCTCTGCCGGGAGGGTCACGTGAGCGGCGGTCTGCCCCTGTGGGCATGAATGCCCGGCCCTGTGAATGGGCGGGGCTGGGGGGCGCACGATGACACCGGTTGCCCACTGGCGTCTGTGGAACCCGGGACCTGTCTCTGTGCTCCGAAGGCTTCTTTTTCATTGTTCAAGAGATGCTTATCGTTGGGCACTGTTGTCAGGAGCGAGGGCTGTTCTAGGCTTTGCGGGTTCCCTGCGCCCCAGTGGTGGTGAGAGCTTCTGAAACCAGGGCCGAGGTACCCGGTGACGAGCCCCCTGCAGCCTGGGGCCGCCCGGCCGTTTGTTCGGGCCCTGCTGTTCCAGAACCCACCTGGGTCCTATACTTGGCCTCATTCGTGTTGCCCCCTGAGCTGCCTTTCCTGAAGGAGCCCTGCCCTCAGCTCTGGGGTCCAGGCCCTTCTCTCTGCCCTGCTCCTGCCCCCTGCTGCCTGCGTCCCCCCTAGAGCTGCCCCGGGTCCCCAGTACCCTGGGTGTCACCCAGACCTGGACATATTCTGTGGGTTTCACCGTCCTGCTTTCTAAACCTCGGGCCTACCCTCCCCTTCCCTTCCCTGCAGCACTGGGGAATGGGGGGGATGTGCGAGCTGGCGGGTGAGCGCCAGAGACGAGGAGCGGCGCTAACGCGTGTTCGTCTGTCTGCGTGGCCCCTAGGATTACATGCAGAACATCCACGGCAAGGAGATCGACCTGCTGCGGACCACAGTGAAAGTACCAGGAAAGCGCCTGCCCCGCGCCACCCCTGCCACGGCCCCAGGCACCAGCCCTCGGGCCAACGGCCTGACCTCAGAGCGCAGCACCTCACAGCTGGGCGGGGGCACAGGTGAGGGGCTGCTGTGGGCGGGGGTGGGGGCGCGGGGAGAGCACAGCCGCTTTGCTTGGCGAGATCGGGGAGGGCGGCTATGGAGGCCCAAGGAGGTAGGCACTGTGGGGCTTCCCTCTGTCCCAGCCTGGGTGCTCGGGGCTCCCAGCATGCTCGTCCCCCAGAGTTCTGCTCAGCCAAATACGTTTGCCTGGGCGCTGGCCTCTTGGGACCAGGTTGAGGAAGTGGCCGGCACGGGGCCCGGCAGGCGGTGTGGACATCGGGATGGGCCAGATAGCCTCGTGCCGCCAGGGGCCGTCTGTGGTCCCGGCACTGTTTCTCCTCAGCGGGAACCAACCGGGGCGGGTGGTGGTGGGCGCAGGGTCTCTCGCACGCGGAGCAGCCTCGCAGCCCGGCGTGCACCGGGGGCCAGCAGGGGAGGTGGACGTGGCCGGAGCTCCCCGGAGCTCGCCTGGCGAGCACGCTAGGGTCTGCAGCGAGAGGTCGGGTCTCCGCTCAGAGAGGACTGAGCTTCGGGAGAAGCTGGAGGCCAGGCGGACTCTGCCACACGTCTGGCGGGGTCGGGAGAAGAGCTAAAGGCCAAGAGACTTGGAACTCACGGTGCGGCAGCTCTTCCTTGAGCACTGCTTACCTTTCTAGATGCCGCTGCAAGTTTGGGTGAACAATGCTTAGGGTTCTTTCTGTCCCCAGCTCTGTCTGCCTCGCCAGGCCCCTGGGGCTCCTAAGCCACTGTCCCTCCCCAGGCCCCAGATCTGCCTTGGCATTTCCAAGACTTCGCTCTCCCTATGCTGTCCCAGGTGACTGGACCCCCTTTTGCTTGCACCCAGAAACAACTGCTTACGACACTGTCCTGCCCTCCCAGGGGCTGCCAGTGCGTCTTTGCCCTGGGGTGCTCTGCTCATCATCACAGTCCTAGGCCTCTAGGGACATTCAGTTGACGGGAGCTGGGTGCTAAGTCTGGAATGGATGGAACAGGCCCCCTCAAAAGGCTGGTGGGACCCACACTGCACAACTCTGGGTCCAGAGAAGAAGGCCAGACGGTGGCCTCCTGAGTGTGCTCCTTGTCGGAGGCACAGGGACACCTGGCTTCCCAGCCCGTGGCTTGTGTTCAGCCCTGCTGACCAGTCTGGGGGCATGGGGGGGGGCAGGGGTGTCGTCTGCTGATGGACACGTGCGCCAGAGCTGCTCTAGGTCAGGCTCCTTTCACTCCGTGAAGTTGAGATTCTCCTCCCCATTTGACGGATGAAGAAACAAAGGCTCAGCGAGGTTCAGTAACTTGTCTGTAAAATTCCACAGTAAGTGGTAGAGCTGGGGTTTGGACCTGAGTGTGCCTGACTCGAAAAGCCATGTTTTACCCTCTAAGCCACCCCGAGCTCATAGAGAAGTCCGTGAACCATGCAGAGGGAGAGCTCCAGTGGACTAAGGGAAGGAAGGAAGCTAGTGAGAAAGGTACCCCCTCTTTGTGGGGCAGGCAGTGGGGGCGCTGCTGAGAGCCTCCCATGGGGGTGCACTGGGGCGGGGGGGGTCCAATGGTAAGAACTGTCGCCCCATGCAGTCTCAGGGCTCTGCATGGAGAGCTATGTCTGGGCTGCTGGGAGGTCACGGGCGAGCAAGGGTAGGGGGGCTGGGGATCTGCCAGGGCCCTGAGGTCTCCCGGAGCTGCACCCACAGGTGCACAGTGAGAGGCAGCCTCTGATCTGGCCTGGGGCGTTCGTATCCCATGGAGGAGGAGGAAGTATCAGTACTCCGAAGGCGGGGTGGGTGGGGGAGCCTTGCCTGGAAGTCAGGTAGCAGGACTGGGCTGTTTCCCCAGAGGGAGGGACACAGTAAGACACTCTGTCCTGTCGCAGTCCTGGGCCCTCTGAGCCTTCCCCTGGGGGGCAGAAGTGCACACGAAGAGACACACGGCGCCCTCACCCACAGGACGACCAGCACCCACGGACACTCACCAGCCTCCCCCGAGCCCGTGTCCCCTCCAGCACACGCTGGCGCCGACCTCATGCACACTCAAACATGTCTCCCGCTCACCAGGCGATGTTAACATCTCATTATCTTTGTTACTGTAATTACATTATCCGCTGCTTTATGCAGAATTATCCTCTGAGGACTAATTGATGGCTCCATGTTTAATTCATTAATCATTAGCATCAAATTCGACAATTACAGTGCACACTGATTGTGGGATTGCGGGCGCAATGAGGGAAGAATTAACAAAGAAAAGGGAAAGCACTTTCCCTCCCTCGGGGTTTTGAGTTGGGAGGCTTGGGGAGGAAGTGGGGCCTGGGGTGGCTTTGGGTGGGGCTCGGGAGGAGGCAGGGATAAGATTTGGAACCCAGGAGGGGACGGATGCAGGACTGGGGCGGGGAGAAGCAAGGTCTCTGAGAATTTTGGACCGGCGTCTGCCTCTCTGGAAGGTCTCCTGCCAGGGAGCCAAGGGGCCCCTGAGGGAGGCTGAGCTGGCAGGGGACCCGTGAGGCCCGCGGAGTGTCAGGGAGGCGGGGTTCCGGAGAGGGAGCGTCAGCACGCTGCCTTGAGGGGACTGGAAATGGGGTCTGCTGGAGGGCCACGCTGGCACCACACGTATACTCATGAGCACTTACTGTGGGTCTGGTCCTGCCTGGGGTGCTAGGATGAACACAACAGAAATCCAAAACTTGCCTTCCACCTTTCCGCATCGCACGGTCCCCGGAGCATTAGGGATGTCCGGCCTGTTTCTTTACCTTCTAGTGGCTTCCGCCCAGGGCTTCCATTCTTAGACTTCCAGAAACTACACCCGTGTCCTCCCGGCACTGGTTTGAGGCTGAGTTTGCCACCTGCTCTCTCCCACTTCGTCCAGCTCCAGGCCCTGTCTCCGCCTCCTTACTAACCTCCGGCCCCTGGCCTGCTCTCCTGCCTTGCATTCCGAGGTGCGACACCTCGCTTATGGCCCCCCTGTTCTCAGACTCCCCACCGCCGCCGCCTTCGGGCCTCGGTCCCCGTCCGTGGTCCTTATGTGGACTGAGGTGAGAGAGCAATGGAGGTCCTCGAATTGTCGTGGGCTCCGAGGCCCCGTGGCTCTCCCGTGGGCTCCCTGCAAGGGACTGCGTGCTGAGGGAGGGAGGCGGGACAGCTCGGAGGGCACAGGGGACCCTGCCGGCCCGGGCCTCGGTGCTCCTGGAGCCTTTTTTCCCCTTGGCTCTGCCATTCTTCCCTGATGGGAAACGAAAGATTAATTTTCTCCAGCCCAACAGGATAATTACTAATACTAATTAGACATAATTACTTGAATCTGATACACTTATTTCTCGTCAGAATGGCATCAAAGCTGAAGCAGAGCAAATGGCAAATGTGGACTAGAAAGTGGGGTGCAGGGGCCTGGTCCAGAGGCGGGGGGGGTCTGGGGACGATGGCCAGACAAGGAGCACCACGTGCCCCCCCCCTCCCGGCTCCCAGGAAGGGGACGGAGGTGGCGAGGGGTGTGAGATGCGAGACCAGCTGCCTCCTGAGGTGTCAGGGACCCCAGGCGAGGCCTCTTGTTCTCCAGTAAGCCTGGCCCAGTACCTGGTAAAGCCCTCATTTGGGGTCAGTATTCTGCCAGAACTTCTCGAGTTCTGCCTATAGCATTACTTTCAGGAAGGTCTGTGTACCCCTCCGCAGCCTCCCTTCCCAGTCTGACCCTTCCCCCTCCCCCACCCTGCCCCCAGGTGCCCCCTACTCGGCCAGCAACCCGGCCTGGGCTGGCCCTCGTCCTGAGGGGCTGCACCAGCGCTCCTGCTCCGTGTCCAGCGCCGACCAGTGGAGTGATGCCCTGCCCCCAGGTACGCAGGCCCCGGCCCACAATACACGAGGGCAGGCCAAGGGGAGGGGCCCCTGCCAGAGCTTGTCGCAGGGGGCCACAGGCCCAAGACACGGTTCTGAGACACGGACTCCAGCCTCCATCCTTTCTCCAGCGGCCCAGGCCAGCTTCCTGCCCCTTTACCCCTTCGCTGGCCCTAGGCCCTGCCAGCGGCTGGCCGGTGCCAGAGATCTTCCCTTCCCTTCCCTCCACAGCTTTTCTGCCCACCCGCTGCCGTCCCTAGGCAGCGCTGGTGGCGGCTGGTGGCCGCTGGCGGCTCCCGCTTCCCCATCAGCCCCCTGCGCACCAGCTCATCAGCTTCACCGCGGGGGGGACAGGGAAGCGGCTGAGCAGGGAGGTCGGAGGCTGGGGGCTTGAAACATGTTTTGATGGCGGCAACCTGCCCGCCACGGAGAGGGGGGTTCCTGGATGATAGGATCCGGGATCCAGAAAGATGGTTTTCCTACCCGTGCTGCCTCCAGTAGTCTGAGGCCTCATCCCGTCTAGCTGGTCAAAAATTCTGCCTTCTCTCCCAGCCATCCCACCTTCCTCTTAACTTTCCTCGGCTCATCTTACATTTTCCTCCCGTTACGTCCATTTTTATTCCTTGCTCTCACATCTCCACTCTTCCCATCCCCTTATTTTTAATCCCTCTTTAGCGCACATGGACACACACACACACGCACACACACACGCACTGCCCCCACCCCTGCTTCCCCCATCTTACTCCCATCCGTCTCCCTTGGCCCCTGTCCCCTCCCGGGCAGGTCCGCTCTGCCCCCTTCACCTCCAGCTGGGCAGTAGTGCCCGGCCAGGCCCGAGGCCCATAGACTCTTCTCCTGGACCTTCCCGGGCCGCGTCCCCCTGGAAGAACTAATCCCAGTCTGAGCCCCGAGTGCAGGAAGGAAGGGGTGCTCTCTGCACAGGGCGGCTCCCCACCTCCTGATCCAAGTCTGAGCCTCCTTGGGGGGAGTGACTGTGGAGCGCTTGAGAAGGGGAGCTGGGGGGCTTCCCAGAGTCACTGTCCTGACTGCGGGCCTCGATAGGGCCCCTCTGTTGAGTCTGGAAGGAGGAAGGCAGGGAGGGAGGGAGCGTGTCTGCCTCTAATGAAGTTTGACATTTAGTGGTGAGCGCCGGGCGGGGTGTGGGAGACGGGAGCTTGATTAGCGCGCTCTAATTGACAGTAATTAGGCAGCTCCCTGATTGTTTCTAATTCTGCTATTAATTGTGAGGAGCGGGGAGTGTGATTGAGGATAAATTTGGTGCGGAGCTGCTGGGGCTTCAGCTCCCTGTGAGTTCCCTGGGCCGCCTGCCACCCCTCCGGGCTGCCGGAGCCCTAGCCAGCCGTTCAGCCTCGCCTCGCCTCTGTCCTTCTCTGCCTGAGTTCCCCACACTCTCCTCTCTGCCCTTCTCCTCCTCCTCTGGTCTGGGGGCGCTCGGGGTTGGTTGGGACTGGCCTGGCCTGGCAGACCCCTCCCTCGGCAGCTCAGGGGGGCGCTCCCAGTGGCACTAGGCAGGTCGCATGCTCTGCCCACCACCCTCCCCTCTTCCCACACTTCTCCAACTCTCCCCTCACCAGCCAGTGGCCCAGCTGAGGTGCTCAGTTCCAGCCCCAAGCTGGAGCCTCCCCCATCTCCCCACTCCAACCGGAAGAAGCACCGGCGGAAAAAGAGCACCGGGACCCCCCGACCAGACGGCCCCAGCAGTGCTGCTGAAGGTTAGGGGGACCTACAGGGAGCCCGGGGCACAGGAGGCGGGCTGTGGGATTCGGGGACCATACTCTCAAAGCAACCCCATTTTCTCCGTTTTAAGAGCAAGTGCTTTGTGTAAGTAGCTGTAACTGTAGTTCCACTTCTTTTGGTTGTCCGGACTTGGTATCTTAGAAAAGCTCCTCCTTCTGCCTAATTAAAACCCTTTCTACTAAAATGTGAACCTTTTAATCCTTGGAGAAGGTGAAAGACAGCAGGTGGCTACTCCAGTAACTCTTCCAGACTTGTGGGCAGGACCCGTGTTTCCTGTGGCTCTTGTATCACCCACTGAGCTTGATGAGTGCTGGGCATACAATAGGTGCTTAATACGTGTGTAGGAGCTGGCCAGGTCTCTCCTGACTGGTCTTCAGGTTAAGGAATTCCAGCTCCTCAGGGCCTTTCTCGTAATCTGGTGTTAATCATAGCACTCCTCTGATTTTCTCCAAAGTCTCTTCAAATGTTCCTCTTCTCATGGTTGGAGTCTTTCCGCTTCCACCTAAGTCTAAGCTAGACTGATACGCAGTGTCTCACTTCTCCCATTGCCAGGGCAGGGATGTGGGCAGGAGGGCGGAGATGGCCTCCATGGGGAAGAGCTACCTCTCCGGCCTACCTGTGGGAGAGTGATGCTTAGCGGTCCTGGCCGGAGCCCAGCTGCCCTAGGGAACCGGGCCCCCCACACAGGGCGGTTCAGAGGCCGTGTGGAGAGCAGGGCGAGGTGGGCTGGTGGAGCTCGGGGAAGGAAGGGGCACCAGCGTCCTTCTAGGAGGCAGTTCCCGTTGAGGGTGCCCTGAGAGCAGGAGCCCAGCAGGAAGACTCCCAGGGACGGTGTGTCCCTGGGTAGAACCTGGGATCCAGGCCTTTGCCTCTGGCTCCGTGTGCCTCCCCCCAGGCCCGAGTTCCCTCCGAAGCCGCTGGGACACATTCACACCGCTGGTTAGGAGGTGTTCAGCCACAGGGTGGTGGCCGTTGGCATGGGGATTCGCGTGGCTCTCTGTTGGTCTAAGCGGAACGGAGCTTGGGGTCCCAGTGTAGCCCAGCGCACTTGTCACTGGCGCTGTCGTTGGGGTCCTGTCTGCTCAGACATCCCAGTTCGTGGGGAAAACGTCTCCTCTCCCCATCCGCTTTTCCTTCCTGTCTGTGCCCGGGGAGTGGGGGAGGGGCCGCTCCCAGGAGCCCCACGCTGACGCCGTCAGGAATATTGGGTTTAATGAGCTGCAAAATGAGGCGCTGCAGCTGATGCGTACGGATGGTGCCCACGCCCGCCTCCCCCACCCGCTCCCAGCATCGCCTCCTAGCGCCCCGCCGCACCCTTCCCCAGACGCTCCCCGCTGCTTTCTCCAGGGAGCGCCCCGCTCCGAATTCCACACCCTCTCCCGCGGGGCAGGGGGGCAGAAGCCCCGCACCCCGCCTCGCCTCCCTGCAGTCGGGCTCCGCAGGTGGTCGGGCGCTGAGGGGCTGAGGACCCCTGCGCACGGCTGCGAGTGGCCCCGGAGCGCGGCCTCGAGCTGCGGGGAGAGGAGACCCTGGCGGGGCGGAGCCGTGGTGGCGGCTGTGGCAGTGGGGGGCCCCGCCCTGACGGCTGCGATCACCCCCGTCCTCCACAGAGGCCGAGGAGTCGTTTGAGTTCGTGCTGGTGTCCCTCACCGGGCAGACGTGGCACTTCGAGGCCTCGACGGCAGAGGAGCGGGAGCTGTGGGTGCAGAGCGTACAGGCCCAGATCCTCGCCAGCTTGCAGGGCTGCCGCAGCGCCAAGGACAAGGTTGGCACGGAGGCCGCACGGGGGCGGGACCCCAGCCGGCCTCCTGACTGACCGGCCGCCCTCTGTCTCTCCCCCGGCGCAGACTCGACTGGGGAACCAGAACGCGGCCCTGGCTGTGCAGGCTGTGCGCACCGTGCGCGGCAACAGCTTCTGCATTGACTGCGACGCCCCCAGTGAGTGCAGAGGCCGGCAGGGCCGGGTCGGGTGGGGTTCGAGAACCACGGCAGAGAGGCTTGTGGGCGGCCCTGAGAGAAGGCAGGGAGGGGCCTTTCCTGGGGTCTCCGTCTGGCTGCCTGTGGCCTCACGGTGCTTCCTGTCCTCCCCTAGATCCAGACTGGGCCAGCTTGAATCTGGGCGCCCTGATGTGCATTGAGTGCTCGGGGACCCACCGACACCTGGGGGCTCACCTCTCCCGGGTCCGCTCCCTGGACCTCGACGACTGGCCGCCCGAGCTGCTGGCCGTCATGACCGCGATGGGCAACGCCCTGGCCAACAGCGTCTGGGAAGGGGCCCTGGATGGCTATGCCAAGCCCGGGCCTGACGCCTGCAGGTGAGTGGACGGGGGCACGGGGAGCTGGCAGAAAGGGCGGGGGCGTTGGCGCCCCAGATTGGGGAAACGGGGGGTGGCGCGGAGTGGTGACAGTCGTGCTCTAAGGGTTAAAAGTGGCCGTTGCTCTGCTTGGCAGTTGGCCCCTTGGGGTGCCCCTCCCCCTCCCCGCCTGTCACTCAGGCTCCTCACAACAAGAGGCCCTTTCTGAGCCTTATCAGCAGGTCAGGGGCCAGCGGGAGGCGCATGCGCAGGGCCCTATCGCTGGTGGCGTGAAGGCCCGAGCCCGAGCCCGGAGATGGGGAGAATGGGTGGGAGATAGGCTGGTGCGTGGGCCCCGTGGAGGCCCCCCACCCGCTTTGTTCCAGCAGGGCCAGATAAGCCACCAGGGGAGCCCTGCCCGGAATCCTGCTGCCCTCTCAGCCCCCGAGGGGCCTCCCTTCAGTGTTCCTTCTTTTCAGCGGTTTCCACCCGCACTGCACTCCCCCTGCGTGCCGTCCCTGTCTCGGGCCTGTCTCTTCACTGCTCTGTCCTATGCTTCCTCTGTTCCTTCCGATTCCCCTCCGGGGTGTCGTGTCAGTCCCCGAGCACCCTCCCCAGCCCCCACCCGTTGGCTCGGACCCTTGCTTGGCTCATGGCCTGGTGGACCTGTGTTGCAGAGAGGAGAAGGAGCGCTGGATTCGGGCCAAGTACGAACAGAAGCTCTTCCTGGCCCCACTGCCGAGCTCGGATGTGCCGCTGGGTCAGCAGCTGCTCCGGGCCGTGGTGGAGGACGACCTGCGGCTGCTGGTGATGCTTCTGGCTCATGGGTCCAAGGAGGAGGTGAACGAGACCTACGGGGACGGGGACGGGCGGACGGCTCTCCATCTCTCCAGCGCCATGGCCAACGTTGTCTTCACGCAGCTGCTCATCTGGGTGAGTTGTGGGCTCCCTGCGGGCCTTTCCAGTCCCACCCTCGAGGGCTCCTCGGACCTGTCTGATCTTTTCGCTCCGGCCCTTTGAAAGCCACCTCTCCTTTTTCCCCAAGAACCCCCACCGTTCTTGCCACGTCATGCCAACTGTGACATTGTACTTTCTTCCGCAGTACGGGGTGGATGTGCGGAGCCGGGACGCCCGAGGCCTGACGCCGCTGGCCTACGCGCGTCGGGCCGGCAGCCAGGAGTGCGCAGATATCCTGATCCAGCATGGCTGTCCTGGGGAGGGCTGTGGCTTAGCACCTGCCCCCAACAGAGAGCCTGCCAACGGTACCAGCGCTTCTGCGGAGCTGCACCGAAGTCCTAGCCTTCTGTAAAGCCTGCAGGACTCCGTGGCCTGGGGCCCCTCCTCCCTCCAGGTACTGAGGGGAGCCAAGGCACAGAGACTGAGAAGCAGGGACGTGCGGAAAGGAAGGAGAGGAAATGAAGAGTCGAAGAAGAGAAGAGCTCAGCGGAGAGACAGAGGGACCAGAGGCGACATCTGGGATTTGAGCTGCCGCAGAGAGGGAGTGGAACTACTCTAGCCCTCTACCCTACGGTGCCACTGAAAAGGGACAGGACCCTTTGGAGGTACCTGTGAGGAGAGGGGAGCAGGACCTCTCCCTCCTCCAGATTCCTACCTTCTCCTGCCAGCCCCCTACAAGCCTTCATCCTAAAATGGAGCCTGGATGGACAGGGCACAAGTTGGGGGGTGCTGGAGGAAAGAGACGAGGAGGTGATCTGAGAGTCCCGTGTAAATTTGTACATTGGAATATTTATGTTTGTGTACATATCTGGTGTGTGTGTATGATGAGCCAGTAAACCAGACCGTGTGTGGCCTTGTTTTCCCCTCTTCTGTCCCCACCCTTCAGCTCTGCCTGTTTCTTTGCCCCTGTCTTCTCCTGCCTGTACTCTGGGATTGCCTTGAGTAGGTCAGTAGCACCGCCACCCCCTGGAGGGGGTTCGGAGCTCTGCGCTGCTTTCCCCTCCTCCCACACCCCGCCCCTGCCCTCCGTTACTGCCCCCCCACCAGCTGGTGTCCAGTAACCTTGTGCCACACCTGGTGCCAACCAGAGCTCACCCAGAGAGGGGACAGAAGGATCATCCCCTTTCCTAAGAGTCTGGGAACTAGCTATATAGCCAGACAGACGTCCAGGCCACAGGACCAGAATTCTGAGGATGCCATAAGGGTAAGTGGCTAGATGTTATCAGGCCAGCCCTTCTCTAGGGACCCACGCCTAGGCTTTGCTTTAGAGGAAAGGGGAGGAGGTAGGTCACTGATGGCAGAATAGCCACTTGGATTCCCAGCAACATCTTGCCAAGCTGGGGGCAGAACCCTGAGCTCCCGGTTTTCCCTTTGACTAGCCCTGATCCTAGAAAGACCTGAGGGAAACACCTTTATGCCTTTCTTGAAGGATGAGAACTTGCCAGGTTAAGGTCCCTGCTCTCTAAGGAGCTTACCTTCCATTCCTATAACCACTTTGCTGGTGGCCCTTGTTTTCTGCTGCACTTACTGAGCTGGGTGTGGCGGGGCTGGCACACTCTGGGGGCACCTGCCTGCCTATAGGGAGATAACCAGGCAAATGCTACACAGAGAGGAAACCAGACTGTATTTTCTTGATTCACAGCCCCTCTGCAAGGCCAGTAAGAGCCTTAAGCAAAAAGAAGAGCAGAATTAAACAGGGCCTTGGGTATGTATACGAATGAGTCCCTGGGCTCAGAAATTATTAGCTATAATCACTTCCTTTATTTTACCTAAGGAAAACCAGCCGCTCCAGTGGCTGAATACTGCCTGGTATAGTTTAGGAGGCTTCATAGGTAAATCCAGAGGAAAACGGTCATCAGGATCTTGGTGTCCCCCTAGCCCCCACCTGCCCTGGGGCAAAGAGCCAGAGAGTCTCCGCTCTGGCCCTAGACCTGTAGACATGAATTCCCAGCTGCCAGAGTGACAGCAGCTCCTGGGATCATCAACCACTGCCTGGCTTTACCCCCAAAAAGAATCGAACCCTGTAGGTTCCTTATCTGGGCAGAGACCACCCTAATCTAGGTCAGGAATGGGGCTGGCCTGGACGGCGTATTTTAGCCTAACGATCAAGGCTTGCTGAAATTTAGCCAAATAGAGAAGACCTGCCCTGGATCTGTGTGTCCCAGCTAGGGAGCTGTGGCGCGGTGGTGAATAAGCAGGCACAGCCCCAGGCCGCGTTCTGTTGGGTCGCCCAAACCAGGCAGGAGGAAGGGACGGCCACGGAAGGCCTGTCCGCTCGTCCGAGGCGGGCGGCAGATGCTTAGATGCTTGAGTAAGCAGTGGCTGGCAGGCCACTCCTGGAAGCGGGAGCAGCCGCCGTGTTCCAGGGGCGGTGAGGAGGCTGGCCAGGTATCTGACCCAGCTTGTGTTTCCCTCCCTGACCTTGACCTCCTGAGTCTCTTGCCCTGCCCAGAGGACTGTCCGTTTCTCCTCTGGGTGGCTCTGTTCTCTGCCCTAGCTCTCCTCCCGACTCAGCGCAGGCCACGTTTCTCCCCGGGAAGCCCTGCTTACCATGCTCCCAGCTGCGGCTGGTTCCTGTATCACTCCTCTTTCCCCCGTGTCTGCAGCCCCGCTCCACGGCTGGCCCAGGAGGGGAGCCCTTCTGCGAAAGTGGGGGAAATGGCAAATGACTTTAGTTACGGTCTTGTTTCCCCTCACAGTATACCCAAGTGCCCCTGAAGGCTCCTGACCTCACACTGACTTTGTCCGCTGAGGCGGTCCTTCGTTTGCTCTTAGAATCCCAGCCCCGAAGCTCCCAGGCCCTATCTCTGCGGCTCTCCCCACGGTACACAACCGTCCGGAACATCACACATTCGCGCCTGCCTCATCCCTTTTGCAGTGGGCCCTCTCGACCCATCTCGTTTTATAACCGAGGAGGATTTGGTATCCCAAGCTACGTGACCCACGAGATGGGGAGAAGGAGACCTCACGATTAATGCAGTAAGAACAGAACTGGAAAGGAGTCTGACTCCAGGCCCTCCCATCTGGAAGTTCCAAAAGGTTGCTGAGACGGACTCGGCTGCTGTGTCCTCTGCACGGAAGAAGGGGATTGAGCTCACTGGTGATCAGGGTGAGCCCCCAAGCTGCCCTAGTCACGGCCAGCACTGGTCACCTCTACTGAGTTAGAGCCTGGACATCCCTCCGCCAACCCAGGTCAACCACTTCGTTTCCCCTCGTGATACGAAAGGGAGCAAATCTCTCCTGATGTCTGCCAGCTCTCGCCAAGAGAAGAAAGCAGAGATGAAGAAGCTTGCCTTGTTTAATGGGGAGAGAGAAACGCTGTGGCGGGAACATGGGTCGAGAGGTGTGGACAGTGTGGGCAGCACCCCGACGGGAAGTGGAGGTAGTTGACAAGGGGAGACGGTTGTGCTGAGGGGTTCTAAGGAGGTTAGTGACAGTTTCTCTTTCTTCGTGTGCCCTGTCCGACGGACAAGACAGGCCCCAGCACGAGGCAGGTAGGTGGACCTGAACCCTGGCTGCAGATGGAGGGGACACAGTCCTTTCCCAGCCTCAGGTTCAGACAGACAGACGGAGACGGGTAGCTCCATATATACAAACTTTACAGAAAATAAATAAGGAGCTGCGATCAGCTTGGCTAGGCTTCATCCTGAATTCTCCCCACCCCTGTGAGAAGTCATTCCTGGGAAACTTCCAGGCCCTCGGCATGTTAGAACCCACCCCCTCCCCAGGAGTCCTCCTCGATCCCCACAGCTCCTCAGCATCGAGCACCCAAGCCCCTTGAACCCTGAAGCCCCCAGCCTGAGGGGCTCTGGAATAGGCTCAGGGCCCAGTGCCCGAGTCCCCGGTTGCCAGGAGAGCACACCTAACACTAGAGTCAGTGGCCGCCCGAGCCCCCCTCCCAGGGCAGGATCACAGCGGGAGCCCCTTGGGTGCACAGAACCTAACCCAGTCTCCGGGCAGGCCCGGGAACAGATGCTTTGCTTCTGAAATCCTTGGGAGCCCTTCAGGGCCGGGCCCCCTGTTCCATTTGTTGGTGCTGGCTCCGCACGGCAAACCTGTTGACGTGCACAGGAATGGGGACGACAATCTTGGGGTTTCTCACGGGCTCCCCGGAGCGGCTGCTCACGTTGCCGGCTTTGATGCGCTTCCACTTGGCGCGCCGGTTCTGAAACCAGATCTTGACCTGCACCTCGCTGAGCTTGAGCGCGTGAGCGATCTGGGACCGCTCTGTCAGGCTCAGGTATTTCTTGCAATGAAACTCCTTCTCCAGCTCCAAAAGCTGCTCGCTGGTGAAGGCTGTGCGGCGCCTGCGGCTTTTGCCCCCCGGAGCTGTGACTCCTGCGGCCACCGGTGCCCCCTCCTCCGCGCCAGTCCCCAGGCTTCCCTTTAGCTTCGGTTTAGGTCCCAGGAGAGCCGCGGGGCCCCCTGCAGAACTGTCCAGGAATCCGTCGTCTTCGCTGTCACCGCCCGAGCCCTCTTCCTCCTGCTCGCTGCCTGCTGGGTCTCCTGCTCGGGCCTCTGGCTTCTCCTCGTCGGAGCTGTACACCTTCCCCTCTGCTGCGGGGAGTGAAAACCAACAGATGGGCAAGGAGCAGGCGAGGAAAAGGCAGGCAGGTTGGAGGAGGCACGTGGAACCATGGCCAGGCACGGACAGAACGGCAGCAGGAAGAGAGAGACAAGGAAGGGATGCGATGGGGAGGAGGGGAGACGAGGACAGCACATCCAGGATATGGGGTGGGGAAGAGGTTCAGGGAAGACAAAGAAATGGAAAGAAAGGTATTAACCAGCATAGATTTCACTGTAACAGGTGCGGGGAGGGGCGGTCAGTGTACATCAAAGGGATGCTACTCCCCGGCTTCAACTTCACTGTCACCCACCTCATTTTCCCGACCCACGAGCCTTCCCAGCTTTCTCCAAACCCTGGGCCAAGGGCTTTTCACTCACTTGCCACCCTTCCAGATCCAGACAGCATGGGTCCCAGAGTCAAGCAGTGTGGGCCTGGCTCTCAGCCTTCCTGCTGCTCTAGGCAGGACGCAGTGCTCACGTAGGGTAGACGGGGAGATCACGCTGCCGGCCTGTTACTCTCCTGGGGACCCTCACCTGCCCCGGGCTTGAGCTCTGCTCTGGCTTCTGGCTTCCCACTTCCCCTCTTCCCTAGATCCAGAATCTTAGAATCTCATTTCCAGATGGAAACTTAAGGGTCTTCTGATTCCCCATTCTCACCAGCCCCGCCACGGTGAATCTGGGCCCAAGAAATGTTACCAAGGGATTCGGGTGGGTCCTTACCCTACTTCCGGTTGTCCTTGACCAACCCAGCCCGCGCAGAAGGGCGCGCCCTCCCAGCGGCAGGCCGCCCGCCCCTGCGCACAGCTTCTCCCCGGGCCTCGGCTCTCCTAGGCCCCTTGCAGTCTCCCCTCCTCAACCGTCAAATGACATCTGTCTCCCAACCAGGACGCAGGAGCAGCACACACAGCTGCTTTCTGCTCAAGTTCCCAATCCAGAGGCCCCTGAGCTTGATGTCAGCAGGACGAACTGGAGGGAAGGTGGCAGACGGTAAAGAACGAGAAGGGCAACAAGGGAAACAGAGAGGAAAACGGTAGAGGAAATCTGACTCACTTGGTAGATGACTGATTACAATCACAGCCATAGCCGATGTTTTACATCTATATGTAACTCTAATACTTAATTCAGTCATCAGTTTTAATCTCATCCGCGGACAGTTCTGTCAGAACGGCAAGGGACGGATCGCCAACGTTTTCAGCAGCAGAGTCGTACAGCTGCCTTGTTTTCTGCCCAAAGAGCCAATAAGCAACGAAGAAAAGTCAGAAGGAAACTGGCCAGAAGGGAAGCAAACAAGAGGAACTAGGCGAGCGGGACACCAACGAGTCAGCTCGCTGCCCCGGAGCTCACGGTGTGAAGGGGCTGGGGTTTCCCCAGGGCGGAGCGCCTCTGTCTATAACCACCGCGCCTTGCCCGGACCGGGGGCGAGAAACAACCCGAAGTAAAAGAACTTCAGGGAACAGTGAGATGCCCTATAAGAGGAGCAGGCCGTGCGCTCTGAACACCTTCCAGCCCCCTCTCCAAGTGCCTGTGCTCCAGAAGGAGCATCTCGGGGTCTCCAGGACCAGCCCAGGAGCTCTCCCCAACCCAAAGCCCCTTCCCCTTCCCGGACGCCAGCAAGTCACACCCCGTCCCGGTCCTAGAGCCTGTTCACACCTCCCGAGAGGCCAGACTTCTCAGCCCACGTCCAGACCGCCCACCTCCCTCACTCAGCGTCCTTCACACCTCAAGGGTATTTTTATCCCCAGCCCCTGCCTTTTGTTCCTGTAGCGCTTCCTTTATTTAATTTCAAAATCCGCGTGGCGCGCCCTGCGCCCTCGTTTAGGCTCCTGCAGCCTACCCCTCCCTGCCCTGCCTCCGCGAGTGCTCTCCGCTCCCTCTGGCAGCTTCCGCGAGACATGGCCGTCCGTCCGTCCCTTGGTCTGTCTGCAGAGGTTGCTTCTTGCCATCCATCCCGCGCTTCCTCCCAGACCTCATTCCACCCAAACCCGTTGTTTTCTGCAGGAGTCACATCCTCGGTTCTTTCCCTCATTAACAACTCCTCCCCACGCTATCTTCCATTTTCACAGAACTCAGACTTGACATGTCCCAAACAGAACTCCTGACGCCCTTCCCAGCTTGGTCAGTGGGAATCCCATCCTCCTTGTTCCAATCAGGCTTCACTCCTCTCTCTCACAACCCGTCCCCACTCCCCGAGCCCGTCCCCACTCACGGAGTCCCCTGCATCCGACAGTCCCGGTCACCATCATGTCCCGCCTGGTTCATCCACCTGTTCTCCAAACTGGCTTCCCTGCTCTTGTCCTCACCTGCCCTCCCCTGCCCTCCCCTGCCCCTGCTCTCCTCTCCCCTGCTCTTTCCCCAGATGATTCTTCTGTTCAGAATACTACGCTGCCCACCTAGATTTCAGCATTCGCTCATTCCTTGTCTCCCTCAGGTCTGTACTTCACCAAGATGTTCCCCGATCATCCTCTTAGAATGAAAACCCCCAGTACTTCTATCTTCCTTTTCTGCTTTGTAATGATAGTACACATCACCCACATTATTCATTTATTTAATTGGCTGTCTTTTCCTATTAGAATATGAGCTTCATGAAGGTAGGGAGTTTTAATATATTTTTTCACTGCTGTGTCTTCATCTAGAAAATCATCTGCCCAGAGTAGGCACTCAATATATTGCTGACTTGTTGACTAAAAAACTATTCCCAAACACACTCTCTCTCCCTTCCTCCTTTTCTCTCCGTCTTCTGTCCCCACCTCTGTTCTTCCTTTCCCAAGCCTCTCCTAAAATAGTCCGCACAGCCTCCGCCCTCCAGCGCCCAGAAGACATTGTCTCCATGAGTATCACTCTACCCACTTTCCAGTATGACCTCTGATCTCACGTTAGCTGGGCAGAAGCCCACATGCAGTGGGGATCTATAGGATCTTATGCTAAAAGAAAGAAAGGGAAATCCTTCACATCACTGCTAAATCCTTTCAATTTTTAGAACCCAGTACATAACAAAAAAGAAGAAGAAAATCTTGTAAAAACTCAGTCCAGTATTACATATTCTAAACAGCTGCTAAAAAGGCAGAAACTAGATTTCGGGGCTTGAAGGATGAAACCATTTAGCACAGCTCCGAGCACCCAGGGGGTGTCCAATAAATCTCACCGACGATGACTGAGATGGGGTCCCAGGCTCCTGGATCCAGCAGGGCCCTCCCGGGATCATACCATTCATCCCTCTGTCTTCAGACAGATTCCATAAAATCAAGCCCACAGAAGCAGACCTCCCTCAGCGCTGCTTTCAAAGCCATACAAGGGACACAGGTCCACAACCTCTCCTGGTTACTTGATCCCGGTGGGAGGCCGAACGGCAGGGGCAAGAGTTTCTCTCTGAGCCTTTATGATCATGACACTGAGGGCTCTGATAAGTAACTCGTGGAAGGAGGTGGGAGTGGGGCGATGCGGGAAAACAACCAGGAGGGAGAAATACAGCTACGCCCTCCAAGGAGAGGGTCTGGGGCAGTGAGGGACACTGAGATGTGGGAAAGAAAGGGCCAAAGCAGGCAGGAAGAGGACTGGGGCAGGAGACAAGTGGTAGGAGAATGAAATGATGAGTCAGAGAAACTGAAGGGGCTGGAAAGTTTAGAGAAGGGCTAGAAAATAGGGGGGAAAATCAGAGAAAAAGAGAGCAAAAAGCTTAAAAACAAAACAAGAAAAATCACACCCCCTACCTTCCTTCCACCAAGATGGAGCACTTTAAGCCACAATTGACACCCGAAGAGGACACATGCTCAGCGGAATCAGACAGACCCTGCAGTAGCCCAGTCCGTAACAATATAGCGATCCCGAAATGGCTTACTGTTTTCTTATGGACTAGCTACAAAATAAATGCAAGCTACTTTCTTTTATCTGAATTGTAATGAATATTAATAGTAAATATAATCAAACAAAATAAAACAAAAATTGCACACAGAAAACTGTGTTGACTAAAAACTGATGGAAGCAAATCTTTCTGATAAAATTTCTAATTGCAAAATTTGATTTAGAATAATTGGACTTGGTAGATATAATGTCCATAAAAGCAAATTACTAATTGCAGATGCTATAATTGGTTGATATGAGGGGGAAAAAAAAAAAACCTTGATCTGCAAAATGAGGCTTCATTGAAAATTCTACATGGGAAAGGATTCTGATGAGAATAATTTTTAGCAAAAGGAACATTTTTAAACTGGAAACAATTTGACTATGTATATAGGTAGGCCAAACAGATAGGAAGGTTCTGTTCTCTGTGTGTGAAGATGAGGTTATTGGTAATATAAGAAAATGTTGAGTTTTCAGCTTGTTCCTTAGGTGTCGAGAGTCTCAGAGAAGTGCGGTATCTATCCACGGGGAATGAGCGTGGGGGAGACTGTTACCAGGAAACATCTAGTGTTCTTGTGACTTCTCACAGGGGACGCTATTACCCCGAGAACCAAAAACCACCAGGTCTGCCCCATGGTTGTCAGGTCCTGCCTGGGGCACCTTCCCACGTCCAGAGAGCGATACTTAGGCTCCAGGGATACACAAGGCGTGGGGCCTTGTTTCCAAGAGGACGGGAAGCAGCACCAGAGAGCTAGAAAAGCCCATCTCGCGAATGGATCTGGTTAGGCTGGGGAAGAAATCAAGGGCCACAGAATCCATGGTAGGTATTCTCCAGGAGAAACAATAAATAGCACCAGATTTGCACCATCTAGAGGGGGAGTCCACAGCTGTGGTCACCAAGAACAGTGGGCCCGGGTTGTGGTGCAGAAAACCACTTTAGACTCCCAGCTTTGGGAACCCACCGAGCCCCTGCACTGCCCCTCATTCATCCTCTCCTGTTTTAGCTTCTATAAAATCAACAGCCTTCACTATCCATGGAAGAGAAGTCTCCCCCTACCCCTGTTACACTTGGTTTTGACTTCTCTTCCCTCTACTTCCAATACGACTCCCCCCTCACCCTCCCCGAACTACTGTCAGGACCATAAGTCTCCCCCTGATCGTCCTGGGCCAACTACTCAGCTTCCTGAATCCAGAACAATTTGGGGGAGGTCAAAAGGTAGAAAGAAACCTAAGTCATCCCTCAAAAAAGAGGCATGTTTACCACATTCTCATTTCTAAATCTTCATCATAATGCCCAGGACAGAATTATTTCTCTGTTCTTTCTGAGACAGTACTTTCTCCCATCATTTATAACAATTAGTTCACTTCCAATTTGTGTTTCACTCGTTCCCGCTAATTTCATGCTACTCCTCCTCCCTATAACTTCAGATGCAGTAAGGGACATTCGTTTTCAGCGCACGTGGGTGGCTCAGTGGGTCAAGCCTCTGCCTTTGGCTCAGGTCATGATCTCAGGGTCCTGGGATTGAACCCTGCATCGGGCTCTCTGCTCAGCGGGGAGCCTGTCCCCCCGCCACCGCCTTTCTGCCTACTTGTGATCTCTCTCTCTCTGTTGAATAAATAAATAAAATCTTAAAAAAAAAAAAAAAGAACATTCACGTTCACTTTCTCTCTCTCCACTCTTCTGATGACCCTTCCACATTCCTTACTCCAAACTGACATGAAGATTTTCTCTACACCATCGCAATCCAGAACCCCTCCGACCTGGAAGACAGGTTCGGGGCAATTTCCCCACTGCTCAGAACTCCCCTCATGATGGAGCAGCCCTACCATTGCCAAGGGCACCCTTGTTATCTTTGACATTCCACAACATTTTCACACGTATTATTTACCTTGAAGCAACTCATTGAAACAGAGTAGACCTATTAGTAGCACTAATAGAAGGTTGATAAACTTATTTCAGGTGGAAAACTGAGTTTCCGAAAGATGAAATGATTCTCCTATGTCACACAGCTACAGACAGATTAATGTCTGGAAACTTGGTCCCTGAAATCTCCAACCAATGCTCCTACGACCCCTTCCCCTCCCATTCCAAGTAAATGCCCAGATGCCTCATCAGATATATACCCTCGCTACCAAATCCAGTTTCGGTACAGACCTCCTCCCTTTCACTTTCCACTCCAGAGCCCTAGCCTGATCATTAATGTCTCCCCTTACCACGCTCAGAGGAGGCTCTCACAGTCGACATATGAGTGGCCCCACTTACCAAATTCCACCTTTGTCCTCGAATAGGCTATTCGTCCTGTCATTTCCCCAAGACAAAATTCCTACCAGATCTGTTTTTTTCTGCCATTACTGCTTTGTATGATGTAACCCTACCAGTCAGCATTCCTTTTATTTAGAAATATATTTTCTCGTTTAAATATACTATTGCTTGGGACGCCGGGGTGGCTCAGTCAGTTGAGCGTCTGCCTTCGGCTCAGGTCGTGATCCCAGGGTCCTGGAGTCGAGTCCCACATCAGGTTCCCTGCTCAGTGGGGGGCCTATTTCCCCCTCTGCCCACCACTTCTCCTACTTGTGCTCTCTGCCAAATAAATAAATTAATTTAAAAAAATAAAAATAAAAATACTATTGCCAAGCTACAGAAACGGTTTTGGTTTAATATCCATCTTTTTTCTAGCTTCTAGTTTACGAATGCGTCCCCCCTCCCTCAAGCGCAGCTCTTTCTATCCAGGAATCGGCCTCGCTGAGGAACACTTTCCTACCACCCTCATGTCTCCCCACCTTCCTCATTACAGAGTTCCCCTCTCCCTCTCGCTGTCTCTTCCATCACTCCTAGAGCTACTTCTCTAGCTAGGGAGAAGGTTTTTCTCCCTGAGACTGAAAAGGAGTTAAGATACATCCCTGCCTTTCTTTCTGGGGGAGGAGGACATCTGCTTGGGGTCTGTTTTTGTCTGCTCAGCGTCCCTTCGTCCCTTTGTTCACTAATAACACCCCCTTCCTTTGGGCACTGCTTCTCATCAGCTACTTAGTACAGTGGGACCGTCAATCACATCTCCCCACCTTTGTGACAACGTAGGCACATGACCTGGATCTGACCAATCCCAACATCCCATCTCTCCCATCTCCCTGGAGACTGGACTCAAGCTAGTTAATCAGTTACCCCAGAATTTTGTATAAGCCAGAATCCACTGGGATCTCAACCTGGGATTATAAAAAATTAGATCTGCTGATGCTTGTGCCTCCTTACTTCTCTTAAGGAGAGAATGAGGCAAAGAAAGAGAGGGGCCGGGCTGAAAGGGAAGAAAGATCTAATAACACCGTTTGCATTTCTGGATCCACTCAACCCCTGTACTTAGAGTCTTGTGAATCAATCAATGACCATTTCAGCTTAAATTGGAGTTGAGCTACTGTCACTCACAAACCAGAGTTCTCCATGCACTGCCGTAACTGGGAGGGACAAAGTTCACGTGACCCCAGGGAAAGTAACCCTCTCCTCCTCACTCCCACAGCTCTCCCATCCCAAGTAATGTTTCCATGTTACCTGAAATTATTCCTAATAACACCACCTAACCTTCCACCAGTTTGAAATTCACTTGGACTTTAAAAAAAATCTCCCTGGGGCGCTTGGGTGGCTCAGTTGGTTAAGCATCTGACTCTTGATTTTGGTTGAGGTTGTGATCTCGGGGTCGGAAGATCCAGCCCTGCATCAGGGGCCACGCTCAGTGGGGAGTCTGCTTCTCTCCTTCTCCCTCTCCCTCTGCCCCACATCCCACTCTCTCTCTCTCTAATAAAATCTTTTAAAAAATTTCCTTAGTCCATCTGAGTATGAATTATTTTAATCCAGTAGCTTTGCTCCTGATATCAACCTGAGATCAGTTATATGACAGAATAGGAACTGTGGTGAAGAAAGGAGAGGTAGTTTGTTTTTTGTTTTGTTTTGTTTTAATATATACAATGTAAAGAAAAGAAGAAGGCCCCAGTGGGCAAAAAAGGGCTTTGGGTGGTCTTGGGATCCACAGAGAATGTCCCAAATTGGAAACAGAGAAACCAAAGGAAGGAGAAAGAGCCAAAGGAAAAAGGATGAAATCCACCCGTCTGAGCTGCATACACTGGTTCTCCTCTGGCATTCCCCGCAGAAACAGCTCTCAGAACACAGTGCTGTTTCTGTCATTACTCCCAGCTATATTTCTCCTTATCAGTAGACAGTGTCGCGTTTCCTAGCCAGTTCTTGATAAAGAAGTCTTCCCCAGAGGCACCTGGGTGGCTCAGTGGGTTAAGCCTCTGCCTTCGGCTAAGGTCATGATCTCGGGGTCCTGAGCCCCCAGGTCGAGCCCCGCATCGGGCTCTCTGCTCAGCGGGGAGCCTGCTTCTCCCTCTCTCTCTGCCTGCTGCTCTGCCTACTTTGTGATCTCTGTCTGTCAAATGAATAAATAAAATCTTAAAAAAAAAAAGAAGAAGTCTTCCCCAACTTAATTCCCAGCTACGCTTCCCATCCATTTCCAGTACCAGAGTGATACCAGTAATTCCTTGCACACCGAGTGCTTCAGGATGCTGGCAAATATCTTCTCGTTGAACCCTTAACTTCGTGAGGTCCCTGTTGCTACGCTGTTCTGCTGGTGAGGGAGCTGTGACCACAGAGGTTAGTATTTTGCTGTTGAGTTTTCTCTCACAAAAAAAAAAAAAGGGTCGCATCAAGGTCTGTATCCAAAGCCCATGCTTGGTCGCCTGCGCCTCCCCCATCTCTTTCGCAAACAACTGAATTCTCATGTCGCCCATCACAAATATCGTACCAGATGAAGCGATAATAGAGAAGTCCGGGAACTGATTCCACAACGTTTCTTTTCCTCACTCCCCTCCTTCCTCACCAGGTAAAGTCAGGCACAAGAGATCCCCAATCTTTTTGGCCTCAACAAGATCGCTCACCTTCATGAAATGTTTCTCTCATTTAATAGGACAAACATACACAGCCATAGCTCCAGTCACCCTTCCCCAATCCAAAATGACAAAGCCTTTTCCATGCTAAAGCCCAGCCCTGATTCCACCTCAAGATACCCACATCCCAGCCTGCCTTCCTCTTGGGCTACCATAACTCAGCACTGGCAAGGAGAGAATTTTCCCCAACCCCTTTGCTCAGGGTGCCTTTTTTTTTTTTTTAAGGAAACAATGCATTAATAAAGGTATCCTTAAAGAGAAAACAGAATTATAGAGCCGGAAGTGACCTTGGAGTTCATCTGAGTCAAAGCCCTAATTGTACTGATGAGGAAGTGAAGCGACAGAGACATGTGTGGCCAGGGTCCCTGAGTCCCGAGCTCCCAGGAGCTGCGCATCACATGCAGAAAGTGGTCACCCGTTCCAGCACAAAGCGCTTCTTACCTTCGCTCTCAGGATGATTTTGTCTTCCTCCCATCGCTCCCAACGCAGACTTCCACTGTAATACCATTGCCTCCACATTTCAGGCAAGAAATCCGTCTCCCATTACCCCCAGCTCGAGGGATCTTTCTGTTTCTCCTTTCCTCCATTTTCACACCCTAGTCTCTGTGAGGCCCTGCAGCCCCCTTGCTTTTAACACAGATTTCTAGTTCATCACTCAAAGGTCATTCCTTTCCCTTCCATGGTGGGAAGGGAATGGAGATGTTGCTTCCCAAGGACGTGCGTAACTACGTTGTCTCTTCCCACTACAACTTAATTCAACTTGTGGGAATCGCTGTTCTATCACACCAGATTCAAGCATCTCTTCTCCCCGAATTCTTTCTCCCAATTAGCACATCAGTATTTCTTCCACATGACTCTAAGCCACCAATTTTCTCCCATATTTCCAGTGAAAAGCCCTTCTCCATCGCTCCCAACACAGACCTCTTTGCTTGCCGTCATGGACAGTGTGGCCGTGGGCGCCATCACCTGCATCGAGGGCTCTGTCCTTTCCACTGGTTCGGAACCAGGGCTTCCTCTCTCCTACCCCACCATGGGGCATATTTTTTTTTGTTCCCTCTAGATAAAAACTCTTTCCCTGTCATCATCTCTATTTCAGTTTCCCTTTTTGTACATCGGCTCCATTATGCTGTCATTTCTATTCCCTAATTCCCACGTCAAGGCAAAGATCCTCCTTTCCCGGTTACTTCTGAGGAAAAATTTCTGCCTGTAGCTCCCCGCCATTACATTAGTTTCACTGCAAAGCACTTGGTTCGCCATACCATGTTCCTCCTTTCAATTAAAGTATTTCCCCCTTTGGGGCGCCTGAGTGGCTCAGTGGGTTAAAGCCTCTGCCTTCGGCTCAGGTCATGATCTCAGGGTCCTGGGATCGAGCCCCACATCGGGCTCTCTGCTCGGTGGGGAGTCTGCTTCCCCCACCCCCTGCCTGCCTCTCTGCCTACGTGTGATCTCTCTCTGTGTCAAATAAATAAATAAATAAAATCTTTAAAAAAAAGCATTTCCCCCTCATTATTCCAATTACTGCCTTGCTCCCATTACTCTCAACATAGACCATCTATGCCCATCACTCTGAGTATAGGAATTATCCTTCTAATCTTCGACACACACCCCCCCCACATTTCCATACGCCATTGCAGAGATACCCCTTTTCTACTCAAGCCTCCCAACTCTCACCTTCACTGTGGTATAAGGCACCTCAGTATTCCAATCCTCCAGATAAAATTTTCGTCTTGTCGTTCTGGGATCTGTCTCTCAACCAGGGCTTCTTAACCCTATTTGTGCCATGAACTCCTTGGCAGTCTGATACAACCTATGAACCCCTTCTTAGAATAATGCTTTTAGGTATATAACATAAAACACATAGGATTACATCAGAAGCCAACTATAGAAAAAGGCAGTTTTCAGATACTTAAAAATGAATTTGTGTTATAATCATATATGTTTCTTTATTAATTCATTAAACAAGACGCCTCCAAAGTCTCTACATTTATAAGAAAATACTTGTAAATTCTCCTGGTGACACAAATATCTGTAATTTCTTTCTTTTTTTTTTTAAGATTTTATTTATTTGACAGAGCGAAACACAGTGAGAGAGGGAAGAGAGCAGGGGGAGTGGGGAGAGGGAAAAGCAGTCTTCCCATCGAGCAGGGAGCCCAATGCGGGGCTCGACCCCAGGACCCTGGGATCATGACCTGAGCAGAAGGCAGACGCTTAATGACTAAGCCACTGTGACCTATAATTTCTGTTGCTTAAACTACTATGGTTTCTGTTCTACACTCGTAACTAAAGAAAATGCCAAATTTTAGTTAGAAGTTAATAAAAATAAAGACGTAATTTTTCCTTACCCATAATGAATAGATCTGTTTATAAGACCATGAAATCCATGTTAGAACCCTACTTTAAATATCAAAGCTAGAAAAGCAAACTTTTATTTTATGGAATGGACAGAAACATTAAAAATAATCTGAATCAACCTCTATGTTACAGATGAGGAGACTAAAGCCTAGAGATGCTGTACGACTTCAAATCTCCCGCAGTGTCTGGAGTATAGTAAGTCCATCACAGACACACAATAAACGTTCCCTGAATTGAAGGAAGCAATTGGCCACGGTTGTGCAGCTAAGGGACAGAGCTGACACCTGAGCGCAAGTGTCACACCTCCTTGATAAATGTTCTTTCAATCTTATCATTAAGTTAATGCCACATGTGCCTTTCTAGAAATACCAATGGAACCAACACTCTCACTGTGTGCCTTCCTCAGATTTCTAGGAAATCACGGGTCTCCATCCATCACTTCCAAGAAAAATTTCCCTCCTGTTTCTAACAACAGAAGTCTCTGATTTCATGTCACATTATTATTTCCCTTTTTTTTTTCTCATCAGTAAATACATCTGGACAGTCATAATGGGCACCTAATCAAAAATTAATCAATGGGGCATCTAAAATGGTCTCCTGCTATAATCAGGTGCTTTGCTTACAGTAATCAGCCCTCAAATATCGTGCTCCTAGGAAGTTTCCCTAGTCTCCTTGCATGATTTCCATCATTATTGCCAATCACTGCTCAGAAATTAGCCAGTTTTGGGGTGCCTGTGTGACTCAGTTAAGTGTCTGACTCTTGGTTTCAGCTCAGATCATGATCTCAGGGTCCTGGGACTAGGCCCCATGTCAAGCTCTGTGCTCAGCGGGGAGTCTGCTTGAGATTCTCTCCCTCTGCCCCCCTCCCCTGCTCACTTGCTAAGATAAAATAATTTTTAAAAGTTAGCTAATTTTTTTTAGTTTTTAAAATAATGTTCACTACACTGCCATCTCCTGATTTTGTTCGATCATATTCTTTCCTATATCATCTCAGTGTTTTATTTCCAAATGTTTTCTTCACCATGCTCAACACGGGCATTATCTTTCATGTCAATCTCACTATATTTTTATATTTATATTTATAATCTAACTATCTATATTTATATTTATAATCTAACAATTATATATGGATTATCTACCATTCTTCACTTTTTTAAAAAAAGATTTTATTTATTTATTTGACAGAGATCACAGGTAGGCAGAGAGGCAGGCAGAGAGAGTGAGGAAGGGAGGCTCCCTGCTGAGCAGAGAGCCCGATGCGGGGCTCGATCCCAGGACCGTGGGATCATGACCCAAGTCAAAGGCAGAGGCTTTAACCCACTGAGCCACCCAGGTGCCCCCATTATTCACTTCTTAAGTCTTTTTCAAGCAATCCAACTCCTGGGATGCCTGGGTGGCTCAGTGGGTTAAGCCTCTCTGCCTTTGCTCAAGTCATGATCTCAGGATCCTGGAACCAAGCCCCGCATCAGGCTCTCTGCTCGGCAGGGAGCCTGCTTCCCCTTTCTCTCTCTCTCTGCCTGCCTCTCTGCCTGCTTGTGATCTCTCTGTCAAATAAATAAACAAAATCTTAAAAAAAAGAAAAAAAATTGTTCAAGCAATCCAACTCCTTTCTCCCTGAGTCATGGCTCTAAGCCCCGCAGTTCAAATTTTCCTCCTGCATTTCTCCAGACGGACAGACCTTCCGTCGTCCCCAGCACAGGATCATTTGCGCGCAGCGCCGCTGAGAGGAGCAAGTGCACATCTGCAAGTCAGCTTTGATGCCTCTCGGCGGAGCTCACACGCACCTTCACGTGCAACGGAATCATCACCGCCCAACTCTTACAAGGCAGAATTCTCTTTTCCTTCTGTCATTTAGAGTTTACTGCTGTCTTTTCTCCCTTATTCCTAATACAGCAAAGAATTTGTTACCACATAACTCAAAGCTCCTTTTCCCTATCACTTTCACATGACTCCATCCTCATGACTCTCTAGATCTCTTATGTCAGTGAATACACGTCACAACTGCCCCCGTGAGGCTACCGACCACGTGAAACGTGGCTAATCTGGGCTGAGATGCGCTAAAGGTAGAAAATACACAGGGATTTCAAAGATAACATGGAGGGAGGGTATAAAATATCTCCTTACATTTTTTTATATTGAGTAATGCTAAAATAGTATTGGATATATTGGGCTAAATAAAATGTATTATTAAAATTAATTTCACCTGTTTATTTCTACCTTTCTAAGATGGCTCTTAATGTTTTAATTACATAAACAGCTTGTTAGACAGCACAACTCTGGGCTCTTCTGTTGATTCACACTTTTAAATCTTTTCTATGAATTCAAAATTCTCTCCTCTTTAATCACTTCTACTAAGACACCTTCCCCAATTATCCTCACTGTCCCCACATTCTAAACCTAGAATTATTTTCAATCTACCACTCTCAATGCCTTTTCTACCCATTATTTCCATACATGGTATTTCTTTTTGCCTGTTAATATAGCTTCTGCCCCCGCAACTGAATCATAATAAAGTTATTTTCTTCATCAGCAGTTATAGTAAGGTGGTGTCTTTCTCAACTCGAAGCAAAAAAAATTTTTAAAAAATAGTATTTCCCAACAAAAGAGCTTCATTCATCATTCTCCAGATTGGCCTATCTTCACTATAATTTCATTTAACAGGGCTAGTAACTGTAAAACACTAAACATATGTCAATTAATAATTTCAGACCCATGTCAGCCATTCACACTAGAACAGCAATTCCTCGTCTGTCATTTTAAAGATAGCATTCTTTCTCCAAACTCTTCTAATGTTGAGGTTTCAGTCTCATCATTCAAGCGAAAACTCTCATTTCACAATAAATAGTTTAATACAATTCCCAAAATAGAGTATTCATTTTCCCACCATTTTCAGCACAGGCCATGTGTCATCACTCCCCAAACTGAATTCATGTCTAACATTTCTGGAATTTCCTCCTCTTTTCTGAACTACTTCATGGGGGAAAATAAATGACGACTGGGCAGGTGGACGTGAGTGGCGTGATAAGGCAGCGTCAGGAGAGTCTATACTGAGAATGATAAGAAGTGGGGGTCACAGATAGATCTCCCAGTCACTATCCTCTTCGAGTGCTTCTTCTGAAATCTCTCCTTCCTGCCCTGTCCCACAAGCCCCACTATAAACCCTTTATGTGTATCTCCTTCCGATATGAGTGATTACCTTCATGCCACCAGCTCTCAGAATTCTTCCCCTGTAAGATCTCCATCCCATCATTCTAGTCTTTACTCCAAGAACAGGTGTCTTCTGATGACTTCCAATATTTCCCTTAGATTATGATCTCTCCTTCATCATTCTCTGTATATAAATTCCAGTTCACTATCACTCCCAGTACAGAAAAACATTTTTTAAATAATTACTCCTAGTGTGGACACTTCCCTGTTTCCTACCCGGACACTGAGTTAGCTCCCTCCCAAGCCTCTCCAAACAGAATTCTTTCACACACACATTTCTGGTCCAGACATGCTGTTCCCTCTTCATCTAGCCCAGGCTAGAAATCCCTTATACTTTTCTTTTCCAACAGACAGACGTCTCCTCTCTCATATTCTCTCTCTGAACAATCAGGGGACAGAGTGAATTTGCTGGTCCTTCCTTTCCTCTATTCTTCCTTCCTCAACATTTCTCTTCTGTTCTTACCCTCTGCTTACTTCTCTCTCTCTCTCTCTCTCTCTCTCTCTATCTCTCTCGCTGTCTGGTTTTACAGCCAATATTCTATTTGCTTCAGAAAAAGAGCCTTCATTTGACAAATGGGTCAAAGTAAACAACGGAGGGCAGCCCGAAAGAGGAGGACAAGTTCTCCCATGGCTTTGGCATATCCTCCCCAGGTCCCTCTTCCCTTGGTTGTCTGCCTTCCTGCTCCCGACCAGCGACCAGCGCAGCTCTTCCTCAGGTGTCCGCGTGTTCCTCCAGCTCCTGTTGCCCCCAGCGCCATCCTGGTCCGCTTGCTCTTTTCTGCCTTAGGACTATTATTCCGAAAATCCTACTGATCCGTTCTTCTTCGGATCGTCCTGTCAGCTGCTTTTCCCCTCCCCTCCGCTCCGCTCTGGGCCCTTTTATCTTGTGGACATTTCCTCCCACCTTCCAGTTGCTGCTAATTTCCTTTTGATCCCCCTTAGGGGGTGCTGCTCAGACTTCAGTCACTGGATCCCCCTGGCCTAACCAGGTACAAAACAACAGCTGAATCCTCAAAGCTGAAACGCCCAAAGCTAAAGGGGAAAAGGAGGGGAAGACAGGCCCTGTAAGCAGCACTTGGGGTCTGGAAGAGCCGTCAGACCATCGGACAATTTCACAGAAGGGCCCAGGAACCTGTCACCAAGGAGCTGTCTTCTCCTGACAAAGCACAAAAGGACTCTTGGATCTCCTTCTTGCCTCTGCTAGAGTCAGCCCCCAGGCCTCCTGGGTCACTTTTACCCGCTAAGCTGATATAAGGAATAGTTAAGCAGATGTGGATTCATCCTGGTGCTAGAGAAGTTCGAGCTTCAGGAGCCCCACGCTTGTATGCAGCCCGTTTTTCTTAAACAGAGCCCACTACATTGTGTACGCTCTGGATCTCACCACACCTGGATCTGCCCCTGGATAGGGGGAAGCTTTTCCAGCAGCGAGAGGTTGAGGATGGATGAGGAAGGTCAGGAGGACTCCGGGTAGCTTGATTCTAAACGGGGTTCAGTTTAATACACCCTGCCTCTATTGAGAGGGCATCTTCCCATGGAGAAGCCAGGATTCCTGCATTATCTCTTGGCAGAATCTCCCCGGTTCCAGAATCTCAGCCAGATTCTCCACTCCAGGTGTCTGTGCCACGCCCAACCCAGCCCCGCCCTTAACTTCCATCTTGACCTCCCAATCAGTCCTGGTGCGGCAGGTGCTAGGCCCCCTGCTCGCTAATGTCCCCTTAGGTCCCCTACTCAGTTCTCCAAGGCTGATCTCTAAATATGACAATTCAGAAATGACCTCTACTACTCAGGCAAAGACAGGTCACCAGCTGGTCACCAACTGGTCACCACGGCTTTAAGACCCTCCCTTTGCCCCTGCACTCCCAGAGCCCATTTGGGGTCAGTCCAGTCTTCTCCGAAGCCAGAACTGCCATCCCCTTACTGAGCTGCCAGCTGCCCCGGTGCCCCCTCACCGTAGGGTCTTCCTAGTGTCTCCAGGAATCCCACGCTTGCAGCTTCTCTCTTCTCCCCAGAGGAGAAAAATGAAGGGATCCTTAAACAGAGAAGTGGGAGCCAAGTCTGGAAGACTAGAATGCAGGGAGGAAAGGTACTGATTTGGAAGGGAGTACTGGGAGGTCTCAGGTGAGGCTTCAGGCACTCTGGACCACCTAGCAGGGCAGCGGCTTCTGGGATCCAGAGGTGCCGCCTTCGGACCAGAACTGGAGGTGGTTCTGCAGAACCCCACCTCTGGGGGGTCTGGGAGGCCAGGGCTCCAGGCAGGTGCTGAGATTCTGAGCAAGCTGCTACCTGGGATTTCCAAGTGAACGAGCCTCCCGCCCGCCCTGCGCCCTGGTCGGCCCAGCACTTACCCGGCAGACTTGGGAAAGTCTCTGAGAAGTGCGGAGGCGGGGGCGGTGGGGGCTCTGCCACTTTCTCCCGGGCGGGCAGCAGCTCGTCGGCTTCCAGCCCACCCTCCGGGCGTCGGCCGCCCGGCTCGGGGTTGTTTCGGGCGGCAGTGGCGGCGGCGGCAGCGGCGAGCTCCTGGGGCCCGTAGAAGGCGTCGGGCGGCTCCGCGAAGCTGGGCAGCGCGGTGGTCAGCGCCACCATCGAGGGCACGGCCTGGCCCAGTCCCGCGCAGAAGGTGTTGGTAAGGCGGCCGGCAAAGGAGGCTAGTGGGGCGAGAGGCGGGAGGCCGGCCGGCAGCGGGGCAGGGGCCAGCGCCTGCGGCAGCACCAGCGGCCGGTAGGGCATGAACATGGGATAGCCGGTGTACAGCAAGTGGCCGGAGCGAGGCGGCGGCGGCCCGATCAGGGAGTCGATGGAGAAGGCAGTGCCCGGGCCCCCAGCACTGCCCCCGCCGCTGCCCCCGGGGGCACCCCCGCCTCCAGCTCTCTGCATCGTGCCCGGAGCTGCGGCCGCCCCGGGGCGCTCCCCTCTGGGCGCCGCCGTGCGCCTCGCGGCTCGGGCGCCCCGCGCGGACACGCAGGGCTCGCTCCCAGGCTCCCGGCCGAGGTGGCGGCGGGGCGCGGGCTCGGCGCAGTGTGGCTCCGGCGCCGCGCTCCCTCTCTCTCATAAGGAGGGAGGGGGCGGGCGAGCGGGCGGGCTGGGGGTGTCGCCCTCCGGACTCATCCATCTTCCTCAAATTACGCTTCACTTCCTCCCTCCGCCCGCCGCTGCCGCGCCCGGCTCCGCTCCTCCGCAGAGCCCGTTCCCAGCGGCCCGGCCGGCCGGCCCGGGACCCCCGCCCGCCCCCCGCGGCCCAACCAACTATTATTAATGGAGATTGATGAGGCCGGACACGCCGCTTTGTGAAAGTTTGCGGCCGACGAGAAGGCGGCGGCAGCTGCTGGGCCGGCGCCCCTCCCTCCCCCCAACCCGCCCCTGCTCAGCCCACCCTGCCCGGGCGTGGACGTGGCGCGGGCCGCGGGGCAAGGAGGGCGCACCGGGCGAGGCGGGACCACGACGCCCCAGGCCCCCGGGCCGCCGTCCTCCGCCGGACCCTGGGCCAGTCCCCGGCGTCCCTCCCCGCCCCCGACGCCCCTTCCCCGGCCGCCCCGGGAGCAAGCCCCAGCCACGCGGGCCGGACAGGACCTCCGCGCCCCCTCGGGTGGCGAGGCGGGAACGGCAGGGGGCGCGCTCTGCCGCGGGGCGCCGCAGCTCAGAGCTCTTGCAGGGGGCCCCTTTCCCCTCGGTAGTTTCTTCCCGACCCCATTCCCCTCTCCCCGGGTCTCTTTTCTCCTGATACTAGCTCTTCCCCTTCCTCCTCGGTCCCTCCTCCCAAGCGCGGCCTCTGTGGGTAATTTCCTCGAGGACCCACACTATGCCAAGTACTTACCATTCCTCTCACCTTTCCCCCATCCCTTACATGCTTTTCCTTCCTCCACTCTCCCCTTTCCTCCCGTCCTTCCTTCCTATCCCTGTTCCTGTTTGATTATTCCTACTTCTCTTTCCCTATCCCCGTTGTCTTACTCTATTTTTTCTCATTTCTCACCTATATCTGTATCTCTTGTCTGTCTGTCTATCTCTGTCTCCCTCCCTCTCTCTCCCTCTCTTCTGCTATTAATTTCCCTGATTGGCTCCCAGGCTCCGGCACCGCTGATGAGCCCTATTCATTCCTGGGCCTGACACTCTCGACCTGCCCTAGCTGATTGCCGGGGGCTGGCCCCAGGAGCGCTGACGAGCCCCAAGGGTCAGCAGCGCTAATTATTCGCTAATTGCAGATGACTCTGCTCACCTCCCCCATTCTCAAACACAGAAATGCAAGCGTCTTTTACCACCCCCACCCCCTGTTCCCGGCGGTATAGTTGTCAGTCTAGAGGCAAAAGTCTCGCGTACTCTTGCTTGATAGGAGGCCCGGGTCAACGGGCAAAAAAAGACTAACGACAGGCAAGTCAACAGGAGTGTGCCCTGAGTTTCAGCACCCAGAGCGCGCCTAGCTAGCTACAATGGAGGTCACCTGGCCGCTGGGAAACTGATTCGGGTGGGGCCGGCGAGAGCCAAGCTAGTTAAAAGTAACAGCAAAGCTGGGCCGGTTCTGGAACATACAGCCTAGACTGGGAAAGTTACTTGGCTCGGGTGAGAAGGGAAACCTGTGCCCAAGGGTCTTGGTTTTTCTGAGCCAAGGCTGAGCGTGCAGGAACGAACTCCGGATCTCAGAGACATATGTCCCAATCAGGAGTGTGGTGATGGCCTAGTGACCACCACTAAAGTCAGGCTGACGATTCCAAAACAGCCTCTGGAAAGACACGGTCACCGGGGTGGGACAGAAAAGGGTGGGATCCTCGAGAAGACGTTTCTTTGGTTATGCTGGACAATTTGCCAGACAGGTAAAAGGAGAAATGGGTGGTTTCCATGAAGTCTTGATCTGTCCTGGGCTGTACGTTAAACTGATGAAACCTCGTAGAGACAAGTCTGCTGGGAGAACGTCTGCCACAGACAACGTAGACGGGCCTCACCTCAGGTCCGGGAACCCTGCCTCACTACTAGGGTTCTAAGATGATCTTTGTACATCCTCAAGATCTTCTTCAGAACCCCTTGTTAAATTAATCAAGCACTTCGTGGTCCCAAGAGGGAAGACCAGTCTTCAAAAGTGTACTGTACTTCAAAAATGAAGGTCAGTACTTGGTTTGATGGCTTTACGGTATGGGATACACAATAGGAGCCTTATGGACTTGATAAATTACGGAAGGAGCTTTGGGTTACAATCCCTGAAATTAAAGCTATATGAGCAGTAACAACAATCAAATAAAGCATGAAGGAAGAGACTTTTTTTTTTTTTTAGAGGAACTGCATTCATTTATTTTTTTGTTTTTGGTATAGGTGATAAAATTACATGGTACAAAATTCCAAAAGCTCAAAAGGGCATATATATTAAACATCTCCCTCCCACCAGTAGCGCCCCCCAATAAAAGGCCACTTTTTTTTTTAAAGATTTTATTTATTTATTTGACAGACAGAGATCACAAGTAGGCAGAGAGGCAGGCAGAGAGAGAGGAGGAAGCAGGCTCCCCGCCGCGCAGAGAGCCCGATGCGGGGCTCGATCCCAGGACCCTGAGACCGTGACCCGAGCTGAAGGCAGAGGCTTAACCCACTGAGCCACCCAGGCGCCCCAAAAGGCCACTTTTATAAGCCTGTGACTCTCTGGTAGGACAGAATGGGTCATGCACTGTCACAGACTCAAGGTTAAAGACCCTCTGGTCTTGAAGATGTATGTCACCCAGCTCAAGCCAAGAGCTCATTGCCCAGAACCAGACTTAGTAAAGTGAAATCCTCTGCTCAAGCTGGCAGAGGGCTCAGCCTTAAAGCTTGTGCCAACAAATCCCAGCAGGCCACCAACTCTGGAAGGAGGCAAGTGAAACCCCAGGGACTTTGTATTGCCCTGGTGTGCCGCATGTCTGTGAGACACTGTATTTTGTAATCCGTTTATGTCCTCGACCTGTCCCCTGCCGTGCTAGGTCATGAAGTGTGACTTCTGCATAGTCCTTGACATTCACTAGCTAACCAGGATAAAAGCCACATACATAGGGGCAGCTGAAGCAGCCCATTCCCCTTCCCTGCCCGTTTGCAGGCTGTGGAACCGAGGCCAAATGGTCAACGGAAAAAAGCATGGGCTGGAGTAACAAGACTTGGAGTTAAGTCCCTGTTCCGAGCCTCACAGAGCCAGGTAACCTTGGCCCCTCTGACTCAGCTCCATCTGTGAGAGCAAGTGATTAGGATCTACTCTGCCTAGCCTAGGAGCCAGGGCAAGGATCAAGCGAACATGAAGAAATGCATTTGGACATCCCTTTCCCTCCTGTACTAAATGGACGAAGGAGAGCACAGTGGTCGGGAAGTCCCTGGACCAGCGGCTCTCCTTCCCTTCCCCATCAGGACCAGGGGAGACCAGGAGACCAGGACCAGGCTGTCACCATCAACTCTGAACACAGCCGGCTCCTCTCTTTCCCAGGAGAAGGCTGTGCTGCTCTAACCGAGCCCCGCCCCCCAGGCCCGCCGCGGGCAAGCTCTCTTCTCACTGTCCACGACAGCCATCTGCTTCTCGGACTGTCCAGGTACTCGAGGATTTCACCTGCTGGGTCAAGGCTTGTAAGAGGAGTTGAACCTACCCTCTTCTGCTTGTCCCTGTATCGGACCTCCCCATCTGGCCTCCCCGTCAGGGTTTGGAAGGCAGCCCCTAGGATACCAGGAACGAAGTATTCTAAAGTCAAAGCCGAAGTATCTGTACCTCCGCCTCACTTATTGGCGGGAGAGAGTCCACTCGCGATGGGCGTCGGGCCCTACCCGCGGATACCCTCTGGTGGCGGCAGCGCGCAACTGCGTCAGCGTGAGCGGAGAGCGGAGCACTGCAGCGCCCCCTGGCGTTAGCCCGGGAGACGAGCGAGGGCACAGGAGCCCGACCAGGTGAACCTTCCTAGGGCGTGCGCCCTGGGCGCCCCTGCTGGATATCAAACAGGGAGCGCGCTGGTTGGGCGGGGGGAATTGTACCCAAGAATCTTAAAGTCTAGTACGCGTGCGTGTAGGTTCATGTATATTCTTCGCGCCCAGTTACTTGAACCCCGTGTATCTGTTGTCTAAATTGCGTGCCGTTTGTGTGTGCGCACGCGTTACACGTGGGTAGGTCGGTGGTGGGGAGGTCCGCGCCTCCAGTGCAGGGCGGAGTCCTCACGGAGGCGTGAAATTGGTTTGGAGCAAACACATTACGGAAAGCAATTACCGGGGAGAGGTTCTGGACCCGCGGGACCCGCAGCCAGGAGGCTGGAGAGGAAGCTCCCCCGCTTGCAAGAGTGTCTGTGGATGTCTAACCCCAGAAAGGACCTGCCTACCACTGCCTGCTAATGGCAGAACGCGTGAAGTTGGGCAGCAGGCCCTCACACTGACCACTCTGCATGGTCTTTCTTCCCTGACTGCTATCCTCCTTAAAAAGGCATCCTTCAGGGGCGCCTGGGTGACAGTTGGTTAAATGTCTGCCTTCAGCTGAGGTCATGATCTCCAGGTCCTGGGATCCAGCCCTGGATCCAGCTCCCTGCTCGGTGGAGAGCCTGCTTCTCCCTCTCCCTCTGCTGCTCGCCCTGCGTGTGCTTGCTCTGTCAAGTGAATAAAATCTTTTTAAGAAAAAAAAAAGGCATCCTTCAAAGGATCCAGTACTCTCAGATATGGTCAGAAATCCTTCTCCCTTCTTAACACTTTGGGAGAGGCAACCGCCTCCTGGGAAGTCTTCCCAGGTCCTTGCCCCCTACATGCCCTCAGCCTCTGCTCCCACAAGTCTTGCATTCACTTCACTGCCCCTTGTAGTTGAACTAGTGATTCACACACTTGTTTTTCGGACTAGATGGGAAATTCACTGAGGGCAGGAACCGGTCTCATTCACAGCTGTAGATCTAGGAGGTGCAAAATGAGTGATGTGGATGGGATTAAGTAAAATTTCCATCAGAGTGCATAAATAACTCTCTCAGGAAAGTCATCCCCTCGAGAGTCAGGATTCTCTTAGAACAGAGCTTTCAGCATCTTTCTCATGCCAACGGTCCCATTTATATCGCCAGACCTGCCCTTGTCTCCGAATTCCAGATTCCTAGATCTAAATGACCCTGAGACATGGCCTCTTTCAGCTCCGACTTCCTATGTCCCAGAGTGACCGTCTCATTCCTCCACCGCCTGTCCCTGGCTCATCTTCTCCGCCTTCGGAATTAGCACCACCGCCCACCCAGTTGCTCAGCCGAAACACAGAGTCATCCGGGATTACTCTCCTTCAGCCCCCACGTCCAGCCCATCAGCATGTCACCTCGAATCTCCAAAGGGGGTCCCAAACTGCTTCCCCATCTCTGGGGTCTCTGGATGTCAGCAGAAGGCCCTAATGGTCTTGGACTCTCCCTGGCCTCTCCCCTAAGCCATTCAGAGAGCTTCTCAAAGCTACATCATTTCATGGCACCCCAAGGCTCGTCCTCATTCCACTCGCGCGCCTGGGCCTCAGGTCAAATGTCACCTCCTCCAAGAGGCGGCTTCCCTGTCCCCCGGTCTCCAGTCGCTCCAAGCACGCTGGTAATCGCCGGGTGAATCCTCGTGGGGCTCAGCACGGAGGCACCTTGCCGCCCGTTTGCTTAGGGTCCCCCGCACTAGAAGGTACTCCGGTGGGGACCGGAGAGCCAGGCCTGTGCGCGCGGCACCTGGCCTCAGGAGCACGTAAGCCCTTGCCTAACAGACGCATGGGCCATGGGCATTCTCCCAGGCCCCCGCCCGACACAAGACGGGCTCTCCTGGGGAGGCCCCCAGCACACACGCACCAGCCCCGCCGAAATCGCTGCCCAGCCCCGGTCCCTCATCCCCTCCACCCTGCGCGCCCGCGCCCGCGCCTGCGCGCTCAGGACCCGCCCGGCGTCGCCACAGCTGAGGGGCCGGGGCTCCGTCTGGCGGTCCGGTCCTCCTGTCGCGCCCCACAGCGCGGGTCAGCCCAGGACCCCTGAGGCCGGGTGGCAGCCCCCGGGCGCACTCACCTCCGCCCCGCTTCTCCCAGCTTCTCTCTCCACGCCTTCCCCGGCCTCGCGCCCTGCCGGCCCCGCCCCTGCCGCCTGCGTCCTTCAGACCCCGCCCACCGCAGCTTCGGTCCTTCCTGAAGTTGGAAGTTGGCGGGAAAGGTGTGAACACCTGCGCGTGCGCCCTCTGGGGCCCTGGGAAACCTGTCCGGCGACCCGTGACGTCACGGATCACAGTGCACTTGATTGGCTGCTCTGCGTCCCCCGTCAACTCCATCTTCCTTCTGACTCCTGCGTGCCGGCCACTTGCGAGGTCTTAAAATCCTGGGGCTGCAAAGGCCCTCAGGGACTCTCTCCTTTCATGTCTTACAGCTGTGAGCAACTTGAGCCAGAGAGGGGAAGAAATTTAAGTGCCATACCGACTGGCAGAGCTGAGACTGGGACCCCTGGCGCGTTAACTCAGCTCAGCTCCTGCCGCCCCAAAGCTAAATCCGAGAGAGGCAGGAACCAGGTGTGCGCCGGCTGCTCCCTGACCTAGACGACAGGCAGTAGCGAGGGGTGTTTGTTCCAAACCTAAGTCTTCCACTCTCACCTGAGCCACGGTGACCCTCCCTGACGGCTGACACCTGCACCCTTTTCACTGGCCGCCTTCTTCTTCACCTCAGCGCCCTGCCCCGAGGCCGCCTTTCCCATCCTGTCCCGCCGTCCGCACTGCCTCATCCCTGCAGCAGCTCTTCTCTACCGAAGTCTGTTTGCTCAACCCTCCCCTGGCTGGTTGTCCGGATGCTGTCTCACCTGGTGGCCCTTGTGTCACATCATGAGCCACTGGGCAAGTCTGCCTGGACTGCTCAACAGCTGGTAGATGCCAGAGGGGGACGAGGACACAGCTGGCACCATGGGACAGATGGCGGGGCATAAGTCTGCCCAACCTGAGTCCCCTGAGTGACCAGCTCAGAGGAAGACCTGCTGGACACAGCACCAAACAACGCAGGCGAGCAGATTTTTTTTTTTTAAGAAATTACCCATATTTTATTTATTTTTATTTTTATTTTTATTTTTATTTTTTTAAGATTTTATTTATTTATTTGACAGAGAGAGATCACAAGTAGACAGAGAGGCAGGCAGAGAGAGAGAGAGAGAGAGAGAGAGAGAGGGAAGCAGGCTCCCTGCCGAGCAGAGAGCCCGATGCGGGACTCGATCCCAGGACCCCGAGATCATGACCTGAGCCGAAGGCAGCGGCTTAACCCACTGAGCCACCCAGGCGCCCCAGGCGAGCAGATTTTTAATGCTCACCAGGATCGGGTAGACCGGAGGGGTGCCTCGGGAGACCACCGACAGGAGTGCATCCCTTGCCACGAGTCCCAGCTGTCTCTCCGTTAGACATTGCCTGGCGGCGTGGTCTGTCTGCGTCTCTCCCCGGTGAGAATGGCGGCTCCAACATGTGCCTGGGAAGCTGGACATCCTGCTGACACAGTCACCTCGGGCCTGAATCAGTTCAACTCAGTCCTGGGTTGGGGGTGCTGTGAGCAGCAGACTGGACCCCCCTGGGGCATCTGCTTTCAGGTCTCCCCAAAGGCAGGGAACATCTGGAAACAGAGGTGTGGATTCAGAGAGGTCCATGGTCCAGGAAGCTGGCTGGTTCTGGCCAAGGCCTTGCCCCAAATTCTTTTCTTGCTTCCGACCCATCCCTCTAGACGGCTGGGGCCACCCACGGAACCCAGGACTTACCTAGTAGAGCACGTCCTCAAAATCCAGCTGCAGGTAGCGGAGCAGGCGGGATGGCAGGGGAAGGCGGGGCAGGGCTTGGGGCAGGTGGGCTGCCAGGTGAGCACGGAGCACACAGCGGCTGAGATGCTGCAGGGATCTGGGCTGTCTCACCAAGGCGAAAAGGGAGGAATAGAAACGGTGGTGCTTCTGGGGACAGAATGAGGGGCTCAGTGAGGCAGCCTTGAACAAATGGCACCCTTTCCTCCTAGAGCGGGGCAGGGGGAGGCTGGTGGCCAGCAGGTGTCTATGGAAGCCTCCAGAAGTCGTGTTTTGGGTGTTCACCCTATGGGTCGTCTTCTGCTGGGACGTAAGTGGGTCTCTGGGTCGTTTCTCTGGGGCAGGGTTGGGGGAACGAACGGAGCTTCCCTGGAGGCAGCGGGAGTCTCTTGGGGCCAGGCAGGCTGAGTGTGTGTGTGTGTTCCGGGTCCTGGAATCTGACCTGCAGTGTTTCAAGAGGCACCAGGCCCATGGCCTCCTCAGGAAGCTGTATGGTACTGTAGGTGTTCATCAGGACCTCAATGGTCCTCGGAGACTCGCACCAGCGCTCCAGTACCTGGAGGAGGCAGAGATAGCACTTCTGGGCTTCCCCCCACACTGCAGGTCCCCAGCTAGTCTGCGCAGAATGGCCAGACGGTGATAGAACGGCTGCTGTGGGTTGAATTGTGCCCCCCCCCGGCAAAATGTTGAAGTCCTAATCCCCAGTACATATAAATATGACCTCAAGACATAGGATTTTGCAGTTGTGATCAAGTTAAAGTGAGGCCATTGGGGAGAGGATTCAGAGAGAAGGGACAAGGCCAGAAGAGGCCTGGTGGGATCGAGTTGGAGCCATTTTCATTCTTTTATTTCTTCATTTAGTAAGTATTTACTGAGGGCCACTATGGGCTGAGCTCTGGGGACCCAGCAATGATGATGACCGACAGGTCCTTGTCAGCTGGGAACTTCTATTCCAGTGGGAGGAAACAGTGTAGACACATCAACAACCACGGATAAGCCGTTACAATGAAAACCAGGTAGGCTTGGGACTGAGTGTGTTGGGAGGGTGCTTAGTCCTGTGGTCTAGAAAAGCCTCGCTGCCCCATCCCATCTACCCAGAGCAGGTCTGGGACTGACTCCTCCTCCATCTCCAAGGCCAGCCCATCCCAAGTCCCCTCCACTCTGGGAAGCCTCCTGTGGTGGTTCAAACTGCATCTCTCTCTCCCCCTACGTTGGGATAATGCCCAGCAGCTTTCCCGCACGTTGCTTAACTTAGAAGAACATGAGCTAACGGGTTGATCGCTAACTCTAGGTTAGGATCCCATCTCAAGGGCTTGATGTGTATGAGCTCAGTTCTCATACTAACCCTACGAAGCAGGTGCACTCTTATGTCCCTGTGTTATGCACAAGGAAACTGAGGCCCCGAGAGATTAAGCAACTTGCCAAGGGTCATGAGGCTTGTGCACCAGGTTCCAGAGCCTGCACTCGTGGTTGTCACTTACTTCCAAGGTATCACACCATAGAATAGTGTCTGGTGGTGGGCAGGGCTGTGCTCCCTCTTACTGTCACCCATGAGGCTCCTGCAGCTTCTCAGCACTGTTCGCTAGAGACTGTGTTACATGCAAGGAACACACATTCAAAGCGTTCCAGTGACTTGCCTATAGTCACAGGAGCAAGCACCAAACCAGACCCTGGCTCTGGGTTTCCTGAGCCCCCAGTGGCTCCTGGAGAGCTGGCTGATCACAGACGACTCCTGGCAGGGAGACGGCACCTCAGCCAAGCGTGGAGCTGCTCCAGATTGTGGGAGACGGAGGCAGACTCCTTCCTGAACTTTTCGATCACCTGGGATGTGGCACCCAGATGAAAGGGAGGAATGGGGCACTTGGCTGTACTGGCCCCCTTGATCCCTAAGGCCAGGCAGATCGGGGCTAGGGGCGGGGAGGCGGGTAGTGGGGTCTCGGGAAACCCTTTCACTGCTCTGCCTCCTCCTCCCACCCTCTTCCCGAAGGGGAAATCATTAGCTGTCAGAGCCACCGTCAGATTACAGGGAATTGCTCGTCTCCTAATTATCTGGTGTTAATAGGAGATTAATTAGTGTTAATTGTTGATTTTCTTGTATTTTCCCAAAGGGGAGACCAATCTGCCGAACTCTCGGGCTGTTTAATTATTTGGTCTTGCTTAGGAATCTAGACAGATGCTTCTAGGTTTGTGAGTGAAGGGGAAAGGCAGGAACAGGAGAGGAGTGTCCAGAACCAGGCAGGGCTGGACGGTTCAAGACCCGAGATGGCCCAGAGGGATCTGCCCACAGCTTGCTGCCCTATATCTGTTCTGACCCAGCTCCTCAGAGAACACGGTTCCCCAACCCACTCCCAGCACCCTCGGCGACATTATGTGGCCCCCTCCAGATATGACGCAGTATGGGACAGGGCCCCCTGCCACAGCATCTAGGAGCACAGGTCTTCAAGTTGAATCTACTTTGGGAATATTTTATGTTAATAAAATAGGATACAGCCGGGAAATTCATGGTGAAAGGCTTTTTCTCTGGTGCCAGGACAGCGGCTGCTGGTCTGGGGGATGCATGTCCTGCTAAGCTCTCTGAAACAAGGACAATGTCTGTCTGCACAAGGTCAGGAGGCTTTGAACCTCATGACCCAGGCTCATCGCTCTGTCCTGGGGGAGCCTCCCCTGTGCACTGAGAGTCTCACTGAACGGATCCCACCGCCAGGCTGAGTTTCCCACGTGCTCCTCTCATCAGCTCACTCCCCTGACGAAGAAAAAACTCCCTGACGCTCACATCAGTCCTGGCTCCTGGCTTTTCAGGTTACGTGATTATCTGCCCTCCTGCCCTGCATCCACCTTCATCACACACGCACACGCTGGTGCATGCACACGCACGTGCATATGCATGTACGCACACATGTGTTTATGCACGTGTGAACACATGTGTGGACACACACACACACACCCCTCCTGCTGGTCTGCATCCTTGCCTTTGCCCCCTGTTGGGCTTTGCTGACGTGATGAATCAAAGAGTGTGAGGCTGCACCTAGAGTGAGCGGGAGCAGGTCCCAGGCTCCCCATCCCCTCACCCCCACGGCCCTCCCTCTGGCCCCAGCCCCATACCTTGGGGAGGGCCCCCGGCCAGATGCGGACGGCACCGTGGTTGAGCAGAGCTCGCACCGTGTGCTCTGGACGCTGGGCCAGGGCTGCAGCTGGGCCCTGCAGAGCACAGTGCAGGGCCGTGTGTCCCCCATAGTCCATGGCGTTGGCGCTGGCACCGCAGCAAAGGAGCAGCTCCACGACGGCGGCGTGGCCACGGCGACAGGCCAGGTGCAGAGGCCGTTGCTTGTCCTGGTCCGCGGCATCAGCCTCAGCTCCAGCTGAAAGCAGCAGACGGCACAGCTGGAGGCAGCGGGCGGTGGTGGCCTCCGAGTTGTCGGGGGACGCACAGCGGATGTCGCAGGCAGCCAGCAGCGGGGTCCAGCCTTCAGCATTACGGGCACCAGGGCACGCCCCCCATCTCAGAAGCAGGTCTGCCAGCTCCACGTGGCCCAGCCGGGCAGCCACATGCAAAGGGGTCTCCTCCTCCTCCTCAGACCGACCATCCACTTTGGCCCCAAACCTCAGGAGCAGTTCGGCACACCTGAGAAGGGCGAGATGGGGGTGGGGAGGGAAACAGAGTCCTCCACTCCTACCAGTCCGAGCAGAGCAAACCCGGAGGGAGTACTTGGGTGACTCCTGCTTCTGTCCCTCCCCTCCCCTTCCATCCCATGGTCACTAGTCATCCCAGCCATGTCCTGGGGCCAGCAAGGCTTCTCTCCAAGCCCGCTTGCCCTCCGCAGGAGTGGTGCCCTAAACTCTTTGTGGGGGTGAGATTCACACAAGCCCTCATGCAGTGAGAACGGGAACCCTTCCGAGGGCTTTACATGAACTAACTTGTTTCTTCCTAGGTCCTGAGGCAGAAACTGAGCCCTGAGGGTGTGAGGACCTGGCCCACGTTTGCACAGCCAGGAAAGAGCGCGGCCGGCATTCGGACCCGGGGCAGCAGGGCGGTTGGAGAGCGGCGCACACTGGGGCTGGTGGAAGAAGGGGGACACGGGACCTGGCCATGCGTGCAGATGGAATTGGGGGCATAGGAAAAAGAACAACAAAACCCAAATTGGCCAGCCAGATTTGCTCCAAGACAGCCCTCCCAGAAGGTCGTGCGTGCCTGTAAGACCGTGTACACGGAAATTCAAGGTGAAGAGAACTTAGCCTCTTGGAGCTAGTGTCCTCATCTGTAGAATAGGGACAATTGCTAATACCTAGACTGAATGAAGTTGTGAGCGGCCCAGGAGAAAATGCCTGAAAAGGCCGTGACAGCGGCCCTTGGCAGGGAGAGAGTGTGATGGATCACGGGGCCATCATATTATCCTGCCCACCTTTCTATAGGCTTAAAGTTATCCATAGTAATTTTAAAAATACTTCTGTTTACTCGGGAAAGGGCAGAATGATTCTCAACCAGGTGCAGTCTCCATATGGCGGGGCTAGAACGTGACCAGAGCCAAAAATGTGGGATTGTGTAGAGCTGTGTTGTCTGATTCGGTGATCACCAGGCACACATGGCTCCTGAGTGCTTGGATTATGACCGTGCCTCATGGAGACATGCCGTGGGTGTAAAACACACACTGATTTCGAAGACTTGGTACAAAAAAAGAGAAAGTAAAAATATCTCATTAGTTCTGTATACTGATTACATGTTGAAGTGACAATGTTTTGGATATACTGGATTAAATAAAAGATATTATTAAAATTAATTTCACAGGGGCGTCTGGTGGCTTAGCGGGTTAAAGCCTCTGCCTTCGGTTCAGGTCATGATCTCAGGGTCCTGGGATCGAGCCCTGCGTCGGGCTCTCTGCCAGCAGGGAGCCTGCTTCCCCCTCTCTCTCTGCCTGCCTGTCTGCCTACTTGTGATCTCTCCCTCTCTGTCAAATAAATAATTAAAATCTTTTTTAAAAAATGAAATTAATTTCACTTGGTTCACAGATATTTGCACACCCATGTTCACAGCAGCACTATTCACGACAGCCAAACTGTGAGAGCAGTCTCAGTGCTCACCAGCAGGTACATGGATAGGATGTAGCATCTTCAGACAATGGGATCTCATTTAGCCTGAAAAAGGGAGGACATCCTGACACCTGCTGCAGCCGGAGTGAGCCCTGAGGACACAGTGCTGAGTACCAGAAGCCATCGCCAAAGGACAAATGCCCTGTAAGTACACTCATACGGGGTACTTAGAATAGTCAAATTCTAGAACCCAGAAGAATGGTGGCTGTCACGGGCTGGAGGGAGAGAGGAATGAGAAGCTGTTGTTTAGTGGGGACAGAATTCCAGGTTGGTTTTTTTGTTTGCTTGTTTTTAAGATTTTGTTTTTTTGAGAGAGAGTGTGAGCACAATAAGCAGGGGGAGGGGGAGAGAAGGGGAGAGGCAGAGGGAGAAGCAGACTCCCCATGGAGCAGGGAGCCCCAGGAGTCCCAAGACCCTGAGATCATGACCTGACTGGAAGACAGACACTTAACCAACTGAGCCAACCAGGTGTCCCTGAATTTCAGTTTTATCGGATTAAAAATGTTCATGAGAAGGATGGTGGTGATGGTCACCTGACAATGTAAACTTGCCTAGTCCCACTGAACTGTGCCCTCAGAAATGGTCAAGGTGGTAAATTTTATGTTACATGTATTTTACCACAATTTAAAAAATTAATTTCATCTTTTTCTGTTTTTTTTTTAAGATTTTATATTTAAAATCATCTCTATACCCAATGTGGGGCTTGAACTCACAAGCCAGAGATCAAGAGTCCCAACTCTACTGACTGAGCCCCATGATTGTTCTTTTATTTTTATAAGGCTACTAGAAAATTTTAAATTACATACGCAGTTCACATTGTGTTTCTATTGCTTCTATTGTGTTTCTATTCTATTCTATAGAGTACATCTTCGACCATAATAAGTCAGTGGAGTCTGCTGAAGGATGATGAGGTTAACAGGAGGTTAAGTAGCTCATGATGGAAGGGATAGAAATTTGGCCCCATTCAGGAGCAAGATGTGAAATTCACTGGGTGTGCGGTCAGTAGAGGGAGCGCCTCTATTGCACGTATAGGTACTTCATGGATTTGCCAAAGCTCCCTTTGCCAGGATTCCACACTCATCAAAAAATTGACTGAGAGGGTGCCTGGGTGGCTCAGTTGGTTAAGCGTCTGCCTTCGGCTCAGGTCATGATTCCAGGGTCCTGGGATTGAGTCCCGTACTGGGCTCCTTGCTCAGCAGGGAGCCTGCCTCTTCCTCTCCCTCTGCCTGCCTCTCTGCCTGCTCATGCCCTCCTCTCTCTCTCTCTCTCTCTCTCTCTCTGTCAAATAAACAGATAAAATCTTTATTTAAAAAGATGGGTCTAGGGGCGCCTGGGTGGCTCAGTGGGTTAAGCCACTGCCTTCGGCTCAGGTCATGATCTCAGGGTCCTGGGATCGAGTCCCGCATCGGGCTCTCTGCTCAGCAGGGAGCCTGCTTCCCTCTCTCTCTCTCTCTCTCTCTCTCTCTCTCTCTGCCTGCCTCTCTGTCTGCTTGTGATCTCTCTGTCAAATAAATAAATAAAATCTTTAAAAAAAAAAAAAAAGATGGGTCTATCAGTTTCCTGTGAGTTTAGTTAGCTGAGCTCCGTCCCTAGGCCCATTTATCTGAGGGTTAGCCACCACTAGGGAAATGCCAAGACCTGCCCACAGGGATCAATGCATGCCTTAACCAGGGGCTGCTTTCCTTTCCAGACTGTCTGGATCACTGCTGGAGAGTCAGCTCCCTGAGGGCAGGCTTCTGTCTCAGTTACTGTTGTACTTAGCACAGGGCCTGGAACACAGGATAGGGTCAGAAAAATGAACACTTTACAGTAGTCCTGCTGCCCACAATGGATCCAGACAACTTCCCAGCCCAGGCTCTGTAGCTGGGTCCCTGCCACGGTCCTTTTACACTCCCGGGGAAGCAGAAACCGTCCCAAGTATGGGCCCTTCCAAAGTTCCAGGGCCAAGGCCAATGGCAGGATGGCTGGGGAGCACCCCCTTCCCGACTCCCAGCCCAGCCGAGCTCAGCCAGCCTGCGCGCCCCAACTGCTTGCTCAGCCCCCTGTGGTCTTGGCTCTGACCCCTCCCTCCGCTGAGAGCAGGATGGGGACGGGGCTGAGGGGTCACTCACTCAAGGGTGCTGGCCCCCTGGCAGAGGTGCAGGGGGAGCTTTCCATCCCGGTCGGGGGTGTTGGGGTCCGCTCCTGCCCCCAGCAGCACGCGGACGCAGGCGGCGTGGCTTGCGGCACAGGCTTCGTGCAGGGCGGTGCGGCCCCCGGGGGCGCTGTCAGGCCGTGCCCGCCGCCTCAGCAGCAGCCGCAGGACTTCCGTGTGGCCCCGGCTGGCAGCCACGTGCAGCGGCGTGGTCAGCTCCTCTTCGTATGTCAGAGACCAGAGTCCTAGGGAGAGAGCGCATGGGGACCTCAGACCCTGCAGGGAGGCCGACAGCCACCAGGCAACAGAGGAGGTGGGCGGAGGCTGGCAAGAGGGAGCCCAGGGCTCCATCGCCAGCCTCCCCTCTCCCACTCAGAATCCCCGGCCTCCTCCCCGCACCCCCACCCCGTGCCCCTGGCCCGTACTCAGAGCGCGGATGTTGTAGCGGAAATCCCTCCATCGCTCTGGGTCGCTGGTATCAAAGATGGAATCCGGGGCCAGGCCAGTGCTGGAATCTGCGAGGATGCGGGAGACCGAGCCCACGTCCCCCGCCAGCACCGCGTGCCAGAAGGCCAGGGCAGGTCCCGAGGCCGTCCGGGTGACGATGGGTCCCGGGGCAGACTCCGGGTTCTCTGCAGACCCTGTGTTGGGCTTCTCCACCAGCCTGGCACAGAGGGCGTGTCTGTCACTGGGGTGTTCTCCCTGCCCCTTGCACTCTTCTGGGGACCAGCTCATGAGGACAGAGTACGTAAGAGCATGTGGGAAGAGGAGTGGGGGAAGCTGGGGTTGGGGGTCAGAGGCAGAGGGAGGGGGGAGGAGGAAGGAAACACGGACAGATGGAGGGAGAGGATCTCTGTGTCCCTGAGCTGAGCCTGACCCGGCCACACAGTTCAGCAGAAGCTATTCTGGGCTCCGCATGACTTCGCTCCCGAGCCAAGGCTTAGGCAAGCCTCTGGGTAGGGGAGAAGTAGCCAGGGGCTTCTCCTTTTCCTCAAACACTTGGTAACTCGGCGTCGCATCGGGTCAGTCCAGGCCCCTGCCCCTTAGCCCTCCGCCCCTGGCAGTCCCTCACCCCTCTGGTGGCTGCTCCAGCGAGGCTCGGCGGCCCGGGACTCCAGCAACAGGTCGGCTGTGCTGTGTGGGGGAAACAGCTCCTGCAACCTCACCAGGTCTCCAGTGTACAGGGCGTTCTGCAAAGCCATGTCACGGCATAGCAGTGGCGACCGCCGGGTCGGTTCCCGGACTGGGCAGGACTGGGACTCCCAGATCCGGCAGGCTGGGGCCGAAGGAAGGCACCCCAGGTGGCCTCCCCAGCGGGGAGGGGAGCTCCTTCTCCCAGGCATGGCCAATCTCTGGGAGAGAGGGGCCGAAGAAGTGGGACTCAGGGCGATGTCGCCGGCCGACTGGGCAGGCAAGCACTGGGCCCGAGGCAGGCAGAGGCCTAGTGTGGGAGGAGCAGGGAGCACACGTAGGCCATGCCATAAATAGCCCGGGCTGGCCGCACTGTCTGTCCCAGGAAGGCGGCCTCAGGCCGGCGTGGGCATTAGGGAAGAGCTGGAAAACAGAGTGAGGCTCGAGCCCTCCAACCCTGAGTCCACCCTGGAGCTGATGGCCCGCAGGATTGAAAAGGGATCGCCCAGGTCGTGGGAGCCAACCTGCAGTTTCACAGGTAAAGGAACACAGAGCCCAGGTGTGGGAAGTGATCTGCCCAAGGTGTGACCACTTGTGGCAGATCCGGGACTAGAACGGGGGTGGCAGATCTCAAGCTGCCATTTCCTTCTCTCTGTTTTCTCTCATGTGCTTTACCCAGCCAGGCTCCGGCGGCCTGGGCTCTGACCCCATGGGGAGGGCCTGTGGGTGCCCAGCGATTTTTCCTGCCCTCCCAAATGCCACTGGTCAACCCTGCACCTTCTGCCTCCCAAACCCAAAGAAAAGGTCCACAGTAGCGGCGAATGGCTAAGAAGGCCCCATTCCACGAGGCTTTCCTTCTAGGTGTTCTCCAGAAGACAGACTTCGGCCTGGGGGAGAGAGGGCTCAGCCCACAAGCAGCCACAGAAACTCCTAGTGCCCACCCCGGGTGCTGACCCCCCCATCTCCCATCCCTACCTGCCAACGTTAGAGGGGTCCCAGTTGGGGAGTGAGGAGGAGGAAGTGGCCCAATCAGGCACATTAGGGTAACGAGACTACTTACATTTGGGGAGATAAGCAGGATAACAAGGAGAAAGAGAACTTAAAACCCGGCCCCCCCACTGGCCCTTGTGCTGGCCACCTACTACACCCTTTCTCTCTAGAACCGTCCTCTACCCCACCCTGCCACTGCCTAAGAGTCCTAACCCTGACACAGTCCTGTAAGGATAATCAAACCCTAGAGTACCAGGGACCTTGGTCCAATCTCTCTTCGCTTTACAAGGAAACTGAGGCCCAGACACAGGAAAGGTCTGTGTGAGATCACACAGGGAGTTAGTGCCGAGGTGCGGTTAACACCAGCGTCTGCTGACTTCCACACTTGCTTTTTTTCTTTTTCCAGACTTACCGTAGACCTTCCTTCTCCCCTCGCTTTTTCCTTCTCTTTCTTTTCCTATTTTTTTTTTCTTTCTTAAAAACCCCAAGGAGGAAGAGAGCTGGGGAGCCAGGACAGGAACGGACAGGAGATGAAGACACCGGTGGGGTCAGAGGACAGGGCTCTGGGGGCCGAGGGTACAGGCTGTGAGTGGGTGAGGACGGAGGGCCAGCAGGGATGGGGCAGGAGGGGGAGTCTGGGCACAGGCAGGGGGCACAGAACAGGTGTGAGAAGCACAGAGATGGACAAAGAGAGCTGCTCCTGAGCTGCGTGGACGTTTATGCCTCTGCCCCAGGCCCTTCACCTGTGGGGCGTGCCCCAGTCCCCTGCCAAGCTCGAGCACCCTGCCTCAACCATCACTTCCTTTTCTTCTTCTCCTTCACCAGCTTGGCTTCCCCAGCGTCCTGGTCCTTGATGAGTTTTACCCTCCTCTTGCCCAGTGGAGTCTTGAAGTACCAGTCCTGATGGGAGGAGGAGGGGGAGAGGGGAGGGCATTGGATCCACCCCCCCACCCCCCACCCTGCTTCTGTTTCCCGAACTTGTCCTCCCCTTTCCACGGCAGCTGGTTCTCCTCTCTTCCCCAGCTCAGGTGTCCTGCTAGGGTCCCGGTTTCCCTTGCTCTCCACCAAATACTTAGGCCATGGGGTCAGCCACTGTCAGGGGGCAAGTCCTCTCTCTGTGGCCATCCTGCCCCCATGGGGCACTGGTGGGTGGTGACTCAGGAGGGGAATGTGGGTGTCCGCTGGTACCAGGACCAACCACAGCTCTTAAAACCCAGGTAGCACTTTTAGGCTCCAGCCCTTGAGGACCCCAGGTAAGCTGGTCCCGCCACACGTCCTTCTCCTGGATTTCTCGTCCCCTTCCCAGCTGGACTCCACGGGGGAATAGAGGGAGGTGTCTAAGGGGGCCGTAGAGGGCTGACTCCCTGGTTAGTGCTGACCCGTTACCCTCCTTCCTGACCTCCCTCCTCCCCCCACACCCCCAAGCCTCACCTTCAGGGACTCCTCCTCCTCCCTGTACACTGGCTCCAGCTTGGCCAGGTGCCCTAAGAACTCTGAGGCCACCAGGGGCCGCTTGGACAGCTGCAGGACCCGCCTCTCGGTCAGCACGGAGTGGATGGCTTGGAGAATGTGACCGGGTGTGTAGCCATCGGACACCTTGGCCAGGGCGCTGATGTCTAGGTTCGGGGTCACCTGGACCCCCTGGGCCTCTATCATCTGCCTCCAGAGCACTGCAGGCGGCGGGGGAGGACCCAAGGCAGGGAGAACCTGCAGTGAGCACCTCAGCCCCTATCAGACATGAGGTCCCTGCGTCCGGAGAGCGGCTCTGTGCTCATCAGTGCCTCCTCTCCCAGGAAGGTGGGAATCATTCTCCCCACGTAACATGAGGAAATGAGACTCAGAGGACTTACGGGACCTGCCATGTCCACAGAGCCAGGCCAGGACCCATGCCGCCAGGCTGCTTGTCTAGTTCCCCTTCCCTGCCATGGGAGGCGCCGTCTCGGAGCGGCAGTGGGGAGGGGGAGAAGCGTGAGGAGGCTCGGGCAGGGCCAGTCCCTGGATCCCCGGTCTGGCCTGTCCTCACATTGCAGGGTCTCACCGAAGCGAGAAGCGTAATCGGGCCGTGGCATGAAGAGGATCCGTTCGTAGGTCCGGCACAGCCCCTTCATCTCCGCCAGCTGCGGCTGGTCACTCGTCCCTATCAGCATCACGCGGTCTCCTGGGCTCAGCAGTCGCAAGGCCTTGGTGAGATCCTTCTTTATTCGCTTTGGGTCCATCTGCTCTGGGGCAGGGTGGGGGCGGGAACATGGTGACTTGTATGGGCTTCTGCATTCTCTCGGAGCGCGTGTCCACACCCAGCCTCCAGTGGACCCCGGGAGGGATCCAGGGAGGTGGCCAGGAGGCCCCCGTCCTGCTTCCAGGATAAGGCCAAGGCAGCAGGAGAACAGGGAATTTGTCCAAGGCCCCACGGCGGGTGAGGTTTGGAGTTGACTTGAGCAAGCCCACGCCAGCCTTGCCCCTGGCTCCGGCTGCTACCCAGGTCCCGCACCTCCTTCTCTTCTTTTGGGACCCTCTTATAGAAATTCTTCTCGGCATTCCCAATCCAGATCACAGAGGGCTGTAAGAGCCGAGCCACCTGCACAGGTCAGAGAATAAAAACCGGACATTGGATGTCCCTGGGCAAGGGTCACCTCCCCCGTCTGGTCCAAGAGCTGACCTTGGAGCTCCGGTCCCCACTTCCCAGGCAGCGTCCACCCCACCTCTCAGCCTGCTGCCATCCACCACACCTCCCTGGGAACAGAGTCGCCCCCCCCCCGCCACATGGGGACCCTGCATATTAAACCTCAGAAAACCTATCATGAAAGAAACTGCTCTGCTCCCCACTTCCCGCCATGCTCCCCCATCCACAAGGTTTCCGAAATCCACAAGGTCCTCCCAATGGCTGGTAAGGAGACCTCAGCAGCTCCTGACATCACACCAAATAGGCAGATGAGGGATCTCCTAAGTGTAAAGCGCACCCTGCCCTGTGGGCACAGCCCGAGAACTAGAGGTGCCGAAGTCAGGGGACCCAGACCTTAAAGACGATATGCACGATCATCTGTGTCCCCGTCTTGCCAGGATATTTGCCCTGCAGGTTGCTGGGGGACAGGTCAAAGAGGTTGGCGCCCGTTTCTGTGCACACGGCCTTGACCAGCATCTTCTTCCCCATTCCAGAGGGGCCCACCAGGAGGATGGAGCGGATGAAGGGGGCCATGGAGTGTATATCTGGGGAGCCTGAGAGAGGAAACAGGGGCCAGAGGCAGGCAGTAGGACAGTAGGGGGCCTGGGGTGGAAGCCACAGTGTAAGGTGAGGCTGAAGGCCCAAGGCAGGGTGGGAGGAAGTTTGGATCCTAGGTGCCTGCCGACCCCCAGTGTGGGGGGGCCCCATTCCCAGGCAGGCAGGCAGGCAGAGAGAGGCAGCCCAGAGGGCTTCCGGGGACTTCCCAGGTACAATTATGAAGAGTTCTCTGCAGGGTCAAGAGGGAGCCTTCTAGCCCCTTCCAATGCCCTTTCTGTTTTCTGTACCATCTCTTTCTACTTCTGGATCATGAAGGGATGGAATTAAAGAGCCTAGGAACAACCACTTCAGAAAGATCCTGGTCTTCTGGGAAGGGGACAGACTATGGGATATCACTTGGGGTTGGGAAAGGGGCCAGAAAAGTGGATTCCTTGGTAGGCCAAGAGTCCACATGATTTCTGGGGTGGCCCAATCTGGGTGTGACCTCCGGCAGGTCCTGGGGAAGACAGGAGGAGTCCAGCAGGGGCCCATGGCACGGGGGACATGCCCACCTCAACCACCCTGACAGGCACCTGCCAGTGTTGGTTCTCCCTGCTCCCCGGGGCATCTCACCAAGGCGAAGGACCCCGTACAAGGCCACATTCTGTCTTATGTCAAACAGGGAAGGTGTAGGCAACTTGTTCGCCAGGTTCAGAATGGATCCAAGATAGAGGTAGTCACCTGGGGGCATAAGTGAGTGGCATCCACTGGGGCAGGGCCAAAAGAGAGCCCCTTGAGGAGAAGGCTCACAGCAGAGGGTGGTAGCTAGCCACGGGAGGGCTGTGGCCAGGGCACCACTCCTCAGCCTGGGAGCAGGTGCTGGACAGGGGTCTCACCAATGTAATCTTTCAAGGCCACTGTCTCGCACTTTCTTAGAAAGCCGGAGACAACGAGCTCTTCAAACAGAGAGTCCACGGACCTGCAGAGGACAGCGCAGAGGGGTCCCCAAGGACGAAGGGAAGTGGAGATGGAGATGAGTGACAGGCTTGAGGACAAAAATACCCAGAGTGCCACTGGACAGCCAGCATCGGAAGCCACAGTGCCAACCCGCTGGCCCAGAAGGCCGTCTGCCCACGGTGGGGGGGGGGGGGCTCTGTGGGTTGAGCGGGGTGTGAGGACACGCACCCTCTGCAACCCTCCTTTCATTGGTCTGCTCAGGTCCCCACATTCCGCCATCAGAAATCCAGTCATTTGGCCAACATATGACCGTCTTTCTAGAAATCACACTTGACGTCTAGGCTCCTGGAAGCAGCTGACGTCAGTGTGCTCGAGACTCACTTCACCAAAGAAGTGAGTAGCCGGGGACCCCTGGTAAGCTCCCCAAGGGCCCAGAGAGGCGTCGGGGGGAGATGGCTTTGGTAGGGACAGAGCTGATTAAGGCAAAAGGCTGGAGCAGGGAACAGGAGGGAGGGAGCCATGAGGACAAGCCTCCACTCGCATCCACCTGCCCACCATCATTTTCTAAGCACTTCTCGTGCTTCTGTTTCATCACCAGCCATCGCGTGGGCTTGGCAGGGCGGGCGCTTGGTTAACGAGGACGGGGAGTCAGAGAGGTTCAATGACTCTCTCTGGGTCACACAGAACAGAACCAGGACCGGAACTCAGATCGGTTCTGGGCCCAGGTTTGCTCCACCTCCCACAATAAGGTAAAGGGTCTGCTACCTGTCTGGGGTCAGATCTTTTTCCTTCTTCTTCTTCCCGGCTTTCTTCCCAGTCTTTTTCTGGTTGGAAACAAGCACACGGGCCGTCGTCCTCCGGTCCTTGCCTCCCCCGCTGTGTGCGCATCCGTGTCCCGGCCTTCACCCCTCATCTTGCCTTCACACGCTTCAAGGGTCTCCCCTCCTCCCTGTCCACAACCAGGCGCAGGTTCTTCAGCTCTTGGCGCATCAGCTCATCCACCTGGAGGGACAGCGGGGAGTGCGGTGCGACAGCCACAGGGGCTGGGGAAGACAGCGGGGAGGGGTGAGGACTGGGACGGGGCTGGACAGGAGAGCAGCTTCAGAGAAGAGTGAGACTAGCCCGGGGGAGGCAGCAGGGGTGTCCACCGACAACCTTCCTACACACTCTTCCAGGACCTGCAGGTTTGGCCTTTCTCCCCCTGCCCTGTCCCTGCACCAGTCCACTCCCAATACTAATCCATACCCTGGTCATGCAGGAGCCTTGCCCTCACCTGGTACCAATGTGGGGAGAAGCTCCCAGATAGAGTCAATGGCTTTCAGCTCAAGCCCCAGTCCCACCCTTTAAAGTCTGTGCCACGTGAGCAGCTGCCGGACTTAATCAGCCTGTTGTCTCACATGGGGACAATCATGGCGCCCACCTCAGGGGGTGGAAAGGCCATATTGGAAAGGTCACATGATCTAATGTTTCCTAGGTACGCCCTGCAGCCACATGGCAGGAGCTCTTGAAGGGTTGATGGGCACGATGGTGGGTGTGACCCCAGCCCAGAGCCTCTCTGCACCCCAGAGAGAGAGGGACCAGAGAGACGCAGAAGAGGAAGGGGACCGAGATGGATGGAGGTGGAGTTAGAATGACACAGAAGGTGGTGTGTAGAGGTTGCTACAGAAGAGGGGCAGGGCAGGGGGCTTGAGGGGAAGAGCCCGAAGTAGGGGAGGCGGGGAGGGCCGCAGGGAGGCCCTGAGCCAGCTCACACACCTGTATCCGGATCTCCTGCTCTACTTCCTTTCTCTTCTCCACCTGGAGTGTCTCGGGGTCAAAACTCTGTTTCGGGTATATATTCTCATACCGGTTCTTCCACACATCTAACCAGGGACAGACGGACAGAGAATGAAGTTCAGAGTCCCAGGGCACCCAGACACTCACAGAAACCTGGCAGGGGAACCTGACCCAGGCTGGTCCACGTGTCTCTTGCTCCGTCTCTGCACATGTCTGTCTGTCTCATACACATGCCTACATGGACCAGGAACCTGACCCAGGCTGGTCCCTTCATCCTCACAGGGCTGTCCAGCATTGCTTCTACCTAGATCATGGAGGCCTGACCCCAAGGCCAAAGGCAAAACTCCCCCCACCCAGGGAATCGCATCGCACTCCACACTTGTGTCCTCCTTTGGCATTCTCCTCTCGACCTCCACATCTGCACACCCACACTACCCCTCATGGTCCACAGAGCATGTGTTCACTTTCCCCAAGGCCCTCACAGGGCCTGGACACTCTTCCCCAGCCCGCTCCCGCCTTACTTATGTACTCCTCATGTCCGGCATTGATGAAAGGTATGAACTTGGATGGCCACACTTTCAGCATCATGTCTGCCTCCTAGAACAGAAACATCCTTTGATCTCAACCCCTCATGGTCCCTGCCCCTTCCTCCCCTCAGACCAGCCTCCCACCGGGAATCTCCTCAGACCGAGAGGAACTTTACCCCCTTCCTGGTCTTGTCTTTCTTCCCTTTCTTCTGCTTCCTTTCTTTTTTCTCCTTTTCTTTTTCCTTATTTTTCTCTTGGTCCTTTCTTTTGCTCTCCTGGATCTCTGCCTCCAGTTCCATTTTTACCTGTGACCAACGATGGAAGATATTTCAGAGAAGACCAGCGGGATTCTACAGGAGCAAAAGAACCCAGGCCTGAGATGGGGGTTGACTGGGGTTACTCATGGGGTCCAGGGGTCCAGGAGTCCATAGCTGAAAGTTCAGAGACCTCACTGGTGTCCAGGAAGAAAGAGGTGTTCTGATCAGAACGGCTTCTCTTTCTTGACCCATAGAGATTTGAAGTCACAAAGAATCTCACCAGACATGCTTTCTCTCCATGCCCAAAGATGTCTTCTCCAAACACAGGCACTCCCTCCCCACCCCCCTGCTGTCTTGCTAGCTACACATATTTCCTCCAGCCCCATTTACAGTTTACACTCAGTATTGTTTGTAACCTCAGACCCCATCTACCACAGAAAGTCTCCTGTCTCCACCTATAGGGTACCTGTTCTGGAGTCTTGTCTGCAAAGATCAGGTAGGATCCACCTACAGATTCATCTGGATAATCAGGGAATCGACCAGTAAGGGCACTAAGTAAACATAAAATGGTCAGAGAGATACACAGGTGAGTGGATGGACAGATGGATGGGTGGATGGGTGGTTGGGTGGGTGGATGGATGGATGGATGGGCGAGTGGGTGGGTGGGTGGATGGGTAGATGGGTGAGGGGGTGGTTGGGTGGATGGGTGGATGGGTGGGTGGGTGGATGGATGGACAGATGGATGGGTGGATGGGTGGTTGGGTGGGTGGGTGGGTGGATGGGTGGGTGGGTGGATGGATTGTGGGTGGGTGGGTGGGAGGGTGAGTGGGTGGATAGGTGGGTGGGTGGATAGATGGATGGGTGGATGGGTGGGTGGGTGGATGGGTGGGTGGATAGGTGGGTGGATAGGTGGGTAGGTGGATTGATGGATGGGTGGATGGGTGGATGGGTGGGTGGGTGGATGGGTGGAAGGGTGAGTGGGTGGATAGGTGGGTGGGTGAATGGATGGATGGGTGGGTGGATGGCTGGGAGGGTGGGTGGGTGGGTGGATAGGTGGGTAGAAGAGTGGATGAATGGATAGATAGTTAAACAGAGGGAAGGATGAAGAAAGAACAAGGACTACGCGAATGGAGGATGAGAGGGAAGGAGCAGAGAGTTACAGAACAAAAAGGAGCAACCCCTCAGGAGGCACCCACGGATGCTTTCCCCTTCGAGATTTGGCATTTTCTTTTCCATCCAAGGAAATGAGAAGTCATGTGCAGAGATGGTCCTGTGGTTGGGGGCTCCAGGTTTCAATCAGGGTGTGAGCAGTGAGGGAAGGGGGATGGGAGTGGATGGAGAAAAGGGCCCAGTCCGGACTAGAGAACAGAACAGATGTGGGGACATGGTGGTGAGGAGGGAAAGAGGCGTTGAAGGCTGGGGACACTGACTGGCATTCGATAAACCACTGTCGGATTTGCTCCTTCAACTTCTCCTTCATGTCAGGCCCCTCTGTCTCTTTGATAGAATCATGGGTCTTCTCTATCGCCAACTGGAACTCTTCCTCCTTCTCTGTCTGGCGGACCCTCCGGATATCCTCCCTGAGGCTGGCTTGATACATGACGCCCGCATTCTCCACCTGGTTCGGTGGCAAGGGGAGCTGGCAAAGAGGAGAAGAGGCCCAGGGCATCAGGAATAGGAGCGGGGAGGACCCAGCCCCCGGCCTCAGGCACACACACCTGCCCCTGGCTTCCCCAGCACACCCGCACACGTGAGGCCCCGCACACACGCGCACACGGAACAACGGGCATGCCTGCATCAGGAGAAATTGTGTTTGGAGCTCAAACTCGCCTGTGTAAATTACTCTGGTAATGAGTTTGCTAGATACATCTGGGCTGGCCCCCCCTGCCCGTTCCCCGCAGCACACCCTCCCCTGTGAGCCTCCGGCCCCAGCCCCCACCCACACCCCCGCCCCAGCGGCCCGTGTTGGCAGCCGCTCTCACAGCCACTTTCCCGCCTCATTGGCTCCCAAATGTATTTTAAATATCACTCTGCGCAGAGACAATTACTGAAAACGCTGAGCTCACACTGTCAATGGGCCCGGGCGGCCAGGCTCATTCCTCACCCACCGCCATGCCATGCCGCCCCCCACCTACCCCCGAGGCCCGACCCTGGCCTCTCTTTGCCTGTCTTGCCTCCTGGGGGTCCAGCTCTCCAACCCCCAAGCCTGACCTCCCCTACGTGCACGCTCGTGCTCATGGACCCCGGTGACACTCAGCTAGACTCCCTGCAGTGCGGAAGAGAAGCCAGTCTGGGCCCCTGAGAGCAAGTGGGGAGACTGCGGCTTGAAACGCTCCGCTGTGAAAGGGATACGTATGCCCTCCATCCCACCCTGGCCCCTGTGGTTCTCCCAGAGGCTGTAAAAGCCCTGGTGGGGGAGGGGGGTGGTCCCACTAGCCTTGGGGCTCCTCCCTGTGCTGGGCACACCCACTCAGCCTCTCCTTCCAGCCAGGGGCATGAACATGAGGTCCAGAATTCTCTGTGCTTTGACCCCTCATCCCGCCCCATGTGTGAGATCCTTCCAAGGGTTTTAGAGAGGGAGGGGTACAAAAGGATGGGGCTTGGTGCCGGGTTTCTGGTCCTTCCCATTCTTTCCCAAACCCTGAACCCCAGACCTGCACCCCTCCACTCTTGCTAAACACAGTCCTGAGTGGTGGGAGGCGTGGGCAGTGTGGAGCTGTATGGGGGCACAGAGGGACAAAGAAGAGTAGAGGAGACCCCATGCTCTAGCTCACCCTGAGCCCTTGCCTGAGGTGAGGCAGGGGCTTACCATGCCGAGGAACTCCATCTCCATTCGCCGGTCCTGCTGAGTACGTCTCCTCTGCCGGTAACCTTTCCACACCTGGGGGACACGTGGGCCCAGACACGCCCCACACTGCATTTTTGTAGGGATGCGACTCATGCGATCAGCCCCAGGGAGAAGCACCAGCCCCTCACAAGGAAAGGTCTGGCTAGGGGAGCTTAGGAGCAGGAGGTGGGGGAGGAGAGGACACCTTCCGGGGCAGCTCGTGGACGAGTGACACTCTGAGCGGGAGCAGCCCAGGACAGCATGGGGCCAGTAGGCACACATGCGGTCCAGCTCCAAGGCTTTGCTCCCTCAGGGGCCCCTGGTATTCCCTCCTTCTCATCCCCACCCTCCAATCTGCTTTATCTTTTGAGGCCAAGTTCAAATACCACCTTCTCCCAGAAGCACCTCCACTCTCACAACTCAGAGTTCCTACAGTATTTGGAATACACACTTGACCTCCCCTCCCCCAGCATATAGTCACGTAGACACCAGTGCTGTAAGGACTATGGAGCTCCTCTAATGAATTCCTATAGTTTTGACACAAGGAAACTGAGGCAGGAGAGAGGACGTGGCCTCTCCTGGGTCTATGAGCCCATTCGGGCAGAGCTGAGACAGGGCCAGGGTTCCTGACTCCTCTCCCAGTGCTCTTCTCCCAGGCCTCAGGCTGCTCTCAGCCCTGTGGACAACCTGCTGCCAAGGGGGTGGGGACAGGGCACTGGGCAGGGGGAGGCAGCACCCTGGCCTGGCCAGGTGGGTTCTGTTTCATAACAGAGCCTCAGAGAGCAGCTTCTGTCTGCACTATTTCCACATTCTCCTTGTCTGGTAACAAGGACAAAATGACTTGCTTTGGCTTTCATGGGAGAAGCGGGGCTCTCTTTGGGGCAGACCTTCTTCCTCGAAGGGCTCGCTTTAGTGAACCCCGGGGAACAGGGCCTTCTCATCCCTGGGCCAGCCCAACATTAGCAAGTCAGCCAGAGGCAGGGCACTCAGATGCACGTGCTCTGTACACTGATTAAAAACCTAAAAATCCGGGACGCCTGGGTGGCTCAGTGGTTAAAGCCTCTGCCTTCGGCTCAAGTCATAATCTCAGGGTCCTGGGATCGAGTCCCGCATCGGGCTCTCTGCTCAGCAGGGAGCCTGCCTCCTCCTGTCTCTCTCTGCCTGCCTCTCTGCCTACTTGTGATCTGTCAAATAAATAAAAAATAAAAAAAAAAAATCTTAAAAAAAAAAAAACCTAAAAATCCACAGGTGCCTGCGCGGCTCAGTTGGTGAAGCGTCTGCATTCGGCTCAGATCATGATCCCAGTGTCCTGGGATCGAGGCCCCTGTTGGGCTCCCTGCTCAGTGGGGAGCCTCCCTCTCCCTCTGCTGTTCCCCTGCTTGTGCACTTTCTCTCTGTGTCAAATAAATAAATAAAATCTTTTTAAAAAATAAAAAAGCGTATCCCAATTTGAGAGCATATATCCTCTTGAGTTATTATTTGTTAGTTGGTTGGTTGGTTGGTTTGCTTCTGGGCTTTGGTGGAAAGGATTCTAAGTTCCCTCTCTCGGGCCAGTGGACAGTTTCTGAAGCACTGGGGCTTGACAGAGAAGCTGGGAGATGTTCACTGGAGACAGAAAGACCAGCCCCATGTCCACAGTTCTGGGCCTGCTTCTGGAAATAAAGGTGGCAAGGGACGTCCTACAATGGGACAGGGCAGCGGCCTCAGGGGGGTACAACGCTGTAGGAGCGAAGGGTTCCCTTTCTGCACTGGACTTTTCCTAGGGCCTCTCCAGTCTCTTTAAGCTGGTAACCAGTACCAAACAGAGGAGGCCTAGGTCAGCAGGACTCAGTGAGAGAAGGCACGCGCGCGCGCGCATACACACACACACACACACACACACACACACACACACACATACTGGGGTACAGCAAGTGCTGAGAGGTACGGAATGGCCACCCAGAGTAGGAGAGAGGGTGACCACAGGAATGGTAAGAAGGCAGAGACACCTAGGGATGAGGCTGGGTTTTCTGCAGTGGGCGGATGGGCAGCGATTAGGTTATTTCCATGGTAAAGTAAAGGGTGACCCAGATGGCACCGGCCTTGAGGACATCTGGATCACATCAGTTCTCAAACTCTGTTTCATTTGTCACCATTCCTTTTACCTCAGCTGCCAGGAGTCTCGGGATTCATTTTAGTGACTCATCTTTAACAGTCTTCTGAGTTCCTGGAATGATCATCTACTCTGTTCTGCTACCTTATTCTGGATCTTTCTCCTCTAATCTTAATGATCTTTCTGTTTCTGGGGCTTTTATGAGATGTATGTAGCACAAGATAGAAGCTTGTTAACTGCTTAGGTCCTGAGTTAAGGATCTAGTTGTGGGGGCAACAGAATCCAAGCCCCTGCACCTCTGTCCTCAATTGCTAAGCCAGGCTGCCTTCCTGGAAGAGGTGACTCAACCCTGACCTTCCTCCTGGGTGCTGGGGGGGTTTACCTTCTGTATGGTCACAGCTGCTTGGTCCTGATCGAACTTGTGCCAACCGTCCTCTCGAATCTTCCGATCCCGCTCCTCCTCTCTCCGTATCTCTCGCATGAAGGTGGCTCGGAGCCGACCTTGCCTGGCCCGCTCAGCCCTTTGCAGCAGGATTATGGCCTCGGTCCGGTGCATTTCTGGAAAACCCTGGCCACCGTAGGGGCAAAGGAGCAGGAGAAGATGAAAAGGGGGTTATATTTAGGCTAGCAGCTGGGAGACCATCCATCAAAGGACATACTGGGGACATGGTCCTCCCAGAGCATCTCAGTGCCCAAGTCCCGTCCTCTATCTCGGTGTCAGAAGGTTTCAAGGAGCATGAGAGCATCCTTGAAGCAGGCCAGGGATTACCCAAGGAGCACTCTGAGGTGGGTATAGGTAGGACAAGTCCTCTCTGTGTCCTGGAAGATGGCATCTCTGTTCTGGGCGGGGTGTATGAGAGGAATCTGGGATGGTGTCTCCCTGACTTACCACCTCAGAGGTCACTGGCTTCATTCTGGACAGGATCTCTGCCAGCATCAGCTCTCGCTCCTTCAGAACGGTGGACTGCTCCAACAGAAAGTATTTGGGGATTGGAACCTCCAGGTCTGCCTTTGGGGCAACACAGGGGAAGAAGGGTCAGGACTCAAAATCCAGGCCATCTGGCTGATACTACCATCTTCTGCTTACAGAGCTTGGTGATGGCTTCCTTCATCCTAGAGCCCCAGGACGGGAGATTCATGGGTTATGGGCAGATCCCCTTAAGCTCATCCCTCTATCGCCCTGCCCCACCGTGTAACCAGAGCTGAATTCCGGAGGATCGTGAAATGTAATGGGCAGTGGTTCCAATCCTGACTGCATCAAAATGAACGGGGAAGCTCTTAAAATGCAGACTCCTAGGCCCTCCCCAGACTAGCACATCTGAGTGGCAGGGCCTGGAGAATCTGTTTTATCAGTTTGTTTTTTCAAGTCGGCCGCTGAGTTTCTTGAAGCAGCGGGTTCTGGAAACTTTGAGACTGCTTCCGATGAGGAGCAGCGAACCAAGCCCTCGGGCGACTGGCGGCGAGTGCATTCACATCACCCCAGGGGCTTGTTAAAATGCAGAAGCAGATTAGCCCCGTTTGGTCCGAGATTCTGCATTTCTGATAAAGTTCTGGGTACTGCTGATGGGGCGGGTCCAGGAAGCAGACTTGGAGAAGCAAGCCTGGCGGGGGGCGGGGGGGGTCTTCAATCCCTGCCGTTGGTGGGCATTCCCAGCCCTGCGGAGCTTCCAGCCTGACTCTCTCGCCGTCCCGCAACTGCTGGCTTGCACCCCGTCTTCCAGAAACCCTTCTCCCGATCAAACCCCATCCCCTGATCTGCGCCGTCCCCCCTTCCCTTGCAGGGGTCCCAACACCAGGGTTGTCCTTGGGGGATCAGGACCAGCTCCAGCCTCTCCGCCACTTCCTGCCCCACGTGGCTCCATGTCCGTGGGAGGTCAAGATCACCGCTACTCCCCACCTCACGCCCCGCTCCGCCCCCCCCACCCCCCCCACCCCCGGCTCCGCTGGAGTGGGCGTGGCTCCGCCGCCGGCCCCGCACCGGGGTGAGCTTGAGGTCCTGCAGCACGCGGTCTAGACAGTGGTATTCGCTGAGGTCGGCGCGCACCAGGTCGTCCTTGAGCTCCAGCACGCGGCCCGCCACGCTGTCCAGCAAGCGCCGCAGCAGCCGCCGCTTCTGCGGCTGCACCATCTGGTCGTAGAGGGTGTCGAACCGGCGCATCAGCCCCAGGTAGCACAGGTAGACGGACGAGAGCCTGTACTGGAACGACTGCCGCTCCCTGGGCGACACAGGTTCCAGCAGGGGCTGCTCCTGGTCCAACAGCTCTTGAAGGGTCACGTGGGAGGAGTCCCAGAGGCGTTGGTAAGCTCTGGAGAGGAGGGGAGAGAGGGCTGCAGGTCTGGGGTGATCTGGGCCTCAGAGGAGTGGGGACAGTGGGGGGGGGGCTCTGCTGAGCCTTTTGAAGAGTGTGAAGTCGGGGTTCCAGAGGTGTGCAGTTAAGGTTACTCATGGTGTCGAGGAGTCCTGAGGGGGAATGAAGTGGTAGTGAGGAGACATGCCCAGGCTTCGAGCAGGTGGGAGACTGGGATCGCTGGGAGGAGGGATCCACTGATGGATTAGCTGGGAGGGTGAAGGCTAGGCATGGCCCTCAGCAGCTCCCTGTAAGGAAGAAGCCTCTTGTGGAGTCCACAGTCGGCCCCTCCAGGGAGAGGGTGCAGCCCTGGGATGCTGCAGGGGTGTAGAATGGTGAGTGGGAAGTGGGGGGTGAGGGATGAGGGTAGAGCAGGGTCCCTTCCTCTGATTCTGGAATAAGTAGTTCCAGGAGAGGAAGAGCTGACCCCAGATGGAGCCGCCGGGTCAGCCGCATGAATGCCCGGGGCCCAGCCAGGGCTGGCCCAGCAAACAAGCCTCTTCTCCCGGGCATCTCTTCTCCCCACCCACCCGCCCCAGCCCTGGGGGCTCCGCTCCTGCCCGTCACTCACCCCTCGGACATGGTGCCCACTTCTCACAGTTCCCTTTGTGAGCTGGTCATACAGTCTGCAGAACCTGCGGCTCGACCTTGACTCCACACCCCGGAAGTCAGAACAGCCCAATTTCGAGAGTTCTGTCCCATTGTCTCGATGTTCTAAGGCCAGGAGTGGGGGGTGAGGGCAGCAGGTACAGGACTGGGGACCCTTATCTCAGAGGATGTTCCGGAAACAAGCCTTGGAAGGCTGGGGCAGAGTGTGGGGTCAGCATTGGCTTCTTTTCGAGTGAGGGTCATATAAAAGAGGAGTTGCTATTTGAAGTCACCCTGGGAGCCATGAGGCTCCGGGTGAAGGTTAGTCCTAAAGGCATCCATTTTTCCAACACACTTCTCAGCTGGAGGAACCCTCTGCTTCTTCCATTCAGAGCCAGCCTCCTTAGCTCTAGCTCAGGACTGTCCTGGGGGCAGATGTGACGTGAGGGGGAAGGGGCGCTGGAGTTGAGGTCAGAAGGCCTGGGTTCAGGCTGCGAAGTCACGACTTCCCTTGAGATGAGCACAAGCACGTGTTTCCCTTGGGTCTGATGGCGCTTCCCACGGTTCACGCGAGCTAGGCCTATGCGAAGAAGGACATTAGAGAGTAGCAGATGGGACTCCGTGGTCTTTGGGGCTCGCTCTGGGCCGTCTGTGGGTTACCCCATCGGGGCAACAGGCTCAGGAGACCATTCTTTGGAAACTACAAAACCTAGCGGCAGCAGCGCCCGGACTCTGGTCAGCTGGGGGTGACTTTTTGATTCAGTGTCAAGTTGGGATGTGTGAATAAGTGAGGCACAGAGCAGAAGAAAGGGAGAGAAAGGGGAGAGCTGCAAGGGGGAGTGAGAGAAGAGGCGTTCCGTGGCTTCCGTGTGCGTACGAGTCACCCGAGATCTTGTCCAAAATGCAGATGCTAATTCCACGATCAGACGTGGGTCTCTGAGTCACACCGCAGCAAGGTATGACATTCAGTGGGAGTGGGGAAGGGCCAGGGCTGGGGGGCCCGGTCTCCCAGGCCCTCCCCTTTCTAGCTGCGTAACTAAATTGTGGGTGATTGGTTCTCCTCTCATGGCATCTCCAGGCTAGGGTTTTCCTGAGAGAAAATATGTGTCAAGGGTGTGGGACGGCATTCAGTGGCCAGCCCCCGTTACAGCCAGCCTGCTCAGTACACGAAGGGGACAAGCTGTGTCTATCCAATGGCAAAGGGAAGAGAAAGGATTTGGGACCCGTTCACTGAGTGCAACCCCCTTCCCCCACTGCCTCACAGCTCATCTCATGTGCCCGTAAGATAGAGCAGAGGCCGAATGAGTGAGAAAAAGCAAGTGTGAACAAATGGAAGGTGAACGATATGCAGCTCCTCTTGGTACTTTCTTGCGATTTTCCAAAAAGAGAGGAGCCTCAAATATTCCTACCAAGTTGTTCTGAAATTAGGGGGAAGAAAACATCAGGGGAAAGTGAACACATCCTATAGATCCCAGCAGCTTACTGAGAACCCCTCCCTTTTGAGTCTGGAAGGATAAGATCTATGTGGTCCCCATGCCCAACACACGACAAAAAGGACAGCTTGCCAGAAAAGGCATCACAAAACCGTGGGCTGAAAGAGTTAACACAGCGGATCGGGGGTTCTAATCCAGATCCCAAGTCCTGCTAAAGTTCACGTTAGAACTTTGCCCCTGTGCTGCCCAGGGGCCACACTCAGCAGTATTTAAAAACTAGAAGTGTTACTCCCTCCTGTCGCCATAAAAAGTGACAACACCCTTGCCGCACATCGCACCTCCCCTTTTCAAATCACCACAGTGCACGGGAGCAGTTCACTCTTTATTAAACGCTCGGCCCCGGGTCACTTGGAGCTGGTGTACTTGGTGACGGCCTTGGTGCCCTCGGACACGGCGTGCTTGGCCAGCTCCCCGGGCAGCAGCAGGCGCACGGCCGTCTGGACTTCCCGGGAGGTCAGTGTGGTTCGGCCCGAGTACTGGGCCAGCCGGGCAGCCTCGCCAGCCAGACGTTCGAACACATCATTCACAAACGAGTTCATGATGCTCATGGCCTTGGAAGAGATGCCGATGTCTGGGTGCACCTGGAGAAGCAGCAGAACCGCTCGGTTAAGGAGGAGGCTCTGCCTGACGCCGCGGGCCCCAGCCCCGGGCTCCAGCTCGGGACTGCCAGGCCGCCTCACCAGCCTCTCTCCGGGGCCAAGCCACAGAAATAGGGATGGGTTTTTTACTATTATATCCGAGTTAAAAGTTTTTCCCAACTGCAAAAAGTAATGCTATTAAGTTCCTCCTAGGAGCCACATGTAAGCATCAATCTTTGGGAAATGGAAACAGTTACGCAGCGTTTGCTTTTCTCCTTTAGTATATCTGCAAAGCGTTACCCCCAGAAACGGACTCCTAGCGGCAAAGCTCCCGGAGGTGGGACTGCCACCGCGTCCAAGGGTTTATGCACGTAAGTCGGCATTACCAAATAATTGTCCGAGAGCACGCTTATGTGACACGATCCCAGCACCAGACTAGGGGTCAGAACAGCAGGGATCTGTGGCCCTACTGTGAATCACTGCCCAGCCTCCAATGGGGCACTTTCCTGTGGGCCTCAGTTTCCTCCTGTCACACAAGCTTTTGAACTAGGTGACTTCCAGTAACCCAAGTGGTAGGGGCCTGATAACAGTCAGAACGTGAGAGTGGGCAGACATGAAGGGTTTCCCTCCGAAGGGTGACCTCCGAAGGGAGGGGTGACTGCCAATAGCACACATCAGGCCAGTGGTGGAGACAGAAGTGGAACTCGGGCTCTCCCCAGCCTCTGGATGTCACCGGAAGCAGGGGATCCGAGCCTGAACCCCTCATGTTGTCATCGCATCTTTTTCTCCTTGGGGTTGAGGGGTCACAGTGAGTTTCACAGCCCATGGGTGACTCCCCCAGTAGCTCTCCCTCACCAGTCTAACTCCGGGCCAACCCTCGCCTCACAGTTGCACCCCAAGGTTAGGTGATGCAGCAGAGCTCACCAGGGCTCCCTCCCACCCCCGCGTTCTGCAGGTCGCTGGAGTCTGTCCTCTGCTGCTGCCCCCCGGCCCGTCTACAAGAGTGCTGATCCCAACCTCACCCTGACCCCACACAAGCATTCCCAGAGACCCAAGTTGTCAGGTCACTGAAACTGCTACTGGGACTAAGACTGGAGACAGACTCCACGTCTAGGATCTAGTCTCACAAAGGGGTAAGACTCGGGCAGGTGGCAGAGACGTAAGGCGGCCAAGACCATTGTTCTGCCAGCTCCCGGCGCTGGTTCTGCTGAGCGGGGAAGAGGCTGGGAGGCCAGGGTGCCTGGTGCCCTTGACCAGTCGGGTGCCCGCTGATGCCCCCACATATCCGTCAGTGAGCGAGGGCCAGGAGTAGGCGCTTCTCGCAAGTGCTCTGCTAGGCCGGGAACAGCGAGCATCCCCAGCACCCCTGGGTTAAGAGGCAGGACAAGCCGGAAGTAGGTGACCGGCCTGCTCAGAGCCGGGGGGCCTGAGCTCTGCAGCTCTCAGGTCACGGGACTCCGTCGATGCACTGAGCTTTATGGACCTTGTGTTCCAGGTCTGGGCAGTAGACCAATCCCGTAGCTGCTCGGGGCCCGAGTGCTGTGTGGCTGGAAGGCCTTCCCCAGGACTTCCGCTCACACGCGTGGCTCCGTGCTCCGGCCCCCACTGCTAGGACTTCTTGTTTGTACCGTACTGTGTTTGGGATTGGATCACCCTTCAGCCCCACAATTACTTACAGTCCTCCCTGTCTTAATTATGTCCCCCCTAGTCCCACCCAACATCATCTTGTCCGCCCAAAGCTCCGTGAGCTTCTGGGCGGTGGTGGCGTGCTTTAAAGGTCTCCTGCCTGTCTCAGGGGCGCGACACATACTGAGAGGTTGTAGGGACCTGAACTGGAGCGAGGCCATGTCGAGACAGGCACGGCGCGCCTGAGGCCACCCACCGCGGTGCCAGGAGTAAGCGGAGTAGGACTCTTTGTCTAGTGCTCTCTCACGGCTCTTCTGCTAGTGTGCTCCTCACACCCCCACACACGAACTCGTTGGCTCCCCGCTCTCACCTGCTTCAGCACCTTGTAGATATACACTGAGTAGGTTTCCTTGCGCCGGCCTCGCCTTCTGGACTTCTTATCCCCACGGCCCCTTCGGCCCCCTGGCTGTGGCTGCTGGCCATGCTCCGAGCTCATCCTGCCGCTCCTCCTAACGCCGCCTCCTGCTCCTTGGGGCATTTTATGGAGTCCGCTGCCCACCAGGTGGGGCTGGGGGCCAGCACCTGGGAGGGAGGGGGTGGGAGGGGAGGAGCCTCACCCATCCCTATCTAGAACAGGCTCTGGGCTAATCTTGTAAGAGACGAATGGCTCCCACCTCTCCCCCAAGTGATTTCCTGCCTCTGAATGAGCGGCCCTCCCCCAGCTGACCATCTCCCAGTGGACTACACACTTGGGAGAGTTCCCACACCACCCAGCTGTGCCGTGAGATCACTCTGCACCCCCTGTCCTTGTCCTCACCAAGACTTGAAATGCAGGGGTGTGTCAGGAGGAAACTGAGGCACCCCGCCACCACCCACGGAGCCCTACAATACAGCTGGGGAGGCCGGACTGGCTCACAGCAAAGAGAGGAGTAGAAGCACTAACGAGGGGGCCTAGGGAAGAGAGTTCAGGAAAGAAAAACTCGTGAGGGCTGGGGTGTCTGGGGGGCTCAGTCTGCCTTCAGCTTGAGTCATGATCTCCGGGTCTGGGATCAAGGCTTGTGTTGGGTTTCTTGCTTAGTGGGGAGTCTGCTCCCCTCTCTCTCCCCCTCCCTCTGCCCCTCCCCACTGCCTGTTCTCTCTCAAATAAGTAAAATAAAATCCTTAGAACAGAAAAGAAAACTAGTGAGGGCTACAGTAGCCAGAGATGGCTTCATGGAAGGAATGGGGATTTGGTGCTGGTCTGGTGGGAGGGGCACGGTGTAACTGTGGGGGTGACAGAAGGGCGGTCCGAGGGGAAAGCAGAGTGGAATTGGTGTGTGCTGAGTGCAGTGCGGCTTGGAAGGCAAAAGTGCGGCTTGGAAGGCAAAAGCGCGGCAGAACCGGGGCCGGGGCCGGGGCCAGAGGCCAGGGGCAGGAAGCCGCAGGCTGGGAGGGCCTGCCGGGAAGGGCGTTGGGGCGGACTGGAGGAGCCAGAGCGGGGCGCACTGGGTGCTGTGGGCTCCCGGGGAAGCTGGCGGCAAAGGGAAGAAGCAGCTGCTGAACGGAGCGGTTCTCGCTTTGCACCTACGTGTGAACGATACTGTGGGTTAAGTGCTGTGACTACAGAAGCTGGAGCAGCACGAGAAGCACGGGCTGGGGGCCGGGTGGCGGGGAGAGGGTTTCCCAGCCAGAAGAGGTGGGTGAGAGGGGTGAAGACGAGCCGCACCTGTCCGCGGGGTGAAGGCAAGCCCCAGCCGGCCGCGCCTCGCTCACCTCCAGCCGCTTCCCGCCGTCTGGCTGCATCTTCGTGCCAAGGTTTAAGAGGACCAGGAGGGAATTCTTAAGCCAAATAAACGCACTGCTAATTTTAGGCCTTTGTAGAAATCTATATAGTGGGCTTTTTAAGCATTCCTGAAGTTCTTGAAATTGGCTTTTTTTGGTGGGTTGGCTGGGAGAGGCGAGCTGCGTAGATGACTTTGATTCTCCCAGTTCTGAAGCCCCGCCCAGCACCCCGAGGATTCCACCCGGGACACGAAGGCAACTGGTATAAACACACCCAGGGTCTCCCTGGGCTGAGGCAGCGGGAGCGCTCCTCTGTTCCCATCCTCCCGGCGGCTCACTCTCAAGGCCATTCTCCCCCCTACGGGTCTCTGGATGCTCGGGCTGACTGAGGCACGAGGCGACAAAGGCAGGCCCCTTAGCGGTGGAGTCCGAGCCTCACTCCAGCCAAGGGCTCAGCCGCAGCCGCTCACCTCACGTGCCGGCTCAGCGTTCCGCCTGCCCCGGGCAGCTCTTGGACCGCAGGGCCATCTGAGTTCCTGCTCATCTTTCTTCCTTTCTTCTCTTTTTCTTAAGATTTTACTTATTTGACACAGAGAGACACAGCGAGAGAGGGAACACAAGCAGGGGGAGTGGGACAGGGGGAAGCAGGCTTCCCGCTGAGCAGGGAGTCCGATGCGGGGCTCGATCCTAGGACCCTGGGATCACGACCTGAGCCGAAGGCAGACGCCCAATGACTGGGCCACGCAGGCGCCCCCCTCTTCATCTTTCAAGTTAGAGCACCAATCCTGTCTTTCTGGATCGCTATCACGAGAACCCCGCCCCTCTCAGTTTTGAATCCTTCTGTGTATCCTGACAAGTCACAATTGAGCATCTGATTTATGCCCTGTCGTGTTCTCTCGTCACTGCTGGCTTCCCCATTAGATCGTGAGCTCCTTGGGGGTTTAAGACGCCATCTGGGACTGGTTTTGTTTTACATGGTCTCAGACGTACTGTAACCAGCACTGAAAAGTCACGGCTGTGTGTGTTTCCCCACAGGGACGGCCGCCGAGGTGTGATGAATCCGCACCACTACGGAAGGCCGCCCGCGTGCCTGGTGGGCCAAGGCGGCAAGTGCTAGTCGAGCTCAGAGCGATCATGCAGAGCCCTTGGTCGGGAAGTAAATGGGGTCACACTAACAAAGTGAAGGCCACGGCCGGATAAAGTAACGAGACTTCCCGCATCCCCCCCCACCAGGAATGGTGGGTCACAAATGTGTTGAAAATGCAGATTCCTGACCATGTCTGCATCTCTCTCACCGCACCAGATGGAATCAATAGGTCGGGGCAGGGGGATCTGCACCTTAACAAGCACCACCTGCCCCAAGTATGGGGTACAGGTGGCAGCAAGGGAGCCTCCGACCACTCTGAAAAGCGTGTCCCAGGAGAGAGGGTCTCCAGTTCGGCCCCCAGGTGAGCAGCATCGGCGGCACCTGGGAACTTGCTAGAAATGTTTCATTCCTGGTCTCCCCCCAACCTACTGAACCAGAAACCCTGAGGCAAGACCCAGGTATTGGTGATCGGATGAGTCTTCCAGATGATTTTGATGTGTGTTGTGAGACCAGGGCCTAAGGCACGATTTCAGGTCAAAGGAAGGAGAGTTATTCCAGCTCCTAAAGACTAGTCTTAAGTCTGCCTCCACCCCACCAATCCCCACCCAAGCTCTTGCTTCGAGGAGGGGCGCTGGCACTGCGGGGAGGAGGGGAGTAAAGGGCCCAGAGACCAGAAAAGGAAGGTAGGAACCATGGCTTCTTCTTTCTTTATTGGACACTTTGTAGATGTCACGCAGGTCTAAAAGTTACACTGTTAAATAATTATTTAAAAACCGACCAGGACTAAAGCCCTGGTCCAGAGCTCCAAACCAGAAGCAGAAAGGAATGGGGGCGGTGGGCTGGGGGGTACTCCTCCAACATCACCAAAACCCAGAAAACGAGGACCCTAAGCTCTTGCACAGGCCAGCCCAGGATGTGGGCCCTTGGGCTAACCCTCAGGTGCCTCTGGCTGCATCACTATCAGGTCAGTAACCAGCAAGGAGCCGGCCGAAGAGCCAGCGGAGTCCAGACATGGACAAAAGTAACTGGAAGGACAGGAAACGGACAGGTACTGTCCAGCTGTAGATAAGATCACGGAGTGCAGCTAAGGCAGGTGGGGCGGGGGGGGGGGGTCATTGCAGCAATGCCGGAGTGCGGCCCCAGAGGCCCAGCCCAGCCCGGCAGGGGCTCACACATTGTGGGTCCTCCTGGTGAGCTGGGGCTCTTCGCCCACAAGCTTGGACTTGAGGTGCTCCTTGTAGGCCAGGATATCTCCAGGCCACTTGGTGATTGTCTGCTTCTCACAGACCCAGATTTCCTGTGCAACCTAGAAGGCAAATTTTCCGGCTTAGTAATCCTGGCCAGAACTCCCTGTCCCCGCTCAGAAGACTACGGTCAGGCGAATCCAGGAAGAGCCCCCCCACCCGGCCCCATATCTAGCTCAGTTTCACCCTCTTGAGGTGCTTTGTGAGGCCGAACCCAGGGTGCTATAGCTAGCAGGTTCAAAGCCTTCCAAGCCAAGATCTGCTGTGTCTCCTCATCTCCATTCCCCAGCAGGGCTTAGATCCTTTGAGAGGCTTCCCTCCCAGCTCCCTTTTCTCCACCGCACCTTTTCCGAAGCTTCAGGGAAATGACCAGCAGCTTTTCCAGCAGTGACTGGTGGTAACCCTTTGACTAATCCAAATCCTCCTTAGTATAATACTATTTCTGTGCTAAAGAATCTTGGGGCATGGGGTGCCTGGGTGGCTCAGTGGGTTAAGCCTCTGCCTCGGCTCAGGTCATGATCTCAGGATCCTGGGATCGAGCCCCACATTGGGCTCTCTGCTCAGCGGGGAGCCTGCTTCCCCCTCCCTCCCCCCCGTGCCTGCCTCTCTGCCTACTTGTGATCTCTCTCTCGCTCTGCTAAATAAATAAATAAAATCTTAAAAAAATAAAAAAATAAAGAATCTTGGGGCAATAGCAAAGCACCCTGCTCTCCACCCAGCTCCCTCACCAGTTCTGGCTAACTGCCAAATGGGCCAACATTCCCAAATCACTACTGAAAAACATGAAGTATTTCCACTAAGAATCTCTTAAGTTTCTCAGCCATAAAATCTGGTCCTCATCACCCTGTTTACACCGAGACCTTTTCCTACATCCAATAAACATGTATTAAGTGCCCCCCCCACCCCACGCCACGACCATTCTACCCAACCTTCTCCTGGACGCCATCTGCTCTGACTCCTGCTCCAGCCAGGGGCCTCACCTGCTGAATGAGTCTGAAATCGTGGCTGACCAGCATCATGCCACCCTCAAACTCATTGATGGCGTCAGCCAGGGCGTCGATGGTCTCGATGTCCAGGTGGTTAGTGGGCTCGTCCAGGAAGAGCATGTGGGGGTTCTGCCAGGCCAGCCAAGCCAGGCACACTCGGCACTTCTGCCCGTCAGACAGGTTCCGGATTGGGCTCACCTGAGTGGAACCATGACATTCATAGAATCTGCTGTTACTCCCACGACAGGAGCATGAGTCCCCCTCCCCCCACTTCTCCATTAATGTTACCACCATTCTACGAAAAGGGAAGACCCAAGGTTACAGAGTGAGATGGTGACACGGCTACCAGTCTCTCGAGGTCTGTAGTGATAAACGTGGAAGCCTGAAGCCCCTGCCATTACTAAGGCCATCCCTCTTGCTCTCTCACCACTTAAACTGTAACTAATTGGAACAATCTGGTGGGTCCTCAATCCAGACCTGAACCCAGGAACTCGTTTTCTAGGTTCCAGTTTCGCTTGCCCTCAAGCACTATGGTTTATCTTGTTGGTCTGGGGCCAGGGCATGTCAGAGACTAGCATGCTGTCCCTGCCCCTCCCCCACAAGATGACATGGACACTAAAATACATATGACCTAGGGCAAAAGAAAGCTAGTGGGTTCTCTTGGATGCTGGAATCAAAGGGAGACACTGTTTAGTAAAGTATAGAACTTTTGATCTCAGGGTTGTGAGTTCAAGCCCCACTCTGGGTGTGGAACCTACTTTAAGGGAAAAAAAAAAAAAAAGGGAAGCGACTTTTGGGATAGCTCCCAACCCCAGGTCACCAGGACAGTGTTCCCTGACCACACAGCCTGATCTCCCAGTTATCCGGGGCTGCACTGCTAACCTGCTGTTTCCCAGTGAGACCATATCGACCAATGATCTTCCTCATTTCTTCCTTCTCCTTGATCTCGGGGTAACACTTCATCATGTACTCCAAAGGTGAAAGGTCTAAGTCCAGCTGCTCTTGTAAATGCTACAGGAAAAAAGAATCCACTCAGATGTGCTTGGCGTTCCACTTCAAAAGGAACCCTGCTGGGTTAACTGCTGAGTAACTCTGCCTCTGCCCAGGCACCTGTTCAAGATTTCAGGAGAAGCAGGCAAAAGCTGACTTGGTCTCATGCAGTCCCATTCCCACAGCCTGGACACCACCCCGTACCCCAAGGCTTGGCCTTTACCTGATGGTAACGCCCTATCTTGACATGAGAGTGTTTTCGGATCATCCCATCTGTGGGTAGTAGCTAGAAAGAAGAGAATTAGGTGGAAAGATAAGCACACAGAAAGGGAAACTCGGTCCGAAGCAGACACGGGCAGAGCAGGAAAATAAGCATATGTTCACTGGAGAAGATGCCTAACTTCCTAAACAGAATCTAGACCCCTCACAGACTGCTAATCTGGCCATGCTAAAAATATTTAGGAAGTTACACTGAAACAGATGTTCTCTAGCGAACCAAAGATACATAGGACACAATCTACTTAGTCATTAAATACCTACTACAGAATGCACCACCTGTAAAACAAAGGACTTGGACACACCCACAACATAGGTTTTCTCAAACAAAAACATTATCTCTAAATGCACAGGTTCCTCTAAAGGCTCTAACTGAAAAACAGGAAAAATGTTGAGACGCATGTTTTCTCTCATACTCTCACACTCACACACACGCACAGATCCTCCTTCCTTCCCTCCCTCTGAGAAAACGGCTCCAAACTTCAGCACTGCCGGTGACAACAACCCTCACCCCGGAAGCCAGCTCACGGGCCGCCAGCGGCTCACTCACCACCAGCGTGCTCAGCTCCTTCACGCGTAATGGCCCCGAACCCCTCCCTCTTCCGCACACACATTAAGTACCTGCTCTTCGAAATCCCACACCCCAACTTGGCACCGTACCTCTCCAGTCAGCAGCTTCAGAAGAGTCGACTTCCCTGCTCCGTTGGGCCCCACCAGAGCCACTCGCGTATCGAGATCGATACCAAATTCTAGATTGTTATAGATGCAAGGCTGAGGTGGGTGTGAGAAAGGAACATGAGGCTAGGTTACCCAACCATCTGGCTGGTAGATCAACCCCGCCACGTCCCCAGTCACCACCAGAGGAGGTAGGAGTGTGGAGGAGGAAGGCAGCTCTCACAGAAGACCCCGACGCTCCACCCACCAACTCAGCTGAGCAGTTTTCCTCCCAAGTACTTGAAGAGGGGCCGCTGTGAGAGCCTGGATGCGGCGCCTGAGCTACCACACCTGAAACAGCCTGTGACCGCACGAGTTAGCAGGCAGGTTCAGCAAAGAGCAGCAGACTCTCCCAGCCAGTTGATGCTTATCTTATAAAATGCACCCCAGGCTCCCGACCACACAGGAATACTCACCCCATCTTTTGTATACTTGAAGCTCACATTCTGCACCATAATGACAGGTGGAGGAATCTTGCCACACGGTGGGAAATAAAACGACAGTGTCTAGAAAGAGGAGATGGTGCTTATCAAGTTAGGTTGTGTCCTATCCACCACACTGTAGGCCACTAACTTTACCCAAGCGGACCCTACCTTGTCACTCACGACCCTCTCTGTCAGTCCCGATGCCATCATCTTCTGTAGTGTCTTCTCCTTGCTCTGGGCCTGCCGGGCCAGCTTGGCACTGCCATGACCAAACCTAGCAATGTAGTTCTGAAAGAGACCAGAAAGGGGGCTTGGAGTATGGGCAGGTGCCAAACAACTCATTTTAAATGTGGGGTAAATACTGACGACAATGTCTTCTGACTTCCCGCTCCCCCAAATTCCCCAGACACCCTCATCCAACTCTCCTGGAGAACATGAGCTCAGCTCTACCTTCATGTGCGCAATCTGGTCTTGCTCCCAGTGAAACCTCTTCATCTGGTTCTCCTCCAGCTCCAGCCGTGTCTTCACGTACTGGTCATAATTACCCTGCAGAGAAATGTCCCAGGCAAGGCAGGCAGCTTTAACCTCGCTCCCGGCTCTCAGGGTTTAGGGGGGGTACGGGATGGCATTGGACTTGGCCCTGGCTATAAGACCGTGCGGTAGGGAAAGAGGAAGTATGTTAACAGAGCATACCCTAACCCAGAATCTGAGCTCTTTCAAACTGTGTGCCTTTCACTCTTAGCTTAGCCAGCGCAGGACTGCAGAGCAAACCCTAGGGTTAGCCATAAAGATACCCATGGCGCTGGCAGTGGTCCTGGCCGTACGGACATCACGAGGCTCACAGCCTTCCAAGAGCACCTCCTACTGCTCCCCACCCTGCTTTGAGGATGAAGCCCTAGGTGGGCTACAGAAACTGTACCCAGAAAGGAAGACAGCAGACCAATCAGATTGAGGACCTAGCAAACAGCACAGTTGGACTGTCATGGTTTCTATGTGTAAAAAGTTGGACTCAACCTAAATATTCATCAAAAAGGGCCTGACAAGTAAGCTACTAGATAGCTACACAATGAGATATCATTCAATTACTGAAAAGAATGAGGTTATTCTATACATATTCATGTGGAAAGTAGTATAAGATATATTAAAATATAAAAGCAACCTACAAAAGAGAACAACTATTAACATTACAGCTCTGATATGTATATAGGAAATTTTCTAAAATTCTTGCAAGTGTACATGGAATCTCTGGCAGGCTACATAAGAAATTATTAATACTCCCACCATGAGTGTAAGTATGAATGCAAAGGACTCCTTTCTTTTTTTGAAATACAGAAAATGAAAAGGAAAGGCAGACAAGTGGGCTGTTGAGATCCTGACTCCCATTCTTCACGGAAGGCGGGGTAAAAGTGCTGTCGTGAAGCAGAGTTAAGTAGTCATTCAAGAAGGCAGGGAGCGACAGGGCCTGCCTGGGCACCATGAGAAGCCAACCTTCTTACCATAAGGCAAACACACACCACGTACACAGGCTGCCAGTTGATGGCCTACAACCTGAGCACAACTACTTTCAGACCAAAATAGAACAGGCTGCAGAACTCCTTGTCCACATCTTTTTATAGCAATAGGTAGAAAAGGGCTACTAAATGTTGCTGTTTTTTTTTTTTTTTTAAAGGAGAGCTTTAAGGAGCTGATAAGCACAGAGGTTGCTGTGGAGAAGCTGGGGCCTACTCACCGTGTAATACTTCAGCTTCTTGTTGTGCATGTGAATGATGTTGGTACAGACGCCATTCAGAAAGTCCTGGGAATGGGAGACGAGGACCAGGATGCGCTTAAAACTGTAAAGCCAGAGAAAACCAGTCAGGGAGGTGCTCAAAACTGTGCTGGTTCACAACAGCGGAGCAGAGAGACCCAGAAACCCTTCGTCTTTTGCCATCCTTACTCTGGAGCACCCTTTAGATTTTACAGCCCATTCCCGGCTCCCAGCAACCAGCCAGGCCACCAGCGTACAAGCCACTGTCATGACACTTTGATGCCTTTCAGTCTGAGTTTCATCAATCTTCTAATTTTCAGCAGAATGGGGCAGAGATGGTAATTTAACATGATGGTAAAATAAATGTATGTCCACAAACAAATCCATAAGTGTCTCTAATAGGTGGGTGGGCAGAACTGAACAGGTGTGATAAAAATCACTATACTCTGCTTTTTAAAAGAGGATACCAAGTCATGGCAGAGACCACTAACAGCCTGTCCTCAGAGCTGGGACAATATTCCAATTATTCAGCTCTTTAGCCATATGTCACACTATTGTGATCGTAAGTGGGAGTCCCCTCTTTACGTGAGGCATAGAAATATGGTTAAGAGGAAAATACTATCTGAAGACATGTCTGAAGTACAAAGGTGTTGTATTTCAAATGCGAAGAACCAAGAAAGTTAAAGAAAAACAACGGGCACATTTCAGACTAAAAACAACCAATCAAACGAAACGGCCTGCACTAAAGGTGCTTAACGTTTTTCCAATCTGGCCTCCAACCGGCCTGGCATCAGTTCCTTTTCCCCCTGCTCTCCTATCCCTGCAGTTTCCAGCCACTCATTTCCTTTAGACTCTGCTCAACTCCCCCCTTCCAGAACCTGACCACTCCCAACCCTCAGCGCCAGCCCCTTACGTCTTTAATTCTTCTTCCAACCACACACAGGCATCGAGGTCCAGGTGGTTGGTGGGCTCGTCCAGGAGTAGCATGAAGGGGCGAATGAAGAGGGCTCTGAAGAACAGGAAAGGAGACAGAGTGCCTTCAGTCTGCTGGGGGCTACACAGGAGGACCCTGCCTTGCCTTCTATCTACAACCCTGGTCAGGCCTGACCTCAGTCCTGAAACCTCTTCTAGGTTCTGTGCCTTCGAGGAAAAGGGAGAACCAGGAGAGAAACCAGAGCTGAGATGAAAGGGCAGAAAACGGGGCTGAGAAGCCCGAGGATGGCACAGTTTGAGGACAAGGTTGTCAAAGTCCTTACAAGTCTGGAAAGTCTTTTACGCTGAAGTTAATGACTATCGGGAAGACAAAAAGATAGAGGATATCAATTATTAAGGCAGAAAGTATTCAAGCTAAAGCTATCTGATGGGGTTGCCGGACTTTAGCAAGGAGGCCAGAAAATGTTCTCTTCTTAGGTGGAATCTCAAGTCAGCAAGAGCGAGGGGACAGCACCGCTTCCTAGACCCACAGTCACCAGAGTGCAGAGCTTTTTAGTAATAAGATTTCTGGGCACCAAATGCCAGTATTCCAACCGGACAGATGTGAAGAAGAGGCCAGGAAATCTGTACTTCTATGAGCTCCTTAGGGGAACCAGAGGTAGCTAATCCTTGCTCTCACCTGGAACCATGGCTCACATGGAACGCACAGGCAGCCTCGCTAAAGTAGTGCCCCAAACCTCACCAACTCCCCTGGCAAGGAACTGTGGGGTGAGGGAAACACCTATTTAACAGGAGACTTTCTGGGGGAACTGCTGAGGGAATGATGGTCTCTACAAGGTCACTTTGGGTCCAGGTCATAAGAGGTAAGGACCAAGTTCTTAATAACTGCCTAATATTTTATCTCTATATAGAGCAAGGATCAGAAGGACTGAGACACAAAAACGGATGGGAGTCAGGAAGAAAGAAATGGACCTACTTTACCATTTTACCTAGGGTTGATCCTAGGATTCCCAAACACTGCCAGAAACCCAACAAAGATCTCTTCAGGCGGGAAGCTCACTCATTAGCCCAAGCATAACACCCCTCTCCATCCCGCTGAAGTCGTGTCTTGTTACTGACCACTGGCCTCTGTTCTCAAGTTCTACCAGAGTAAGCGTTCAACCCTGAGGGAAATGGGGAGCTACAGAGGGTAGAGGAGGAGGAAGGAACCCACCTGGCAAGGGCAACCCTCATTCTCCAGCCCCCACTGAAGTCTTTCAGCTTCTTGCGCTGCATGGCAGGAGTGAAACCCAGTCCATGCAAGATCCGCGAGGCCCTCATCTCCGCCTTGTCGGCATCCAGCTCTTCCAGTCGCTCGTAGAGCTCCATGAGCTTCTCACACTCCGCTGTGGGCAGTGAATGGCTTGTGAGGCTCCCTGGGCCTTCCCTGGGAGGAGGTCCACCCCCACCCCTAGGTCTGGAGCCCTACCATCCTCGTGAGCCAGCCGCTCGGCCTCCCTCTCCAGCATGGCCCGCTCCGTGTCGACTTCCATCACACACTGCAAGGGTGTCTTGTCACTAGGGGGCATCTCCCGAGTCAGATGGTAGATGTCAATGTGCTCAGGGATGGGCACTTCCCGTTTCCCAATAGCAGAGAGCAGCATGGACTTTCCTGAGGAGAGCGGGCAAAGAAGGGGAAGAGGACACTCAGCACAGGTTGGTCTGAGTCCCCTCTATCCGTTCCTCCACTCCAGCCAAACCATGACCTCACCATTTTTTTTAGTCCCTTCCTTCCTTCCTTCCTTTCATATATTCAAATCCTACTATTAATTACCCCCGCCCCCGCTGCTTTCTGGGGCTGCCTTTCCGACTTTCCTCCAATGCGTGTCCCACCCCTCCTCCGTGAAGTCGGTTCACCTACAGTGGCCTCACACACTGCCACTGCTGCCCCCCACCCACTTCTCCAGCACCTACGGTCTGTAACTCCTCCCGTGGTACTTACCACATACTGCTCTGTACTGCTAGTTCCTTTTCCCTGGACATATGTGGTCTCCCACCCATACTGTAAACTCCTTGCTTTGCACACAGCTGGTGCTAAGTAAATACTTGCTGAGCGACAGGCGAGCCAAGGAGAGACACCTCCCACCTTGCCTTCCAGGGGCCTCACCAATTCCATTTAAGCCAATGAGGCCGTAGCGCCGGCCCGAGTTCAACTCCAGTCTGGTGTCACTGAGCAGCTCTTGGCCATGAAAGGTGAGGGAGAGGTTGATAACGTGGGCGTCGGTACTGTTGGGGTGAGAGGCAAGGACACCGGTGACAGCTCGAGCAGCAGCTTTCTTCATCTCAAAGTCCTCTAGCTCCTTGGTCAGCAAATCCACTTCTGTAGACAGAAAAGAAGTTTGGGAAAAGGGTAAGACAGACCCCGCCCTTGCACTCAAAGAGCATTCAGACAGCTCAGTTAGTAGAGAATCAAACTTTTGAACTGAGGGTCCAGGGTTCAAGTCCCTGTTTGGGCACTGGTGGTCTCTGCCCCTTACTTAGGTGACCAGATGTTACCATACGAAGGCCCATAAGGCTGAAAAAGGCACGCCCTGCAGGACCTGGGTTCAAGATCAAGTGGAGCTCAGGCAGATGTTTCACAAGCTTTACAGAGTGTATACATTGTATATAGATGTATCCTAATACCCTCCTTTCATGGACTATTTTTTTCCCTCACAACTTGTTCTTTTAATTCTAACACCTCTTGTTAAACAACATAAATGTATGAGGGGAACAGCTAGAACTCCCAATTTTCCTTCATATATATGTGTTAAAAGAGTCATTCCTAAAACCCAAAAGAAAGCAGAAACTACAGAAGTACAATTCTCTTATTCCGTGACCTAGTGGAATGCCATATTTCACATATGCTTCTAAGCAGTGGAAAAGGGACCAGTGTGAGAAAACGCATAAAGAGATCAACACACGCAGAGCCAAGGCTGGGATAACCAGATGTTCCCAAATCTGGAGGGTTTCAGAGATGCACACTGACCACGAGCTGTTGTGCCTCTGTGGTTTTTCAAGCATGAGTACATCTGTAGCCTGGGAAGACTGATTAATATTATTGGCTAATCAATGTTGAGTTTACTCTGTGCCCGAGACTGTGCTGTATCATCATTCTCCATATAACTTAATTCTTACAACACATTCTTACAACACAATTACAATTCTTAATTCCTAAGATATATACTTATAACGTCTCTTTTATAATGAAGAGGTTAAATTACACAGCCAAGGTGAAAAAAATCTAGTTAGTAAAAACAAACAAACAAACAAAAAACCCAAAAAAACCAGTTAGTGACAGAGCCAGAATTTGAACCAGGTGATCTCACCTATGTCACTCTAGTACCTTTACAGAAAGGAAAGTGCCCTTGAAGTATTATTTTTTTAAGATTTTATTTATTGATGGGGCGCCTGGGTGGCTCAGTGGGTTAAAGCCTCTGCCTTCAGCTCAGGTCATGATCTCAGGGTCCTGGGATCGAGCCCCGCATCGGGCTCTCTGCTCGGCAGGGAGCCTGCTTCCTCCTTCTCTCTCTGCCTGCCTCTCTGCCTACTTGTGATTTCTGTCTATAAGGAAAAAAAAAAAAAAAAAGATTTTATTTATTGATTGATAGAGTGAGAAAGCATAACCAGACAGAGCAGCAGAGGGAGAGGGAGAGACAGGGTCTCTACTGAGCAGGGAGCCCAATGTGGGGCTCGATCCCAGGACTCTGGGATCATGACCTGAGCTGAAAGCAGACGCCCAACCGAATGAGCCACCAGGTGCCCACCTTGAAGTATTATTGAAATGGACAGAAATGGGGGCAGAGGGAGTCCTGGTAAGCTTCTTCCAAAAGAAAATAAGGCTATTTATTTACCTTTTCGGGAAGGAGTCAGGAATTACACATGAGGTACCACTACTATGGGAATTTTCTGATTCTTTTTTTTAGTCTTTGTTATCCTTACCTATGTTCCCTTAGTGATTTTACAGAATCCCTGAATGCGAAAAGACTATGTGCTTGTCCTCAGGAGGAATAAAGATGGGGTAGAGGGATGGAGAGAGCTCTCTCCTTGGGGACAGCAACTCCAAGAGAGAGGGCAAGTGGTGGTTAGTCTCAGGCCACTATGGATACCCCATCCTGTCAGGTGATTAGTAGTGCTGGTGCCATTATCCACCCTGGGGCTAACCCTGCTCTACCTTCAAGGAGTCAACACTGAGGGCAGAGACTGCTCCTCTAGACACCTGGCAGGCACTCCATATCCACCTCAGCTCCCAGCACAGTGTGTTATAAATAAGTGCTTGATGAATACTTTTTGAATGGAGATCAAAGTTTTTGTTTTCACTGAGTGAAGGAACTTTCAGTCTCTTTTCTACGTGGTTGAGTTATCAGGCTTCCCACAACTCCACTTCATGCCAATCCCTATTCTAGATGCTGCGTAAGAAGTTGTTTATGATCTAGATCAGCAGTTAGTGAACTTCTTCTTAAAGGGCCAGATGCTAAATATTTCAGGGTTTACGGGCTAAGTGGCAAAATCAAGACATTTGAAATGTAACCATTTTTTAAAAATGTAAAAAAACATTCTTAGCTTAGGAGGGGGGATAGCTTTAAAAAAAAAAAAAAAGGCTGGCCAGATTTGGCCAATTGCCTGTTTTTATAAAGTTTTACTGGAACACAGCCACACTCATCATTTGCAGAGTGTCTGTGGCTGCTTTCCACTACAATGGCAGAGCTGAACAGCTGCTAGAGACCATATGGCTCACAAAGCTACAAATATTTACTATCTGCATCTTTACAGAAAAAGTTCGCTGATCCCTGGTCTAGAATTCCATCTGCTCAGGCAAGAGGAAAATCAAAATTAAGGGAAAGCTATATACTCTCTTCTCTGGACCTCTTTTAGTTTACAGCATCTAGGATCTAAGTCACCTTCCAAGCTTCAAAAGTAAGAGACTTAAAACAGACCTCATTTTCCTAGCCTATAGCATCCCAGGAAACACTTGCCACTTAAAGAAAAGTGAAGAGCACTGAAGAGATGGAAAAGGGATTCTGGAATAAACTTCATCCAAGAGAATACTGTAGACTTCACAAGAAGTCCCTTTCTACTCAATCCTCAAACAAAAGGACCAGCTGAACTCCAGTGTCTGTTTTGAAGAGTGTCCCATTCTAAAGAAGGTTAAGCTGTCAGAGGTCACTTTCTTTGATATTTATTTTGATCCTTCCATACCCTAGTACCTAAGACAGACTATGTGACAGTGGCAATCAGTAAAGGTTGGAGAATGATGACCTGGAACATCAGGTAATCTCAAACTCAGGAGAGAGGACTGTCTTGGGAGAGGGAGCAGAAATGACATGGGTCCCTGACAATAAGAAATGTTTTAGGAGGAATGGAAAGAAAACCAATGTCACATTTCAGAACAGCAGCTGCCTGAGGAAGCAAGGTGAAAAGCAAAGCTCTCCTATAACTGAGCTGGGGAAACCACAGCTGGGCTCCCTGGAAATCCTATTTTCCTAGGGGCAAAAGTGAACAAGAAATTTGTAATGGGAACCATTCACGACAGTCTCAAGTAGGATTCACTTTGCTACCTTTCCAATTCAGCCAGAGAGAGCTGATGACAGACACTGCTTCACCCTGGCTGCCTGGAGGGGACCCCATCTCTCTATTTTAGAGATCACAACTCCGCCTCCTCATTCACTCCCATCATTTTCAACTTGGCAATCCTCCACTACACTGACTGGGAATAAAACTTCCACGTGGCCTGATCTTACCGCACCAGCTTTCTCCCATAATTCTTATTTTGGACACAATTCCTACCACTCAATTCTGTCTTCTCAGTCACTTTTATCTCTCCCTTTTCTGAATTCCTATCTGTTATGACTTGTATTAGTAACTTTCCTCTCCTCTTCAAACATTTACTTAGTATCTCCATCTGCAAGGTCAGTCCTACAAAAAAGTATTACCCAAGAAACATGATCCCTGCACTCAAAAATCAAACGATTTAGATGAAAAAACAGAAGACACAACATAAAAAGTAATACTATACGACAGCATAGGGGTATAGCGGATGGACTATTTTAAAGGTCAGGTTTGATGGGAAAGTTCTGCTATCCTGAGCTGGGCCCCGAGAGAATATCAAATGCAGCCAGCACAAAAATTGTGGTATTAGAACGTTAGTGTATAAGGGCAAAAATGTCATGGCTAGGCAAAGGACAATAATCATCTGGTTGGACCAGGTCTGTTTGGGGAATTTTCAGAGGGGCAGGAAAGAAGGCTGGGATGAGACCTCCCAGGGCCTGGAAAATTCTGTATCACACACTGTTCGTGTCTCCCCAGCTGGGCTGTAAGTTATCAGAGAGCAGACAGTTCCAAGTACATCAGTATGTAGCACGGTGTCTAGCACTCCAGACATGCTCAATAAATACTTCCTGAAGTATAAGTAACAGAAAAGCATCTTTTCCCAGAAAAAATCCAAAAATGCAATTCATAAGTTTCCCTCTTGGTAAAGTTACTACCCCTGGAAGGACAGAGGTATGATGTGGCAAAGAACCCGGCACACTGACCACCATGTGTAGAAATGGAAAGTGAGAAAAGGGCAAGGAACTGACCTCCTTTTCAGGCTTGCATGCACAGCACCAAGAGAGCACAACACACATACATGTGTTTGCCACTAGGTAATCGGTTTTCCTGATCAAAAACAAGAGGGCACAAGCTCCAACTCTATCAGTCTGGTTCACCAGGAAAAGTCTGGTGGCACCAGATACATTTCTCTCCAGCGCCCGCCGGCATCAGGATTCTGACTCCAGCCTGGGCGTCCATTAGGTTGTAGCAACCATCCCAGGAACCCACATCTCCCTCAATTCACCTGTGGTCTCTCGGCCATTGGCCTCATTTTTCTCCTCTGCCACCTGTGGTTCTGTGACAGTGTCCCCGTTTTCTTCGTGTCCCTTTCTGGGACGCTGTCGTGCTTTGGCAGCTTCCTTCTTTTTGGCTGCCTTCTTCTTGGCCAGGTCAGAGGGCATGGTGATGAACCAGAGGGGCACGAAACTGTTCTTACAGGGAGCCTGAAGAAAGGCAAACACCCCGAAATCCTGAACTTGTGGTAGAATGCCTGGGCCCTGCTCCATCCCGCTCAGGAATTTTCCTATCAAGCCTCGGACACCCTGCTCCGCCCATGCCTAGCCGCTCCAAATTTTGTGAGGGTGTCTCAAGCCAATTCTGGTCCTCGGCCGCTCTTCTAATCTTAACATCTCTTCCCTGAGGCTTTGTCCACCAATCCTCACGGACTGCCTCATTCTGGAAACGCTCCTCCTCTCAGGGCCTCCAGTTAGGGACCAGGTTCTGCCCCCTCGGCAGAGGTCCCCGTCTCCGGTTTCCCCACAACTTGGCGCTCGGCGCTCCAGCCGGCCGCCTCGCTTTCCCGGGCTTCCTCCTCCCATCTGCCTCATTCCTCCTCTCCCTTGTCCCCCTCCACACCACCGAGCCGTGGGGCCCAGCTTCTTCCCGGGACGCACTCATCTTCCCCTCGGTGAGTCCCCTCCGGGTCTCCTCACTCGCCACCCCCGGGACTTTCCCCAGCCCCCGCCCGTCAGCGTCTCTCCCTGGGCCCTTTCTTCTCCTCCGCAGCCTCCTCCATCCCGACCCCGTCCCTCCTCCCTCTTCTCTTCTTCCCTCCCCCCTCACCGGCCAGCACCCTCCCCCCGGCGCCCCTTCCCCCAACTCACTGGGCCTCGCCGCTCGGCCTCTGTCGCAACAGAGCTGCTCCTTGGGCTCCTCCGCGTGCGGCCGGCTCACCAGCCAATCACGGCATCGCGCGGCTGTCGGCGCGCCGCCGCGCAGACTCCTGGGAAGTGTTGTCCTCGAGTCGCGGAGGCCAGGGCAGAGACGTCTTCTCGAGAACTACCGCCTATCGCAGGGACCTCGCGGGCTCGCGTGACGTCATCAGGATGCGCGAGGATGGTGGGATTAGAGTCCAGGAGCCAGCAGCCGACCTGCCCACTTTGGGCCCTGGAAACTGCGACTCCCAGACTGCTCCTTGGATAAGGGGCTGGGCCTTCCAGGCTTTACCCCGCCTCCCAAAAAATATGTTGAGTTCTGTGCGAATACTGTGTTTATAGGGCCGCCCAGCCGGCTCAAACAGCGGGGCGAGCGACTACACTTCCCAGCATGCGTCGGGCGGGAGTGGGTCGAAACAATGGGGAGAGGAGAGGAGGGAGGCGGAGGGAGGAGGAGGAGGAAAGAGGGGGAAGAGTGAGGCGACTGGGAAGAGAGGGCCGAGGAAGGAGCGTCACGACGGAGGTGATGCGAAGAACAGAATTCCTCTTTGAAAGCAAGACGTCCTCGTTTTATGGAACCGAGATTTTAGATGCCAGTCCTGTGTTAACCACACTTTTAGAGGGTGCCGAACGTTGTCGCCGAACGTTGTCCCCGAACCTTGGACGCGTAGCCCCCGCACTCCAGGATGGTTAGATTCCGTCAAAGCCGTGTAAGTCTGGTGGTGAGAGCTCTGAAGTTTAAAGAAAAACAAAAACCAACCAAACAAACAAAAACATCTTTCCTGAGTTTAGCTGTATCACCAGGTAGATTTGTAACCTTGCCCTTTTTCTCTTGAGTCTTACTGTTTAAAATCCCTCACGGACTTCTCATCGCCCACACTGTAAATCCCAAATTTGTAGCCTCAAATACAAGGCAGACCTTTCGTGATCCCTGTTACTTCTCCAGGCTTCTGATTAGCGGCGCCCCACGGTCAGTGACACAGCTAGAGAGAGGCAAATGAAGCTTTTAGTCCCTTTAGAGCACATTCTCCAAAAGTGCCCCCCAACCCCCGCAGTTAAAAAAAAAAAAAAAGAAAGAAAGAAAAAAAACTCTTCTCACCATGGAACTAGTTTTCCTCTTCAAACTTGATGCTCCACTAGACTCTACCTGTATTTCAAGTAAGCCTTGCTATTTCATGCTTTCACACCTTGAGGATAGCTTTTTCTAGAATACCCTCCACTAATTAAGTGGCCATTATATGTCAGGCTCAGAGCTAGATGCTGGAGCTCTAATGTAGACGAGTTATTCCCTGACCTCAGGGAACTCACAATTAAGAAGGAACATTTATTTTTAAAAACTTTTTATTTAAAAAATCTTATTTATTCGTCCGAGAGAGAGCTCCCATGCTCACAAGCAGGGGGAGAGTCAGTCAGAGGGTAAAGCAGACTCCTGGCTGAGCAGAGAGCCCCTGCAGTGGGGCTCAATCCCAGGAACCTGAGATCATGACCTGAGTCTCAACGCAGACCCTTAACCTACTGAGCCGCCCAGGCACCCCTGCAAAACCTTTCTTCATGAAGCAGAGAGGTTATATATGGTTGTGGATTACATAAAATCACTCATCCAAGCACTTAGCCTCTTGGGAGTACTGTCGACAATACGCCTCCCTCTCCCAGCCTCATTAAAATGTGTGGTTACAGACAGATTATGTTAGAGAACTAACTCTCTAAATGTTAGAGAACTAACATTATGCTCTTACATTTATGCTATCCCATTTATCCCACCCCCCAAACTCTGAGGGGAGTATTATTAACATTTTGCATATTAGAAACAAAAGCACAGAACTGTTAATAAGAACACTTCTGGTAGGAGACAGTGCCAGGATTTGAGGGTGGAATTTTCTGGTCTGTAAAATGGCTTGGCATGGCCTGAGAAAGACAGACCAGCGACTTCTCTGAAGCCACCCACATAGCAAGCAATCACATCCATGATTTCCCACGATCAACAGTTGCTGGGCAGAGTCTTCCTCAACACAGCTTAGAAAAAATTGTTGGCCGAGTAGGAGTTCTGCCATTCTCACCTAGGGTTGTTTTTTGTTTTTTTTTGTTTTTTTTGTTTTTTTTTTAAGATTTTATTTATTTATTTAACAGACAGAGATCACAGGCAGGCAGAGAGGCAGGCAGAGAGGCAGGCAGAGAGAGGAAGGGAAGCAGGCTCCCTGCTGAGCAGAGAGCCCGATGTGGGGCTCCATCCCAGGACCCTGGGATCATGACCTGAGCCGAAGGCAGAGGCTTTAACCCGCTGAGCCACCCAGGCGCCCCCTCACCTAGGGTTTTGATCTTTTGCAGGGAACAGACCTGGGTATGGGGGGAGAAAGAATTGGGAAAATGGGCAGGAGAGTGAGAGAGATGTGGGTAGAGAGGAGAAAAAAAGAACTGGTTAAGTTTGAAATACCACAGGTCAGTGCTGGATGAAATAACGTTTGGTCTGGGCTCTTTATTTAAAATATACAATTTATTGTATATAAATTGTATATTTTAAAATTGTATATAAAATATACAATTTTATAAACTGTATATAAAATATACATTTCCTGACCTCGGGCTCATGGGTTCAAGCTCTGCATTTGGCGTATAGCCTACTTAAAAAATAATAATAATAAAGTAAAATAGGAAGAAACTGAGACCCAAAGAAGGAAATGTCTCATCCGGAACTACCTAGAAACCTTAGTAACCAAAAAGGGTCTGGAACTCTGTTGTTCAAGGTGATAGTCCCTAGCCACATATGGCCATGGAGCATTTGAAACGTGGCTAGTCTGAATTGAGATGTTCTGTAAGTGTAAAATAACCATCAATTTCAAAGACTGCATGTGGAGACAATGGAGGCAAGAATATGCAATGGGAAAAGACGGTCTCTTCAATAAATGGTGTTGGGAAAAGTGGACAGCCACATGCAAAAAAAAAGAAAAAAGAAAAAGCTGGATCACTTTCCTACACCATACACAAATATAAACACAGCATGGGTTAAAGACCTAAATGTAAGACTTGAAAGCATAAAATTCCTAGAAGAAAACATAGGCAGTAATCTCTTTGACATTAGCCGTAACATTTTTCTAGCTATGTCTTCTTCGGCAAGAGAAACAAAAGCAAAATTAAACTATTGGGACTACACCGAAATAAAAAAGCTTCCGCACAGCAAAGGAAACCATAAGCAAAACAAAAAGACAACCCACAGAAGATATTTGCAAATGATATATCCAATAAGGGGTTAATAAGTAAGCTATATAAAGAATTTACACAACTCAACACCCCCCAAAATCCAAATAATCTAACTTAAAAGGGGCAGAAGATATGAACAGAACTTTTCCCAAAGAAAATGACCAACAGATACCTGGAAAGATGCTTCACATCACTAATCTTCAGGGAAAGGCAAATCAAAACCACATCCCACTTGTCAGAATGGCTAAAATCAAAAACACAGGAAACAAGTGTTGGTAAGGACGTGGAGAATAAGAAACTCTCGTGGGCTGTCGGTGGGAATGCAAAGTGGTGTAGCCGCTGTGGAAAACAGTCAGAGGTTTCTCAAAATATGCAAAGTAGAATTACGATACAATCCAGTAATTCCAACACTGGGTATTTACCTAAAGAAAACAAAAACCCTAATTCGAAAAGATATATGTGCCTCTATGTTTAGTGCAGCATTATTTACAAATAGCCAAGACACAGAAGCAACTCAAGTGTCCCCAGAAAGATGCATGAATAAAGAAAATGTGATACAGATGGACTGTAGAATATTACTCAGCCATAAAAAAGAATGAAATCTTGCCATTTGCAACAGCATGGATGGATCCAAGGGTATAATGCTAACTGAAATAAGTCAATGAGAGAAAGATAATACCATATGATTTCACTCCTATGTGGAATTTAAGAAACAAAATAAATGAACAAAGGAAAAAAGGAGACAAACAAACAAACAAACAAAACCCAGACTTTTAACTATTGAGAACAAACTGGTGGTTACTAGAGAGGAGGTGGGTGGGGGGATGGGTGAGACTGGTGAAGGGGATGAAGAGTAAACTTATCAGGGGGCACCTGGGTGGCTCAATCGTTAAGAATCTGCCTTTGGCTCAAGTCATGATCCTGGGGTTCTGGGATTGAGCCCTGCACTGAGCCCCCCATCAGGCTCCTTTATCAACAGGAAGCCTGCTTCTCCCTCACCCAGATGTCCCTCTACCCTGCTTATGCTCTCGCTATCTCTCTCTCTCAAATAAATAAATAGAATCTTAAAAAAAAAAAAAAAAAAAAGAGGGGTGCCTGAGTGGCTCAGTTGGCTGGGCCTCTGCCTCCAGCTAAGGTCGTGATCCCCACATTGGGCTCTCTGCTCAGTGCAGGGTCTGTTTCTCCCTCTCCCTCTGCCCCTCCTCCCTGCTTGTGTTCCCTCTCTATCTCTCTCTCTCAAATATATAAATAATTAATTTTAAAAAAGAAGAGTACACTTATAACAAGCATTGAGTAGTGTATGTAATTGTTGAATCACTATATTGTACACCTGAAGCTATATAACCCTATATGTAATACTGGAATTTAAAAATAAAAAAAAAAAGCAAAAAATAAAATGATTGTATGTGAGGAAAAATTAAAATATTTCAATTTTTTATATTGATTGCACATTGAAATTATACTTTGGTATGTTTAATAATGTAATAAACATATTAGTAAAATTAATTTCAACTGTTTCTTTTTGCTTTTTTAACAACGTGACTACCAGAAAATTTAAAATTACCTATACAGCTTACATTATATTTCTGTTGGACAATGCTGGTCTGGAACCTGTATCTTCCAGAGTCGAAGTGAGCATCCCTACTCTGCTTCCCAGAGTTAGACTTCCTAGTCTTACAAATCATTCACTTACTACTTATTATGTGCCATTGCTCAGGGGAAATCAAATTGCAGTCTAACTGAGAATAAGACCAAAACACAGTAAAGGAAAACAAATGCTGGTAACTTATATCTTATATACTTCCTAGAATGGTGGTTCTTAACTCTACCAGCCCCAATGTTCTCTTCTAATAACAAACTTGTTTTTTTTATAACAACCCCTTTACTATTTTGAAATATAACCTAACTACGCACGTAAATTTAAAATATATATATATATATAGTGTCTTAACCATAACAGAAGGAGAGAGCCTTTCCAATAATTGTTATTTCATTATGCTAGAAAACATAATTAGTCATATGTTTGTACCTGTATATAGGATCACCTTGAATATGACTGTACAAATACAGACGGAACACCACGAGAACACTGTCTGTGATACAGTTCTCCAAAATAGTAACTCTTAGTCTTCCTGAATGAAACAAAGTATTATCTTCCTTCCATTTACATGATAGTTACATTCCTTGAAAATTCAGCACATATTACAACCCTACAAAGTTACTTTGTTTTTATATATAGAACAAAGGCTCTTGGGGCACCTGCTGGGCTCAGGTCAGGATCCTGTGGTCCTGGGATTGAGCTCCGCATCAGGCTTTCTGCTTAGCTGGGAGCCTGCTTCTCCCTTTCCCTGCTGTTCCCACTGCTTGTGCTCTCTCTGCCAAATAAATAAAATATTTAAAAAAATAAAACACAGGCTCAAGGATTAGTTGTTGTTGTTGTTGTTGTTTTCTACATAACGAAAGTTTAGGAGAACATTTGAAAGCTATATGGGCTGGGTGATTCCTCTTGTGCGACACTGTCTTGCAAAGTGCAGGATTTGGAACATTCTGGGCTCCTCCCCTGAACCATAAGACAGGGTCGCCCCCACACACTTGCAAATTGCCTATCAGGGCTGTGCCTTCCCTGCCGAGCCCGCGCTGTGGTCTTTGGAAGGCCCCGCCAGCCCTCGCCTCCCGTTGCGCTGTTTTCTCCTCTCCTCCGGGATTTAGCTGGCCCTGACCCCCTAGTTCTTCTCTGGCGCAGTATCTTTCCTCTCTCAGGGCCTCTGTGCTCTGCTCTTTGCCCAGAAAACTCCTCTCCACTTTTTGCCAACGTAACTTACCGAATCTTTGATCTTGGCATTCCCAAATTCCCAATCTAATTTAATTCTTCCCGTCCTGTTTTTCCGCTGGGCTCTACTTTCTGCAATGGTACTTATGACAGGCTGTGATTCCATTTCTACCTGTTTATATTTTTGGTATGTCAGTGTGTGTTTACTGTGTCTCCCTCAACCCTCAGCTCCCGGAGGGCAGGGAACATGCCCACCTCACCTACCACTTGTTCACTCAAGTCTCCCTCCCCTCCCCTTTCTTTTTAAAGATTTTATTTATTTGGGAGAGAGCACGCACGCACGAGTTGGAGGAGCAGCAGGCAGAGGGAGAAGCAGGCTCCCGGCTGTGCAAGGAGGCGGATGCAGGACTCGATCCCACGACCCTGGCATCACGACCTGAGCCGAAGGCAGACGCTTAAATGACCGAGCCACCCAGGCGTCCCTCACTCAACACTTCGAACGCCGGCCTGCAACTGGGTGGGCAAACAACGTTTCTGAAATACGTCAGGGGACGATGGGGTTCCGAGGCCACTGGGAGAAGTCGTCGAGGAGGCGGAGGCAGAGGCGCGCCCACTGAGGCGAAGGACATTTTACTTCCGAGGAAGACGAAAGTTGAGGCTGGAGATGCTGCCCGCCCTCGGGTCCACGGCTACTAGCGTCAGGGGGGCGCTCGCTCGTTCTCGGGGGCGGGTGCCTGGCGGGGCTGCCACGTCATCCCCTCGGCGGCTGCGCAGTGGGGGAAAGGGGCGGGGAGACCACCCAGAGGGCGGAGGCGGGGCGAGCGACCGGATGCGGTCACCATAGAGACCCGGGCTGACGGCGAGCGGAAGAGGAAGGCGCGGGCCGGGCTGTGAGGTGGCAGCGGCTGCAGCGGCGGAGCCGGCGCCTCGGCCCGGCACTGGGGTCTGTTCCCCCTTCCCCTCCCTTCCCCCCGCAGGGGCGACAGGGGCGCCGCTCGCGTCGGCAGGTGCAGGTCCCACCCCCACGCCTTCGCCCTGCTCCCCAGGACGGCGCTGGCCGCGTCGGCCACACCTGGCTGCCCTTTACCGGTCCACCGCCTCCCCGGCCCTGCTGCAGGGCCTCCTCCCACTGTGGGACGCGGGCGTGCCTGCTGCCCCTCGCCCGCACGCACAGGCAGGGCCTTTGCCCCGCCGACGGGCCCGATAACGGGGACTTCGCCTTCCTCCCCGGCCGCGACCTCCATTCCCTCGGCCCGAGCAAACCGAGGCGAGTCCCCCGGCCGCTCCTCGACGGAGTTCCATGACGCAGCCGCGTTTACTTCTGTTTTGAGACTAACAGCTAAAATTCCTTCTGGGACTAGAGTTGGTCTTTGATCGCTGAGAGGTGGGGCAGGGGCGCTGGTCCTGGCCGCGGTGGCGTCCGAAGCCAGCCGAGCCCCCGTTTGCTTTCACAGGACCCCGGTGGCGTCTCTGGCTGCTTCTCGCCCTCCCACGGTGGTTTGGCTTGGGCACCTGGGGCCCCGGTAAAACCAGACGCCGAACTGCTCTTACGCAGCCAGAGTTACTGTCATTCGCTTCCTGTTTCCTCTCAGAAGAAGGTGGACGGCACCAGCCTCTCAGCAGCTGGCGTTCAGAGAAGAACTGCCCCGCAGAATGGTTCCATCAGCCATCGCGCTCCTCTGAGAGGCTCTCAGTGCTGAGTCGCCCTGTCTGTCCACCTCATGTGGGTGGGCAGAGCTGTGCACCATGCCAGCGGCTCCTGAGCATTCTGGACTGGGAGGAGGGGTAACTCTAGTAGCTGTGGGTTTTCTCAAGACTCAGGAGTAGAGTGGAAAGAGGCCCCTAGCCCTTCCCCTGTGCTGCCCTTCAATAGCCGGTGAGCAGCCCCTTCGGGAAGCCGAGTGGAAACCTGCCCCCAGCCAGGTGCTCTTGGAAAAGGCCTACGGATGAAGGCTCTTGTGGTTGGGGCTGTTCTCTTCATGGAGCTTTTGCTTTTCCCCAACCGTTTCTTTATCAGCTGCTGCTGTGGGGACTTAGATCAGGTGTCCAGATGTGTGTAGATCTTCTCTTTGGGTTAGATTTGGTAGGATCAAGTTTTGTTCCCTCTTTCTGGAAGACAGACCGTAATCCCATTAGTGGGTGAAATCGACTCTAATATGTATTGCCCTTTAGACTGAGGGTTAAATTGGGCACCTTGAGGACTGAAGCCCAGCCCCGCGCTTCCTGGGGATGCTGGGCCTGGCAGCAAACACACCTTGCTCTGTCGTTGACTTCACTGATCCCAGGTTTCCTGCTTAAAACTGTAGGCCTGCTATTGGCCTGACGCCCATCGATCCTTGAGGCCGTGCCCCCTGGGGCGTGCATATGGCAGGGCCTCCCACCATGCGACTGAGCTCCCTGTTGGCTCTGCTGCGGCCAGCACTGCCCCTCATCCTAGGGCTGTCTCTGGGATGCAGCCTGAGCCTCTTGCGGGTTTCCTGGATCCAGGGTGAGGGAGAAGATCCTTGTGTGGAAGCTGTGGGGGACCCGGGAGTGCCACATGATCCAGACTCAAGAACTGGACTCGATCAAAGTGATGAAGACTTCAAACCCCGGATTGTCCCCTACTACCGGGATCCCAACAAGCCCTACAAGAAGGTGCTCAGGTGAGAGCTGTGTGTGTCCATGGTCCCCAGACCCCGCTGCCACGCTGCTCGAAGGCCTTGCCTCTGCCTTCACTGATAGTCCGTGTTGGGCTCCTAGAGCAGTTCTTTGTCTTATTACCCATCACGGTCTGTTCCTATTTTTCACTTCTCAGATTTGAGACAGTCTCCCCCGTGGGTGTTAAATTGGTGTCGGGTGTTCTTCAGCCGGGCAGGAAATGTATCTGACCATCTAATCATCTAACCCATCCGTAGTAGACCCCTCCCCAAACGAGTTCCAGTGTCCATGGGTGCTCGCTGTAGTAGCTCATTCATATCGATGAGGAGGTCCTGCCTCTTCATTCCCAGAGCGGCGTCTGTGCTGGACAGACTAGGCCCCTGAAGCTTAAGGAGTTGACCCTTGGCGTGTTGGTCCCTCCGCAGGACTCGGTATATCCAGACAGAGCTGGGCTCTCGGGAGCGGTTGCTGGTGGCTGTCCTGACCTCCAGGGCTACCCTGTCCACTCTGGCTGTGGCTGTCAACCGCACGGTGGCCCACCACTTTCCTCGATTACTGTACTTCACGGGGCAGCGAGGGGCGCGGACTCCTGCAGGAATGCAGGTGGTCTCCCACGGGGACGAACGGCCAGCCTGGCTCATGTCAGAGACCCTGCGCCATCTCCACACGCACTTCGGGGCCGACTACGACTGGTTCTTCATCATGCAAGATGACACGTACGTACAGGCCCCCCGCCTGGCCGCCCTCGCTGGCCACCTCAGCATCAACCAAGACCTGTACTTGGGCCGAGCCGAGGAGTTTATTGGCGCAGGCGAGCAGGCCCGGTACTGCCACGGGGGCTTTGGCTACCTGTTGTCACGGAGTCTCCTGCTTCGACTGCGGCCACATCTGGACAGCTGCCGAGGAGACATTCTCAGTGCCCGTCCTGATGAGTGGCTTGGCCGTTGCCTCATCGACTCTCTGGGCATCGGCTGTGTCTCGCAGCACCAGGTGACAGCCCGTTCAAGTCAATCTCGGTCCCCAACAATTCGTAGCGCCTGAGCAATTGGTCTCCAGGGTGGGTGCTGTTGGCTCCTCCCAGCAGCAACTTGGGGTTTTGTCCTTCCTAGCCGCTGACCCTAACTTGGAATCCTCAGGCTGTCAAAAGTGGTAACTTGTCAGGGACCCCCTGGGCAAGATAGGAAAGTGTCCCTACTCACCAGCTCCTGCCAGCTGTCCCTCCCGCCCGTTGCCCCTTCCTCCTTATGACATGCACAGCCATAATTGATCTGGGAATGTCCTCGAGGTGGCCACTGCCCTGGAGAAGTAAGGTAAACCAGAGTAGTGGGAGCATTTTCTGGGTCATGGGTTTCATTCTCTTGAAACAGTGGGGTTCTTTGGGCAAAGAGGGCATCCTAATGGCCTACTTCACATTCTTTTTTCCCACATCTGGTGAGAGGCCAAGTTTAAGGGGACCCCGGAGTGAGCTCCGGCTCTCCCCACTTCTGTGGCAGCAACAGGTGTGAATGCTAGTCCGGGTAAGGGTGGCGGGGACAGGCAGGGTGTGATTTTGATTGATCTGATTGGTCCCTTTAGGGGCAGCAGTACCGTTCCTTTGAACTGGCCAAAAATAGGGACCCCGAGAAGGAGGGGAGCTCGGCCTTCCTGAGTGCCTTCGCAGTGCACCCCGTCTCCGAGGGAACCCTCATGTACAGGCTTCACAAGCGCTTCAGCGCTCTGGAGCTGGAGCGGGCGTACAGCGAGATAGAGGAGCTGCAGGTGAGCCCCGGCCCGCTGCTGGCGGTCAGACAGAGCGTCCCCTGTCTGGGTGCCCAGCCAGGGGGTGCCCAAGCGAGCGAAGAGGTGGGTGGGGTAGGAGGAGGCTGACCCTACCTCAGTGTACGCATCTCCAAGGAGAGGGGACCCAGGTCAACCATAAGAAAAGCTCGCAGCCCAACCTGGTTGCAGTGAAAAGGGTTTGCAGGCGCACTGTGAGGATGGGGGCTCAGTCCAGCGCTTAGACACGGCTGTTTTAGTGCCCCTCCACTGGAGAAGCAGAAGCCTGGGAGTCCCCGAATTTCTAGCACATGGAAGAACGCTCCAGGGGATCCTAGGGGTTGTGAGGCAGGGAAAGCAAGTGAAAGCGAAGGTTCGGTCTGAAGAGGGTGTTCTGCGGGTGTGAGAGAGCGAGGCTGCGGGGCTTCAACCTCCGCAAAAGCACATTTCCGCCTCTTCCTTCTCACACCGGCTGTGTGAGGTGCGTGTGGTTCACATGCTTTCTGCATTTTACATGCAGGAACGGAAAAGGGACTAAGTGATTAGCCCAGGGGCACCTCGCTGCGTGTTGACAGAGTCAGGACCAAGCTCAGAACCCAGAACGCTAGAGCCGAGTCGGGCCCCGACTCCCCAGAGGGCACTAACTCTGCGTCCTCCCCACTCCCCCCAGGCTCAGATCCAGAACCTGACCGTGCTGACCCCCGAGGGCGAGGCAGGGCTGAGCTGGCCCATCGGGCTCCCAGCCCCTTTCACACCACACTCCCGATTTGAGGTGCTGGGCTGGGACTACTTCACAGAGCAGCACACCTTCTCCTGTGCTGACGGGTCCCCCAAGTGCCCACTGCAAGGGGCCAGCAGGGCCGATGTGGGCGACGCCGTGGAGACGGCTTTGGAGCAGCTGAACCGCCGCTACCAGCCCCGCCTGCGCTTCCAGAAGCGGCGGTTGCTCAACGGCTACCGGCGCTTCGACCCGGCGCGGGGCATGGAGTATACGCTGGACCTCCTGCTGGAAGCCGTGACACAGCGCGGCCACCGGCGGGCCCTGGCCCGCAGGGTCAGCCTGCTGCGGCCGCTGAGCCGGGTGGAGATCCTGCCCATGCCCTATGTCACCGAGGCCACCCGCGTGCAGCTGGTGCTGCCGCTCCTGGCGGCCGAAGCCGCTGCGGCCCTGGCTTTCCTCGAGGCCTTTGCAGCCGGGGTCCTGGAGCCACGAGAGCACGCGCTGCTCACCCTGCTGCTGGTCTACGGACCTCGGGAAGGCGGCCGAGGGGCCCCAGACCCGTTCCTGGGGGTGAAGGCGGCGGCAGCTGAGTTAGAGCGGCGGTACCCGGGGACCAGGCTGGCCTGGCTCGCCGTGCGTGCGGAGGCCCCATCCCAAGTGCGGCTCATGGACGTGGTCTCTAAGAAGCACCCCGTGGACACACTCTTCTTCCTCGCCACCGTGTGGACCAGGCCCGGGCCGGACGTCCTCAACCGCTGCAGAATGAATGCCATCGTGGGATGGCAGGCCTTCTTCCCGGTGCACTTCCAGGAGTTCAACCCTGCCCTGGCGCCACAGAGGCCTGCCCCGGGGCCCCCAGGCGCTGGCCCTGACCCCCCGTCCCCTCCTGGGGCCGACCCCGCCCGGGGCCCCTCCGTCGGAGGCAGGTTTGACCGGCAGGCGTCCGCGGAGGGCTGCTTCTACAACGCGGACTACCTGGCAGCCCGAGCCCGGCTGGCCGGGGAACTGGCAGGCCAGGAAGAGGAGGAAGCCCTGGAGGGGCTGGAGGTGATGGATGTGTTCCTCCGGTTCTCAGGGCTCCACCTCTTCCGGGCCGTGGAGCCAGGGCTGGTGCAGAAGTTCTCGCTGCGGGACTGCAGCCCACGGCTCAGCGAGGAGCTCTACCACCGCTGTCGGCTCAGCAGCCTGGAGGGGCTGGGGGCCCGGGCGCAGCTCGCCATGGCGCTGTTCGAGCCGGAGCAGGCCAACAGCACCTAGGGCGGCCCGGGCCTGCCCCTCCGCGCTTCCCCCTCCCGCCTCAGCCCCGGGAAGGGCGAGGCCAAACGGATGGACAGATGGAGAGCTTGTTGCTGTATTGTTTTTAATAAGAAAAAACGTTATTAAAAGTGTCTTCTGCCAAACTGTTTTTAGGTCTAGGAAAAACGGAGGAAAGAGAAGCATCGGAGGGAGGGGGTGGGGGATTTTCCCCGAGGGACCCACCGCCTTCCCCTGGTCCTTCCTCCCCAGTTGTCAATGACACACAAGGCCGCTCTCAGATGCATGACCTTTAATCGTTCCCCGCCTCACCCGGAGGGTGTCATGGGAGTGACAGCAGAGCCCCCCGGGGGCCGGGCCTGAGGCCCACAGTGGCGCTTGTTCACAGGGCTCCTAGGTGTTGCGTACAACCAGCGACTGCTCCAGCTCCTGCCTGCGCTGCTGGATCTTTAGAGAAATGAGAGCAGTAGCAGGGTCACACTGTTGCTGGTGAGTGCCAGGACAGTCCCCACCGCCCAGCCACCCTGGAAGAGCGTCTGGGAGCAGGGCTCCCAGGGAGGGCTCCGTGGTGAGGGGGTTGGTGGAGTGTCAAGGGCCACTGGCCCAGGCTAGGAAGGGAGGCTTCTCTTGGAGGGAGTGGTGGGGGGCGGGGGGCGGGGGTCTGAGGTCCAGGGGCCCCCTCCGCACCTTGCAGTAGAAATAGCGGCTGACGGCTTCCTGGGACCAGGGCTGGTGGTAAAACTCAGCCCGGCGCTCCTCCTCGGGGTTACCTGCCACATCTGTCATCACCTGGGAGGGAGCAGCGGGGTCAGCCTCGAGCCTGGACCACCCACCCCCACCCCCACCCTCATATAACAACATTTACTGTCTTCCCAATATGCTTCTCTTCCATCCAGTGCTCCCTGAGTCCCCTTCACCTTGAGGTCCCGGCTCTGGGAGCGGAGCAGGTCTTGGATGTAGCCTTTGGGGTCTCTGGAGAAGCTTAGCATGAAGTCCCTCTGGATCTTGAGCTGGTTTATGGACTCAATCGTCTCATGGATCTACAGGTAGAAAGACAGACGCTTTCGCCTGGCCATGGTGATGTGGGAGAGGAGGGGCAGGAGGACGGGGGCCCGTGGGGGAGAGGGATTTGCTGCTGTTCCTTTGAAGGGCAGTCCCTTAGGTCCCTGATGTGGCTTCAGTCCCCGGGAAGGGGGAAGGGCAGAGCTCCAAGGAGCGAGGGAAAGGCCACCTGCCCCCTTCTCTCCACAGGCCTGTACTCTCATCTCTTGTCTGCATTTTGCCATTTCTGGGTTAATGTCCCACTCCAGCTCTGGGCTCTGGCCCCACCTTACTGTCCAGAGCGCTGATCTCCTGCTGGTTGGCCGTGGACAGGAGAAAGCTGCTCATCTGTCCCTTCAGTGGCTCCTCCACCTCCACGTCAATGTCGTAGCACGCCGTCTTCTTCTGGTCGGATGGGTCCACGCTGCCAGGGAAGTCCAGCCCTTGGTACCCGTGGCAGTTGCAGGGTTGGGGGGTGGTGGGAAGAGGGAGGGCAGGACTGCCCTGACTCCTGGTCTCGGGAGAAAGCCGGGGCCTCACCTGATGACGTGGTTGATGACAATGGGGTCGGGGGGCAACAGCAGAGCTGTGAGGCGCTGGGGAATCTCTGAAAACTTGAGCCGCGGGCAATCAAAAATCTGAAGTAGGAGAGAAAGAGAGACCAGTCTCATCTGCTTGAGAAGAGTGTAACTACATCCCTGATCCCTCCGTTCTGGGATGGCCACAGGAGGCCAGGAGCAAGTCTAAGTCCTCATTGCTGCTGGAGTAGGGCTGAAGGTGTCTGCAGGTGGTGGAGCGTGGAGAAGGACGTGGGCTGGTGTGGTGCTGCGGTGAAAGCGCCAGCCTGGGGTCTATGGCCACCGAGGTGCAAATCCTGCCTCTTCCATTAACCTGGCAACCTCGAGCCAATCCCCTAAGCTCTCGGGCCTCGGATTCTTCGTGTCCAGAGTGGGGATGGTAATGACCAGGGAGGCTGGGAAAACTAAGTGGATGAGCCCACACTGCCTGCAACAGAGCCCGGCACACGGCAAGCACTCAATAAACATCGACTTATTTTACACCTCAAGCTTATCTGCCGTGTTTATTTAAAAAGCTTTACAAATAATCTCTACTTTGGTAGAGTCTGGATCCAGGACTGGAACCCAGGGATCCCAGCTCCCAAGTGCCAAGAATATTATGTTCCCCAAACTGTTGGCCTTTTAAGGTTCCAGAACTTTCTAAACTGGCTTGGCTAAAAGGAACAGGCTGCGGTGTGGAGCAGTAGAGTAGGGTGTGCGCTAGCACCCAGGAATCTAGAAGTGGGGGTGGGGGAGTTGCCTTCATTGAGGCACTTCCCCTATTGGAACCTCTGCCCGCCCCCCACATCCCTGAGATCACGAGAGAGGGTACCTGCTGGAAGTATTTGTCCCCATTGATGTATTCCTTGTCGTGTGAGTCCTGCAGCCTGTTCGTCTTCACGTACTGCCACAGGGCCTGCACGATGGCCGAGCGGCTCTGCGTGTGCAAGCCCAGCAGCCGAGCCAGGCGGGGGTCCAGTTTGAATTGGGGAGGCTGGGAAAAGACGGCCGCGAAGATAAAAGAGAGGGGAGTGGGAAGAACTAGGGCCAGGCAGCTGGGGACTGGGGGGAACGTGATAATCGGGCTCCTGGGAAACATGCTTCTAGAGAAGGTGAGGTAAGGAAGAGAATGGGGTCTCCTAGGTATGCGCCCTTGAAGCCGAGGTCTACCCTAAGAGAAGGGGTGTGGGACAGCATCTGGGGGAGGGGCACGGACCTGGTAGTCCAGCATGAGGAGCAGTGTGCAGCGGACGCTCAGGTCCCCCGGCCTCTTCACCTGGAACCCATCTGTCTCCTGGGTGGTGGGTGTCCGGTGCCACTGCCCAGGGGAGGAGAGCTGGGTCACCTCACAGGCCCATCATGGCTGCTGGGGCCAGGGGCTCTCAGGTGGTCCCTGATCCAGATCCGTGCGGTTGAGGGAACAGTGGTCTGTGGCAGAGTGGCCGTTGCCCGGGCAGAAGTTGGGTCTTACCTCAACGAGGTGGTTGTCGGGGCCATAAAGGTCTTTGTCCAGCTCAATGACCAAACTCTTGAAGAAGGAAGAGAACTTCCGCTTCTGCTTGCTGGGCTGTGGGAGAGGTACAGGGACCATGGGGGCAGGACAGGGACCGTGGGGGCAGGACGAGCCGGGGGTGGGTGGGGCTGGTCGGGTAGGGCAGCATGGTTAGAAGCAGGCCTCTGCACCCGGACTGTCTCTTCAGGCCGCCCACCCCTCGCCGAGGCTGACTCCCTAACACCTGGTGCAAACATCTCTTTCTGTCCTCAGCTCAGCCCCATACCCACCCCAGGACACCTGGAGAGACCTGGGCCAGGACGTACGTCATCCAGAAGCTTCCCCTCCACCCGCAGCTCCCAGGAGGCAATGCTGCCATCAGAATCTTCAGCATCAGGCTTCGCAGGGTTAAAAGTATTGGAGATATAAAGACGCAGCTTCCGCTTTTGCTGTAGAAATAAAGAGCGTAGTATAGAGCCCATGTGGCATGCTCCCGTTCCACAGGCCGATCCCACTGCTCCGTTCTCGGAACACGACCTAGAGCCCTCTTCCTGCCCCCAAATCAAGACACCTTCATTGGCCTCTTCAGAGCCTCCTGGATGTCCACCCGCTTCCGCATGATGGTTTGATCCAGCTTCCTCTCAAACGCCAGGAGGTCCATATAAGCCTGGGACTCCGGGACCAGCTCCCGGATCTGGAAGGGCAGGAGGAAGGCAGGGAACGAGGGGCTCAGCCGGTCTTGTAGGTGGAACGCGCATGTCAGGTGGTCCCAGGGTACAAAGAGCGTAGAGGGGTGCCGGCCGGGCTCCGGGCACGGAACTTTGAGTGCAAACGGGGACTCCTCCCCAGGACTGCATATCCAGCAGAAAGGACCTCAGCATATAGGGATAAAAAGCTGCTTGTCCCTCGAGAGAGAAGCATTTCATCACTAGGGGAGGCTGCAGCCACGGAGCCCAGCAAGTGGGACTTCACCTCATCTCGTCCTTGCCCTTGTCACATGGCCTCTGGACCTTCCTGGAGTGCCTGAGACAGAGGATGTTGCTGCTTCCCTCTCCACTGGCACCCACCTTGTCGCTCCACTGACATCTCAGCCGTGCTACCCCCCACGCCTCGGTGCGCCTGGGTTCACTGATGTCCAGGCCTTCTGGCAGGCCTCAGTTCCCTTCACTCCCCTGCCAGCCTTTGGTCCCCTAGCTCTTGTGACCTCTTTGTCCCACACCTTTCTTTATGTCTGTGGACTGCGGGAGCTCAGTCCACTGCACCCCGGGCCCAGGACCCTACCTCTTACGGCAGCTCCGCTCCTTCCCTCCGCCCCACCCCCTCCCTCTGGCCAGGGAGCCCCACTTCTTAATTAGCTTTTTAAACAAAAAGTGAAAGTGGCTGTGACGCTGAAGCTCTGCTCCTGAGGGGGGAGGGGAAGCGGCCCAGGGCGGTGGGGTGGGGGGAGAGGAGGCAGAGCAGCACAGGGTGGGGGGAGGGCCGGGGGCTGCTGTGAAAGGCACTCACCCTTTGAGGGAGGATTTTGTCAGCCATCTTCCTCCTCTTGGCACTGTACATTTTTTAAAGAAAAAACCAGGTTACCATGGCGACAGATCTGGGAGTAACGAGGCCACCTGCTAAATTATCCCGACATCTCCACCCGCCTGGCTGGGGTTCCCACAGCCCGCTCGTCTGCCCGCCCAAGGGGCTACGGCAGTGGTGTCTGGCATGGCGCTATGTCCTCTTGTGGGCAGCAGACGTGGCCCCGTCCTTTTCTCTAGCCCGGGTGCCCCTTTCCACCCCACCACATCCTCAGGCCAGAGAAATTTAGACTTAGGAAGGGTTGGGGGAGAAGCTGCAAAAGTGTTTGAGAAAAGCTAGGGAGGGGGAAGACAGAGGAGAGGGAGGAGGGATTCTGAGGAGTCTCCCTTTCTGTTAAGCTGAGGTACACAGTCCAAGGTGGCTTAAGTTCAGAGGCAGAGGAGCAGACGCCCTCTCCCATCCCTGGACCAGGAGGTGATGGGTGAAGCTGGGGAGGTCTTGCAACCCTGGCACCATGGGCTTGGAAGAGGAGGCTGGCAGGCCCTCGGATCACCCTGCCAACAGGGTCCAGAAACACACCCAGAGAGGTCCAGAGAGAGGCTTCTCCTGTGGGGTGTGACCGCAGGCTGGATTTGGGGTGACAGCTGGGACTTGGGACTCTTCTTGACCTGCTAGCTGCTTCTGATTCCCAAAAACACCCCCAGAAAATCCATGGCGAGTTGAGATTAAGACCCAGCCTGGAGGATGGCTCTGTACCATCCATGTGTGGTGACAGCCACTGCCCCCTCCTGCCCAAGACCCTATTCTAAGGCCAGGTGAGCCCCTTTCATTAAAGGTCTGATTTGTTTTGAAGAAATTATCTATGTGAAACTCTCCATCTACACAAGACAGATCAGGAACTTGTTTACTGTATGAAAGGATGATTCACTTTGCAAAAGAATTCATCTTGGGAATCCTATAAATGGTGAATTTTCCTTGATGTGTAAAAAAATATTTAATAATGAGGTAAAATCTATATTACTCTTTTTATAGGACTCCATCTGGTGTGCAAAGAGAAGCATGTGTGTTTGGTTAAATAGTGAAACCCAGAGGGGCATCTCTCTTGCCAGACACCAGCAGGGGCTTTCAAGGTGTCACCAGCTGGCTCAGACAGGGGAATGGGCTGGCCTCTCCTGGCTGGGGGGGCAGACCTGGTCCCAAGGACAGATTATGGCAGCTCCCCATCCTCTGCGTGCCTAGGAATCGCCTGAGAGCGGGACTCTGCGGGAGACCACCCACCCACAGGGCAAATCCCCAGGCTCCACCCCCCTGACCAGAGAGTCAGACTGAGACTGTCTGGAGTGGGGCTTTTAAACAGTCAAGCCAGGGAACTGAGGACGGTGCACTGGACAGCCACACTTGGGGAAACCGTCCCCAAAGCTCAGCCCTCAGTCCTACCGCCAGCCCCACCCCCACCCCCACCCCAAAGACAGAAGCGTCTCCTAGAACCTGGGGACAAGGGCTGGAGAGAAGGAGGGGGCAGGTGACAAGGAGAAGGGCGCGACGGCCGCAGCTTCAGTCTCTACGGTGGGCACACAAAGGAACCAGACCGGTGCCCCCTCGGCCCACCTCCCCAGAGGGCATCCCACCCAGGACCGCTCGTTCCTTCTTCCTCGCTCCTTCCAGTCTCGCTCCTCACCCACCCCGTCCCTGGGGTCCCGTGGCCCGCCCCCTCCGCGCTGGGCCCCACTCACCTGCGGCTCCGCGCGGGGGCGGTGGGCACCGGCTGGCCCTGGCTCTGGGCCTGGCTCTGGCCGGGCGGGGGCGCTGCTCGCTTGCGGGCGGGCTCCATGCCCGCGGGGGCCAGGCCGGGTCGCACGGCGGGGCTGCCCATGTACGGGGAGCCCGGGGGGCCCATGGGCGCCCCCTGGTGGGGCATCCGGGCTCCAGACGGCATCCCGGGGCGGGGGGGGGGGGGGGGGGGGGGGACGAGGGCGGGGGCGGAGGTGAAGCAGAAACAGGCGCCCGCCGGTCAGACCAGGGCCCCGGTTCCAGGCGCGGTGAGCCGCGTCTCTCCCACCCCAAGCCCCCCGGCCGGTGACCCCGATGCCGCCAGCGTGAGCGAGGGGTGGGAGGGGCAGGGGCGCGCGGCTCGGCGGAGGGGGCTCTGCGTCTCGCTGCAGGAAGCTAACTGAAGCCAGGCAGCTGCACCGGGCATCGCCAGCCTCGGGTCTGCGGAAGGTACCGCGAAAATGAATATTAATGGCGCCTTTCAAGCTTTTCAAAGGATGTTCACATCCCCAGGTTCCTCCGCAAGACCGACTGAGGGGGTCCTTCCCACCCCACTTGACAGATGAGGCAACCGTGGCTCAAGGAGAAAAGCGACCTAGCCAAGGTCACGCAGCGCCTCCTGGCAGAGGCAGCACTGAACCGCCGTTTCCTGAGGGGCCCGGACTGTCTGCTCTCTGCAGCTTCACCTGGGTTAGAGGCCCCGCTCTCTGCTAGGACTTCTTCCCCTCTTTCCACTCCTGCCTTCTCAAGTCCACTTCCTGGGCTGGCCTGGCCTGCGCTTGCCCTCCCCACCTTAACCTGCCCTTCTCTCTGGGCCCCTGCTTTTGACCCTTCAGCTCCAACCACACCCCCTCTGGCTGATGCCAAGCCTCCACACCCAGGGGTTTTGACGTCTTAGCCCCCCCCGCCCAATATGCCCTTAAGGTGAAGGCTGGAGGCAGCAGGAGCCAGTGAGGTCACACCCTACCAGGATTCCCTGACACGACGGACCAGAGGCAGCTGGGCTGGAGGTGGGCTGCCCAGAGGCTTGGAGAGCTCAGAGGCAGCAGCATTTCCTCCTCCATCCATCTCTCCCTTCCTGTCTGCCTGCATTACCGGAGATGGTTCCATCCTACAGAACTCCTCCACTTCCCTCCCATCCTGCCCCAGCGAGGTAGGAAGTCAGGGCTCAAAGGGGTGCCATGGAGAGCGAGATGAGGCAGGTGTATTCCCTTGCCACCTCAGATGGGATGTAGATGAGATGCAAATTCATTGAGTGAAATGTTTCACAGACTTTCAAAACCCCACTTGTCCAGATCCCAGAAGTGGGATTGGGGAAGGCCCCCGGAGGGGCTGTAAAGTGGAGGGTGGGTGTGAAGGGGACAAAGAGAGCAGGAAGGAGATTAGGGAGCAAGTGCCCCTTTTACCTTTTACAGGCTACCCACTTTGTCTCCCAGAGTGCAGATGGCCCCAGGCACACAGAGGAGCCCTGAGCGGGCGCTGGGTGAATTCCTTCAAACCTCCAACTCTCCCTCCAGTCCTTCTCGCCCTGCGCTAGGTCCCTAACTCCCAGTGGGCCAGCTGTCTCTGTCCATCTCTCCCACAGCAAAAACCGCCCGTCCATGTGTCAGCCTCCCCCACCCCACCTGACCCTGTCACTCATATCTCCAGTGTGGTGGCCCAGCATGGAACCTAGGCCCCATTACAGTACAGATTGGGTATGGGGAGTGAAGCGGTGGGACTCACAACCACCCAAGAACTGGAGCTCTAAGTTGGCTAAATTATAAACCAACCAACCAACCCACATGGATAGCCCCCTTTCTCCCCTGGATGAGCCTTTTTAAAGGGACTTCACCAAGCAGCATGGCTGGGCAGGCAACTTGGCTGACTGACAAGGGCACCCCTGGGAACTTGCCTCAGAAATCTCTGGGACTGGAGGACAAGCTGCCCCAGAGAAGCCCCTTTACCCAGTCAGCTGCTCTCCCATTTTTCAAGGCCATCGATAGTTGCTGATTTGCTGAAGGGGCCCCAAGAGAGAAGTTTCCAGAGCCCCCAGAAGGCTGGGCCAGCTACCCGGACCACCCCAACGAAGGACCAAGATTCTAGGCACTCTGGCCTCCCTCACTGAGAATGTGCCTTCTTTGGGGTCACAACCAAATTTGGCCGTAGTCAACTTGACTGCCTCCTCTGCACCCAGCTCCGAACCCAGTAGCCATTTCAAGTCCCACAGCCCCTGCCTCTCCCATTCCGCTGCCCTCCACGCCTCTCCCGGCCTGGGTCCTGCTGCCTCAGCCTGAGGTCCCATCCCCTCAGGTCACCCTGGGCTCCGTTAGGCTCCCTGTGGGCCTTCCAAGTCTGCTCCTGGCAGGAAGGGGCCACCCTGCCCCTTTGGCTTCTAGGCCTCACGTCCCTGACTCCAGGCCTTCCTTCACACCTTTGAGGATTTAAGGACATCAGCTTCTGGTGGCTGAGTTGGCCAAGGGGATCTTCAGACCCCTTCACTTGGGGCCAGTCCCTAGAGAGGGTCTCTCTCTGACCCTGATGGCAGAGGCCATCAGCAAAGCCCCAGAGCCCTCCTGCCAGGATGCTGAGGCTGTTTAGTCAAAGAGCCTCCCGCTCGCAGGGTCACCTGCTTCTTGCTCCCGGAGACACAATCAGAGACACTGTCCCGGCGGATGAGCAGCTAACCCAGCCCACCCCGTGCCGTGTCCCCCACCCCCACCCCCAGGGCAGGGGAACACCTGGGCCCACGAGGAAGAGAACAGAAGACAACACGTCTGGTACAGAGGGGACCCCCCTACACACACACACTTGGCGTGGGGACAGTCCCCAAGTCCCACCCCCAGCCCCTGACAAGGACCCCTGCAGACGCCTCCCGCTCCCCGCCCGGGCACCCATCCCCGGCCCGCCGCCTGACGACGTGTTCGGGTGCCAGGGCGCCGGCACCGTCCTGGGGCTGGGCCGCGGGCCGTGGCGCCCCTGCCAGAGGGTGGGAGAGCGGGAGCCCCCTCCCGGCCCCTCCCGATCATCCCTCCATTCAGCCCGCGCCAGCTCGCTCACCCTCCCCCGCTAACTTTCCCCCACTCACCACCCCATGGACCAGAAACTCAAAAAGTTTGCTTTTCGTGGCTTTGCGCGCCCCTCCGGCAACTTCGTCCGCGGCCATCGGGGTGGGCTCAGCGGCTCCTCTCACTCTCTCTCTCTCTTCCTCTTTCTTTCCCTTTTCTGCCTTTTTTTTTTCCTCCAACTCTCCCCTCTGAGTCCTGCTGGGCTCTCTCACACTTCTACTCGAGCGGAGTGGGGAGGGGGCCCCTTCAGGGCTGCCCTGACGGCCCACGGCCCACGCCGCCGCCGCCCGCCCGCCGCCGCCGCCGCCGCCGCCGCCGCCGCCGCGGCTGCCGCATTCCTGCACTGATAAGACAGAAATAGTCCGGCGGCCCGGGGTCTGCCTGTTGACTCGGCGGGGACACAAACGCCTGCCTTTCCAGCCCTCGCTGTCCAAACAGCGCAGATAAGCGGCGAGGCTCGCCGGCAAGCCCGGCTCCGGGGCGCTGGGCAGCGGCGCTGCAGCCCGAGGCCGCCGGAGGGCCGCGGGGAGGCGGCGCGGGGAGGGGACGCGAGGGGAGGCGGCGGGGGGCTCGCCGGCCACCCGGGCTCTCGCCACAAATAGTTTCTCGGTTAGGGAATTCGCCGGCAGGGCCAGGCAGGGAACAGTCAGTTCCAACTGTCCCCCAAGTGGCTCCTGCCGCATTTCTGAGGCCCTTTCCCCAGAGACCGGGCAGGCCAAGTAGGGAAACATTCGCTGGAAGGAATCCGGGGGGAGCCGAGCCCGGAGGAGGCCTTCCTCCTGCACCAGGCCGGCCGCGGTGGGTGTGCCTGGGGAGGCGGTGTCCCCTCGGGTCCGCAGATGTGTGCGCCCTTGTCTCGGCCGCCGTGTGTGTTTGCGCCCTTGTGTGGGCACGGCTCGGTGGCCGTGGGTGTGGGTGTTTGTGTGCGTGCACGGACAAACGCCTTCTCTGTGTGCCTCCCTCCACCGGAGCCCCGGTGCGAGTGCGCGCCGGCGAGTGCGTGTGTGGCAGGACACGGCCTGTGTGTGTCTTCCAGCTCCCTGAGTCTATTTCTGGGTATGGGAGTCTTTGTTTGTCTCTATGTGAGAAAGTGAGGGCAAGAGGGGAAGTATTTCGGAAAAGAGGCGTGGACCCGACTCCTGAGAACAGGAAGAGAAAATGTGAGGGAAGGCGAGGGGCTAGGGTGGGTGCCTGGGCGGATGGGCAGAGGCAGTGAGGCGAGCAGAGCCTCATGGCTTTGGAACGGGGCATGGGAGGGGTGCGGTAGGGGACCCAGAGGTGCTGGGGCTGCTGGGTATGGGAGGGCCAGCCTCCAGACTCCAAAGAAATCAGGGTTAAGTGTGGGTTTGTGAGGGAGCCCCAGAAGAGGCAGTGTGGAGGGAGCTGGCAGTCCCTGGGGTGAAGGAGGGACAGGAAACAGGAGGGGCAAATCCTGAGATCCCCAGGCTGGGAACCATAGCGCCACCCAGTCCCCCACCCCCCAAGGCCACACCCCTCTCCTCTCTCCTTCTGGAGGAAGAGCCCAAGGGCTTTGGAAAGAGGAGAGTGGGTCAAGTTTTACATGCCTCCTGGGGCTTCGCTGTCGGCATGAGGGCCGGGCAATGCCTGGGGGAATTTGTTGGAAAACTTATTTGCAGTTACACCTTAAAGACCCAGAATTGCACTGGGGAACCCCTCCAGCATGTCTTCAGAGGGCAGACAAAGAACCAAGGCAGTGTTCTGCCCGGAGAGTCCTTTTGCCTACAGCCTGACTTCCTTGGGCCCTTGCTGTGCTGTCTCCATGCAGGTGGGTGCCCGCTGTCAGTCCTCCGAAAGGCCAGAGTGGCCCAGGATAACCCTCCTTTTCTGCTGGCTTAGCAAGGAACCCAGAGGTCCCCTTTCTACCAGATCTCTACCCAGCTTCCCCCCACATTCCCCCATGCAGAAACTGGGTCCTGGCAGGGTGGGAACGGGTGGGTGGCTGCCATAGGCCATGAAGGTGGCCACTGGTGACCTGGGGGAGGTTACCTCCAGCCTGTCTGCTAACCTCCAAAACCCCTCACTCATTCCCATGTCTAAGCCTTTGCTCCCACTATTCTTGTGCCTGGAATCCCTCTACTACTGCTCATCTGCCTATCCAGATCACATTCATCCTTTAAAGCCTAGTGTGGGCCCCACCGCCTCCAGGAAGCCCTCCCCAATTCCACTCCTGTGCACCAACTTTTTCTCTTCTTTGAATACGCATTGCCATCTACGCCACGAGTTGGCACTTGCCTGACGAGTGTCTGAGATGTTATGTTTGATTTTCTAAATGTGGCCCCCTGACACCAGGAACTGGTCTTTTAAGCCCCACTGTCCTCCCCACCCCACCCCCCATCCTGGGACATGGGGACTTATGATCAAACACCACCACCCAAAGCTCAGTGGGCCAGCGGAGAGAGCTCATACTCTGCCACTTACCTGAAGGCGTGAGTCGCTATGGGCATCCCCACCCACAGTGGGTGCTTCTAGCATGGACATGTGTGAAACCACGAACCTTACAGGTTCTGGGGGGCTGGGGCAGGGGCAGACACGTTTAGGCTTTGTGTAAAGCTCAGAGTTCTCAACTCTCGAAGAGGCCTTTCGGGTAAAGAAGACAGCAAGTTTGAGGAGGTGCGGGGAAGGGCAGTGGGGATCCCGCGCATTCCTGAGGGGCTGGTCCTGGTGGGGAGAAGATTGCAGGAGGTGGTTGGACCAAAGGCTCTGGTGATACCCAGGGAGCTGGTGAGCATCACTCAAGACCACAGCTCACTCCCTCCTGGGCCACCGGAGCCTGAGCCTCGCTCGGAGCCTTGGAGCCTTGGAGCCTGAGCCTGGGGGGCCTCCCCCCACCTCCCAGCCACTTCTCTGGGAGACATCTTTACGGATCCATAATGCACGAATGGCCCTCAGGCACACACACCAGTGCAAAGGCCGGAGGGACAAGGAGCCACAGGGATTTGCATGCACTGGCCCATTCCCACCAGCCCCACACCCCACCCACAAGGTGCGACTGACAAGGCACCAGCAGGCACATCTCCTTGTTGCTTCTAAAGGGGCAACCCGACATGTGCGGACACGGGGCGGGAGGGGGGCCTTCAGACCAGAAAGCAGAGGCGCAGGAGTGGGCACCCCGAGCCGGGACTCCCACCTCACAAAGACCAGGATCCCCAGTGGCTCAGCCCCAGAAGAGCGCCCGGCAGTGCTGCTGCCACAGGCTCCGGCCCGACCCGGGGTGGGGTGGAGGCCCAGGGAAAGCCCCGCTTCCAGCTGGCGGGGGACCCTCCTCCCAGCCCAGCTGGGCCCTTAGCCCCGGCCGACCTGCTCAGGCCGTGCTCCGGGCAGACCGTGCGCGTGTCCGGGCAGAGGGCGGCCGCCCTGCGGCTCGGAGCCGGAGTCCCCCCTGCCGTCCCCCCATCTCTCCTTCCCTCCGAAGCACCACCAGCACCAAATGGCAAAGCGCCTCTCCCCGCTCAGGGAGAGATGCGCCGCGGCCGGCGGGACGGGCTCGGCGTCCCCCCCCCCCATCCCCACCACCGCGCGGGAGCGGAGGGCGGCCGGGCGCGAGGGGCACGTCCCGGCCCGCGGCCGCCCTCCCTCGCCCTCGCCCGCCCGGGGCCGGGGCAGCGGCTGGAGCCGGACGGCACCCGGCCCGGGCATGCGCACTGCGGCCTCCCTCCCGGTGAAGGTCAGCCCTGGGCCTAGCTGCAGGACTCAGTGGCGGCGGGGGAGGCAGAGGAGGGAGGAGGGATGCAGCGGAGAGACTTAACTCCTTCCCTGCGGGAAGATGGCCATCGAGGCTGAGGCCGGAGCCCGCGGTCCCCACCCACCCCCACCTCCCCGCCTTCAGTGGAGGTCCTGTTGCGGGGACCCAGCTCTGGGGGATGGGGGAGGAGGGGCCGGGGAGGGAGAATGGAAGAAGGAGACTAGAGGAGAGGAGGGAAGCTGGGAAGGGGAGAGGGAGGAAGGCGAGAGAGGAACAAAGGAAACCAGACTGAAGGGAGAGACCTCTTTCCGCTGCCCCCTTTTCCGTATACCCCCAGCAATAAAGCTTTCCTTAGCGAAATGAAATTACCCTCACTGATTGGTGTGTCAGCGTGTGTGTGTGTGTGTGTGTGTGTGTGTGTGAGTGAGAGAGAGAGAGAGAGAGAGAAAGACAGACAGAGAAAGAGAGAGACAGAGACACAGAGAGAATAGGGAGACCAGCTGGAGCTCTCCGGCTGAGGACCCCTGATTTCCGCCTTCTGGTCCATCGCTGAACTCAGCGCCCAACTTCTCTGGTCACTAAACCCCAAGGCATGCGTGGCAGGGGGTGGGGGTCCCAGAAGCAGTTCTGACCCAGCCTACCCACCTGGCCTAAATCCCAGGCCCCCAGGGAACCCCAGCTAGACCTTGGGGCCAGGCCCAGTCCCCAGAGGTAGGTGGAAGGGAATCTGCACCTTCACTCTCCCCAACCTCTGGTGAGGGGCTTCCTCCAGGCAGCAGACAGGACACTGGCAGGCCTGGACATCATGGCACAATCCTCCTCCTCCTCCTGGCTCCCCCCACTACTCTTCCCAGGCCAGAGCAGAGCTGGGTGCCTCCCTTTTTGTGGGAGAATGTTTCTGTACCTGGACACCTTCTGCTACTAGCCGGGGGTGGGGGGGATGTCATCTGTCTTTTTGTGTGACTTCACCTTTCTGTGTCAGTTTTGCAAACACACACAAGAAAGACAAATATGATAGAAAGAAGCAAAACACAAAGATAAACTAGGACATCAAAAATAACTGTGTGACCTTGGGCAAGTCACTATATGTCCCCGCCCCTTGGCTTTCTCAGGAGTAATGGGAGGGGAATAGCCGGATGATTCCTAGGGCCTTCCTGCCCTGAAATCCAAGGATTCCATGAGGCAGAGACAGGAACCAAGGCAGGCGAGATGGGAAGAGAGGGAGACAGAGACATAGAGAGATGGGCCCACACTGTTTAAGGGGTGCTGCCAACCGGAAGTGAAGCCTGGTCCTTGTCACTCGAGCTTCCGGTAAGCCTTCACCACTGTGCAGTCAGCCTCCTGGGAGCAGGGCAAGGCCTTGCCTTGGGGTCCCCAGGGTCCTGCTCAATAAGCAATGTACGATAAAGGCTAGTGGAATGAGTTAATCCTTCCTCTCTTGTTCTGTGGGGGGGCTCTCCAGTCTACGGGGGTGCTCTGTACCCCCTCCCTGCCCCTCACCACCGGCTCACACGCCCACGATACCTGCAAATGTCAGCTCACCGGGGGCCTGAGCACCCACCAGCCCAGAGGGGAGGCGCATTTTGGATTGGCAGCAGCTCTGCATTCTCCCCTCATGACCATCATTAATGATGGTTCCTTCTAGCAATCCAAGCCCAACAGCTTACAACAAGCCACCTGCTCCCCAATCTGGCTGGGATGGGGTTGGTCAGTGGGGAGGTGTTTATACGGGATCCTGAGGGGTGCTCTCACTGTCCCAGCTCCTGTCCTGCAGCCTAGGGGATGGGACACGGGGCACGGCTCGGCCTGGTGCAGGGGCAGGGAACCATCTTTGTCCACAGAACCATCTGTCCATAGAACCATCTTTGCTCCCCACCCATCTACCTCTGGACCAACAGTGGCCTGTCTAGCTAGCTGCAGGGGCAAAAACAAGGGCTCCCTGGTCTCAGCCACCACACACTGTCAAGACCAAGGAAAAGCAAACCTCTCCTTCCCACCACCTACCTCCCTCTACCAGCCTCCTAGCTGTTCCCCCCTGCCACCACCCCCAAGCCAGGGCCCAGGAAACCCACCCATCCCACAATGACCTCGGGTCTGGCTGAAGCCATCTCTCCTGCCCCACCTGCACCCCACAGCTCCCAGGCCCCGCCCCTCCTTTCTCTCAGCAGAAAGAAGCCCCATCCCAGCACCTTGGAGGCCCTTCCTCTCCTGTCTCCCCCACAGCTCAGTGCTCCCTCATGGCCAGTGTTGGGACAGTCTCCTGGTGGCTTAATGTCACCCCTGGGAAGCTTCTGAGGCCTCAGCGAGTGCTCTGACTGGGTGGTCAGAGGGATTTCTGCCGACCACTACATTCTGAGGTCTGGGATGTCACCTGAGTGAAGAAAAATGGGCAGGAAAAAAATTCACGTACATCTCCTTGACGAATGTTTCTGGGAAATCAAACCAAATGTCAGCCGGCAGGGGAATGCATAGATAAAGCCTGCCTGGAAGCCCCCCTGGGACCTGTCCTCCAGGTCCCTGCAACTCCGGGTGAGTCAAGGGCCGCCGGCCCCGCCCACAGGGTCTGAGGGTGCTCTTCCGCTGCCTGGGTGGGGGCCAAGAGTGCCCTGCCCCTCCCCTCCTGGCTCGACCCTCCACCGGTATCTCCCGTGGTCAGCCTTGAGTGCACCTCCCTCCCTGAATGTGTCCGGCCCTACAGAAGCCCCGGACTCCCCTTAGCTGCATCCCCAGCTCTGTAAGCCTCTGTGGGGGTCCCCCTTCTTCTCCCATCTCCCAATGCGAACCCTTCTCCTGTGTGGTCTGTCATAAATAAAATTTCCAATCCGCTTGGCCACTTCTGAGAACGGCCCATTGCCCTCTTGTGAGAGAAGCCCCTCCAGAAACCACTGACCCCCGGACTGTCACTGACCGTGGCACTATTTTCCCCAGAGCACCCCTGCCACTGGCCTCGGCACTGATACCCATCTTCTTCTAGCTGCTTTTCGGGATCTTTGTGGATGGCCCTTGCCACACCTCGGGTCTCTTGTTCCTCAGCCACCTCTCCTCTAGACATCCCCCACTTTCCCTCAGCCATTTGCTCCAGGTTACTTCTTGGGCCTTGTCATTCCAGCAGCTGCAGCCCCACACCCCGATATCAGCCTTAAGCACCCCACTCCGACCACCATCTCTTGTCCTTCCAGTACCCTCTGTCCCGTTCCCTGATCCCCAAAGCCTGTGACTCCCCTGGAACCTTCTGGTCCATTTATCTGACTCATAGCCCTCATCACAACTACACCATTACATAGGATTCTTTTTTTTTTTTAATTAGGATAAAACATAACATCAAATTCACCATTTCACCTTCTTTGCATATACTCTTGAGTCTCTTACTCAAGAGTCAAATCCAGCTTCACCAACTCCTGCCCTGTACTTGGCACCTGAATGTGACTGGAGAGACACACATAAGCCCCCTAACGGGGTCTCCCTGTCCAGGAGCACCCAGTTCTACCGGCCTCACCGGCTTCATGCTGCCCAGCTGTCCGGCTGTCCCTCCTCCAAGCACACCCTTTCCCGCTGTGCTCCCTACGTGAGTTTCCACATCTGCTGCCCCTCCCCTCTCCCAGCTGATGCCATTGCTTCTCTCACTGCGCTGAGTTCCAAAGAGCTTACTTAGCCTGGGGAACTCAGAGGACCTGACTTGGCCTAGGAAGGGTAGAGGTGAGCTGAGCCAAAGGCAGAGGGCCCCATCTGTGTGCAGAGGACCGCAGGTTTCTTGGGGGAAACAGGGCCCAAAGTGTGTGGCATCAAGAGGAGATGATCTTCGAGGCTGGTCTGTGATCAAGGATCTCACAGTCAAAGCCGGGCTCAGCCTCTCCCGTGTCCCCACACAGCATACCCTTTACTCCTGGGCTCAAAGAGCTGTGGCAATGGCCGAGAAGCCTCATGAAGACTCGTCGGGGAGGAGGCAGTAGGGAGCAGATGGAAGACATGGTCTCGGGACCTGCTGGGTGCACAGCCCCTGGTTCCACAATCTTTTGTAATTAATGCCAGCTGGTGCCCCCCGGTAATGAGCCCCTCCCAGTAGCCCTTCAGCTAGCCCTGACCCCCTGCCCTTGCTCCCAGATCTGGGCTTCAGCTTTGGCCATTGCAACCTAGTCTGTCTTAGGACAGGGCTGTGACAATGAGGCTTTAATGCCCTATCCATCACTCCAGTTCTTCTGGGGCCCTGTCCTCCCCCAGGTCCTGAACCCTCTGCCCTGGGTAGGGTCTCTACAGGCACCACAGTGTAGTGTAATGATCTGAGCTTAGACTCCAGAACAGGACTTCTCAGCCTTAGCACCACTGACATCTGGGGCTGGATAATTCTTTATTGCGGGGGCTGTCTCATATATCCTGCGATGTTGGTACCATCCCCAGCCTCTACCTAGGAAATTCGACCAGCACACCCCACCCCCCTCCCCCATCCTCCAGTGTGACAAACAAAAATATCTCCCAGCGCTGTCTTTTGTCCCTGGAGGATGCCATTGCCCTGGGTGGAGGACCACTGATCTAGCGTCTGACGGTCCTGGGTTCACACTCAGCTCCTACCTTTGCACAAGTCCCTTCACCAGTCTGAGCGTCGTCTCCCCTGTTCCTAAGACAGGAAGCCCTACACCTGACTCACAGGTAGATGTGAGGCTTAGCGCGCAGTCGTGCACGTGCAGAACTGGAGACAGGGCCTGCCCCAGAGGAGACACTTAGTCCTCACCACGATTAGTAGCTCCTGGATGCTGAGCCCTTCTGACCCTGTGGGTGTGGCTCTCACTGCCCTGCCTTATCTCTGGGTCTGATCCTACTGCCCAACAGTCCCCACCTAGGAGACAGGTGAAAACAGGGAGCCTTCAGAGGCCCACCACTGCGGGACCATCCCAAATACCACGAGGTACCTCTGAGGGCTCCGCTGGGCAGTTATTCACAATGGCTAATTCTGGTGAGTCTGGGAGCCCATGCAGAGCCTGAGTTCTACCCCAACTCCTGGAAGCTTCCTTGAGCTCAGGAAGTGGCATTGATATGCAGGACGGGTCCTACAGGGGAAGCTCATGTGTCGGGCCCAGAAACGTGGTAAGGACTGCAGGAAAGGTGGGCGGGGGACATTCAGAAGCCACCAAAAGCACCAAGGCCCACAGACTCACACCTAAGGATCCATCAGGGCAACCGCCAGGCCAGGAGAAGCTGAGGTTCAGAAGCTGGGGCTGAGGCATCTGGAGGAGAAGCTGGGCCTCCCCCCCCCCCCGCACCTGTCCCCTTCCTCCTCTGCTGTCCTGCCACACGTTTAGTGAGCACCTATTGTGTGACCACTCAGCGCCAAGTGCTGCTGGCTCTGCGCGGCCCCATGTGGGGAAAGCTACAGCCGGGTGAGCGGCTGCTGTTCCAGAGGCCAAGGGAAAGAGAGGACCTCAGTCTTTCCTGCGGTGCACATGAGCCTGGGTCACCTCCTAGACGTTCTAGTTGCCTAGAGCTTATCTTCTTGCTCCTCCATGAGACAGGGCTCAGATCCCAAAGGCCACCATCATCGTCCCCCTGGCACACGTGGAATTGTGTCTCCCCCCACCCCCCACTGAACTCGTTTGGTGAAGTCCCAAACCCCCTCCCTCAGAACGTGTTCTTACTTGGAGATGGGGTCTTTACAAAGGAAATGCAGTTAAAAGGAGGTCAGTAGGGTGACCCTAATCCAATATGACCAGTGTCCTAGGACAGGAGAAATTTAGGACACAGGGACAGAGGGAAGATGTGTGACTGGGGGAAGACAGCCATCAGCAAGTCAAGGAGCAAGGCCCAGGGCAGATCTGCCCTCACAAGGAACCTCCCAAAGAACCCAGCCCTCTGCCGACACCTTATCCTCCAGCAGCCTCCGGAAAATACATTTCCAGGCTTGAAGCCCCCCAGCTGGCTCCTTTGCTATGGAAGCCCTAGAAGACTCACCCACCTCCCAACACTGCCTTCCCTCCTCCTGTGTTGGTCTTCGTGTAACCAGCCTGCCTGTCCCAGGGCCACCCGCCTGTCCCCTCGCATCCCCCGGTCTGCCTGGGACCACCAAAAGCACGGTGCTGACAACAACGTGCTTATGAGCACAAGGCAGGGCCCGGCTGGGGGCCAGACCTCCTGAGCTTGTATCTTTCTGCCACCACCGACTGACAGGAATACAAAAGGGCCATGTTGTATCAACCTCTCTTCGCCTCAGTCTGTTTATCTGTAAAACGGGTACAGCGCCGCTTCCGCTCTCACCAGCTTAATGTGCACAGCAAAACAGTATGGGGGGGGCATGCAGGAGTTCTCGTTAAGTCCTAAGGGCCCAGATGAAGCCATCGCTTAGTTAGCACGTCGCTCCTGGGCGAACACTCACCCTACTTTGGACTTTGACTGAACTCACCGTCAATTAAAACCTCTATTCCCTCTCTACTCTGACTGTGCCGAGACGTGTCTCCCACCCTCTGCCTATCTGGATTCAAGAACAGGTGACGTATAGTTTTACTCCTGTTGATTTTCATCTTGTAGGGATCAGCCCATTATCCCAGCTTGGGATCCTGGGAGTCTCAGTTCGGCGATCTAATACATTTGCCATCCTTTCCAGCTGTGAGTCATTCATAGATCCATGAGCTCAACCTTCTCCCTTCATCCAGGTTCATGCTGACCGTACCGGAAAAGGACAGACAGACAAAGCCCTCTCTCCAGACAATCTACAACCTTTGGGCTGAGTCTTCAATTGGTAGCAAATTCACTCAATGGTAGTAACAGGCAGTGATGAGCTGGAGTGTCACATTGGGAGTTTAAAATCAGCCATGGTAGGAGTATTTATACCAGGGAAATTGGCAAATAATACAAATCAGATTTCAGCTCCCCCTTCCCACCCTGTCAAGAGCCAGTTGTTAAATATTTACCCGCACATTCACCCACGTTCATGTGTCACGCTCAAGATATTGGGAGAGACTTTGTCAAACACCTCCAAATTCACACATACATCTTCACGGAGCTTTCATAGCCTACCAAACAGTGCAGTATGCATTATTTAATTCAGTTCTTTGAACATCCCAGAAGTTAAAGGGCTGAATATCACTATACCCACTATACCCATTTTAAAGATGAGGAACATGAGGTTAATGATCGTCTCAGAGCCAGACAGGGAACTAGTGTCAAAGGCGGGGCTCAGACCACCGTGTTTGGATCTCAACTGTCACTGCTATTTTCGGCTTGACAGTGAACTGTGCCCCTGCCCACTTCCCCCGCACCCACCGCCCAGTCCCCACTGTTGATTGTCACAAGTGCCCTGAATTCCATCACCAGCCACTGTTCTGGGTTTAATACTCAATCTTTGAGGGGGATTCTGCAACTGGGGGTTCTACCTCCAGCCCTTCCTGTTAGTAGCATATCACTGGGATCCCTGTTTCTACCTGGGGGAGGACCCTCAAATTTTTGACAAGACTCTGCGCTCTGTTTAAAGTTCACCGATGACAAGAGACTGCTTAAAGTGACCCCAACTCAATGCAGTCTTTCTCAGCCTGGGCTCCAGTGATACCAGGGACCCTCGAGCTCTCCAGGCTAGCAACGCTGACTTAGGGCTCTGGGCCCTAGGGCTAGAAGAGGAGACCAGTTGGGGGTGACAGCGTGAGAGGAGCCCAAGGAGGAAGCTGCAAAGCCAACAGGTTTGGCGTAGCCCACACAGTGTCTTTCTCAAACATTTTTTTAAAATCCTAAAGTGAGGGGCGCCTGGATGGCTCAGTGGGTTGGGCCTCTGCCTATGGCTCAGGTCACGATCTCAGGGTCCTGGGATTGAGCCCCGAATTGGTCTCTCTGCTCAGCGGGGAGCCTGCTTCCCCCTCTCTGCCTGCCTCTCTGCCTGCTTGTGATCTCTCTCTCTCTGTCAAATAAATAAATAAAATCTTAAAGAAAAAAATCCTAAAGGGGCACCTGGGTGGCTCAGTTGTTAAGCATCTGCCTTTGGCTCAGGTCATGATCCCTGTGGGATCGAGCCCCATAGGGGGAAGCCTGCTTTTCCTCTCCCATTTCCCCTGCTTGTGTTTCCTCTCTCATTGTGTCTCTGTCTGTCAAACAAATAAATAAAATCCTTAAAAAAAAAAAAACCAAAAACTTTAAAATCTTAAGAATTGAGAGATTTCACCTAAAAAGCCAGATTTCCAGAATCTCTTAAAAAAACTGGAAATCTGGCAACAAAAGCCTACTGATATACTTGGAAACAATCAGATGGAATTGGGGAGGGGCTGTCCCTTTTCAAAGTGGCAGGACTTCTCCAATTTACCACCCCCACCCCCCATTTTGGGGTTGCAAACTCTAAAGCCCTAGGCACCCAGCAATGAATGTAAATGTAAATGAGTGGTGTGAGCTTTAAGCACCAGGACAACTAGCCTTTGACCTTAGGTCTAGGTGCTGGGATACCAGGGCTAGCTGCTTTGTCTCTTTGAGGGCCCATCTGGTCTGGGTCGCCGCACACCTCTGGGAGCTGGATGTGGTACACAGACCCCAAATGGGGTCTTGCATTAACCACTGGGAAGTTACTCAACCTCTCTGTGCTTCAGTTGCTCATCTTGAAAATGATGATGCTAATACTAGCATTTCCCTCATCGTCTCCGGGTGAGGATAAATCAGCTAAACCATGACAGGTTCTTAAAACAGTTCCTAAAACTTGCAATGAGCTCAGTCAACACTGGTTGCCATCCTTCCGCCCAGGGCCTGCTTGGCTTGTCTCCATCCCGTGGGAGCTGCTCTGGAGTCTTGGGGGACGGCTGAGGAAGAGAGAGGGCTGGACAGTGGGGGGCTCTACCTAACCACCCAACTCTGCACCTGAGTTCAAGACGTGGGAGCAGGGAGAGTGGGGTTCTCAGCTGAGGGGAGAAACGGCCCAGGAGCTGCTCGCTGACTCCAGGCCTTATGAGCCCACAGTGTAAGGGCGGTGAGAACGGAAGCTGGGCCTGGAATCAGGGAGGACACGGTTACAGGGTCTGCAGATGAGGCATGGACGCCGAGCACCACATTTTAACCCACAGGCCAACGAGGGGCGCTCTGGCATTCACCACATGCTGGGTGTGGAGCTGAGTGCTCAGTATTTAGCATCCCTGTGGATCTTTCCAGAAGGGGCATCAAGACCCACCTTACACGGGGACAATGAGGCTCAGAGAACTACGTGCCTCTTCCCATGTCTGCCTAGCTGTTAAGGGGCACAGCCCACCTTCCAACGGAGCCCGGGGAGCCCCAAAGCCTGTCTGCCAGCACCAGGCAGCCCCACCCCCCTCTGGCTCTCCCAGGGGGCACCAAGGGCGAGAGCAGCCTGCCCAGGCCTCCAGGTGAGGAACGTCTGAGGAAGCCAGACCCAAATGTTCCCGGGAGCAGACCCAGGGAGTGTGGACAACTGCCTCCCAGTGTCTGGAGGCAGTCAGAGGTCATGGAAGCAGAAAAGGGTTTATTCTCTAGAACTCCAACGGGCAAGAGCAGGGTCACAGGAAGTTAGACTCCCCTCACCATAAGAACAACTACGGATGGGGCACCCGGGCGGCTCAGCTGGTAAAGCCTCCCACTCTTGATTTCAGCTCAGGTCACGATCCCAGGGTCAGCGCAGGGAGTAGGGGGGATCGAGCCCCATGTCAGGCTCTGTGCTCGGCGGGGAGTCTGCCTGAGAGTCTCTCTCTCCTGCTGCCCCTCCCACGTCCCCTCCCCCAGGCATGCTCTCTTTTTCTGCTCTCAAAAATAAATAAATCTTTAAAACAAAGCAAAACAAACAACTAAATTTTGTTTAGGAGCGTCTGTGAACAAGGGGAATAGGTCCTTTTGGAAAGGGATTGCTGCCCAGGCATGGGCCAAGGGCAACTCAGGTGTCAGCAGGCCAAGGTGGGTAGGAAAAAAGGCCCACCCTTGGGTTGTGGGGTGTAGAGAGGGCAGGGTCAACTGTACAGAAGGATCTCAGGGTCCTCTTCTTTTTCTTTTCTTTCTTTCTTTCTTTTTTTTTTTGGCAGAGAGAGAAAGCACGCAAGCAAGAGAGTAGGGTAGGAGCAGAGAGAGAGGGAGAGAGAGAATCCTGAGTGGGCTCCACACCCAGCATAGAACCCAACGTGGGGCTCAATCTCGCAACCCTGAGATCATGACCCAAAGCAAAATCAAGCGTCAGACTCTTAACTGACTGACTGAGCCACCCAGGTGCCCCTCAGGGTCCTCTTAAGCTCAACTGTCAGAGGCACCTCCTGCCCGCCCCACCCCTCCCTCCTTCATACACGAAATATTTTTCTGAATTGTGCTGAACAAGACAGATGCTGCCTGTGCCTTTAAGGAGCACTACAACGAAATCTTTACATTTTGGGTACATGCTACAAGCTCTAAGCAGGTGGGACTTCATATCTCATCAGGGTGGGAGAAAGTGTCCCTGGAAGAAGCAGCATTTGAGGGGCGCCTGGGTGGCTCAGTGGGTTAAAGCCTCTGCCTTCAGCTCAGGTCATGATCTCAGGGTCCTGTGATCGAGCCCCTCATCGGGCTCTCTGCTCAGCAGGGAGCCTGCTTCCTCCTCCCTCTCTGCCTGCCTCTCTGCCTACTTGTGATCTCCGTCTGTCAAATAAATAAATAAAAATATTTAAAAAAGAAAAAAAAGAAGCGGCATTTGAGTCGACACTTGAAGGATGGGCAGATTTGGGCAGGTGAAGGGAGCTGGAAGCGTGTTGCAGGCCAAGGGAACAGCATGCGGGAAAGCCCCAAATGAGGACAGGCACTTGAAGCCTGAGAGGAAACGGAAGACAGAAGAGATCAGGTCTGTGTTGCAGGAAGCCTGCTGGGCGGGGGGCGGGGGGCAGTGAGGACGGGCCCAGACTGAGAGCGGGGCACCACTCAGTGGCCACCTCCGTGGTCCAGGCAGGAGACAACAGCGGCATTACTGAGACTTAAGCGGATAGAACTGAGATGTGTCTAGGAAATCGAGTCAAAGCAAAGGAAGAGGGGATCGTTCCAGTGGAGAGACAAGGATCGGGGAGGGTCAAATGGGCTTGAGCTTCTGTGTGTCTGTCGGCACTGTGGCCAGCCCCGGCCCCACCAGGGAGGGGACCCCATGCTCTTGTCATCATGTGTTCACGGGGAGCCCTCTACTCTGTTCCTCTGGAGAGAAACTCTGGACTAATCCTGCCATCTCGCCCACCCCTTGGGAGGGTCTCTCTGCCTGAGGAAGTGGCGCGGGGGGGGGCGGTGGTCTGACATTAATTGGACAAGTTCCTCTCCTAGTTGGGGGGCAGTGTCTTCATGGCTGCCCCCTGCAGCCCGCCCTTCCCTTTGGGTTGCATCTGTTGGCAGGAGGGAGCCCCTCTCTACCTGATCCCATGCCCCAGACAAGCAAACCCAAGTTAGGGTGTAGGGTCACCTGCTGCATCCCAGCCTCATGCTCAAGCTTCTTTCTCCAGCCCGGTGGGCCCCGCAGTGAAGCTGGGATGTCCCTGACACGAGGGCCCGCTTCTCAGCAGGCTCCCCCACTAAGGTATAAGGCGAGTGGCCGGACCCGCCCTCTACCCAGACTCGCTGCTGGGCATGGTGCTGGGCGAGGTCTCTATGTTCCTACGAGGATATTACCCTTCCCCAGGAATGTGACTCTACTTCGTCCCCGATCTTAAACAGACCTTCCTGCTGCCTGATAGTTCTCAAAACTATCGTAATACTAGCTTGTAGGGCTCTTCCTGAGGCAGGCCGTGTCTTCCTCGAGTCCTTCTAACTTACATCTTGGCATTGACCATGATCAGCAACATTGCCATGGCTGCACACTATTGCGTGGATCTTTCCCTTGGCCTAGGAAACCCACGCTTAGCTCTGCCGCCCAGTGTCCCCCTCACGTCATCACACAGGAGACACGTCTCGGGGTCACAGGGCCCGAAATCACAGTGTCTCTGAGCAAACGGTCTGGCGTCCTGGGCAGTGTGAATGACTCGTGCGCCCCGTTTTTCTCACTGCAGAAGGGGTCTTGGGACCTCAGGCTTGTGTTTTGTGCACTAATGTGATTCTCGGCTCCCACATATATTCCGTCCCCTGTATTCCCAGTGCCCTGACTTCCTCACTACAGGTGTCTCTGCAAGTGCCTCTGACCCTTTCTGGAGAGAGCTGGAGCCCAGGCATGTTTTCCTGCATCTTCTTGTCTCTGCCTCCTCCCCTCCCCACAGTACGCTGCTCCTTGCTCCAGGCCCCAGAATGTTCTTCGGTCTGGAAAGAAGGCTGACATGGGAGATGATCCAAGTTTGTAAATTCCAGGAAAGGCATGAGCGGGACACATGCTCCTAAGACACATGCTCAGATTTCCTGGAAGTTTAGGTAACCAAGAAATTGGTTTCATGGCCTGGGAAGCCGGTCAGGAGGTGGGCCAGGCTGAAGTGAGCAACTAGTCTCCCGCAAGGTCTTTGCAAGTGACCAATGCTCTGCGCAGCCCTCGCCAACCGGGACACCGTGGCCACAGCCCCGGCCTCCCCCAGAGTCGCTCAGCTGCATGCCCACCGGCAGCGGGCGGCCACCTCTGGCGCGGTCACCCGCGAGGGCTCAGAATCCAGCGGAACCTGCGGGCCCTTCACTCTTCCCCTGCGTCTGCAACTCAGCCTTCTCTCGTGACACCTCCTGACACCGCCTCCCGGGACCCCCCTCCTGGTGACACCTTCGGCTCATTACCTCCACCACTTAACGCTCCCTAATAACGAGCTCTCACTCGCAATCACACTGGCAGCGCCCGGGCGAAGACAGCCTCCAGCTGCTGCACGCCTGGGCCCGCGCCCACCGCGCTGTCTAGACGCGAGCACGGGGCCCGTCAGCATCCAAATGACAGCACGTGCCCCGGCCGCCAAGCGCCAGAGCCGGCTCCATTCCCGGGGACTGCACGCACTGAATGAAGCCCAATTTCATGTTAATGCGGCTCCAGAACAAAACGCCAGGAGCTTCCTCCAGCACCTTCCCCCTTACTCCCTCACATGGGGAGGCCCCCAGGGGTGTCAGGACCGACCCTCCATTCACCTTGTGACCAGGTGTCATCAGGATGTACCCAAAGCCTTCAGAGCCTCCAACCCCCACCACCCCGCCAAGGCTCCCCACCCCTGCGGCCCGTCCTTTGGGGTGATCACCTCCTTCAGGCATGGTCGGGATCAAACCTGGCCACCGACCTCCTGCTGCTGGGGAGCCGGCTTAGGGCTCAGCTCAATGCACCCCAAATCAGCGGCAACTCACAAGGACTCGCCATGCGGGGGAACCCCGGCTCTAGGGTACCCCCTGGGGACCCCCACTGCTCCGCAAGTCTCCACACTGAGACCCCGGAGGACTTTTGAGAACTTCCGAGTTGCCCAGAAAGTACACCGGCTTCACCTTTTGTTTAGGACTCTGCGTTAAAAACCGACCCCTGCGAGCTGGGGAGCCTGTCCATGCTTAACCTGAGACAGTGGTCAGGTTGTGGGGAAGAGGCAGGACCTTGTTCGCGGCCTTGACTCTGTTCCCCCAGTGGCCAGCATCAGGTGACAGCCCCGGGCTCCCCCAGCTGCCCAGGCAGAAGAGAGTTCCTCTGCTCTTTCTGAGGAAGCAGAAGCTGGGAGAGCCACCGTCATTTCACCCAGCCCCTGCCCCCTGAAAGCCCACTGCAGGCTGCCCCTTTTGGGGCCTTTCCCCTCCTCAGAGCCCTGGGGCCTGAATGGTCCACTGGGGCGCTCCCCACAGGCTTCAGGTCCTGAGGGCAGGGACTAAGTCCCCCCAGCACCCAGCCTGTCACAGGAGACTCCCACTAGTGATGTAGCCAGGATGACACATGGGGCTGGGCAGGCCTCAGACCCGGCTCCTGCCCTTCCCCACAGCCGAACGGGGCTCTGAGGCAGGCAGCCTTTCCACCCAGGTCCTCGGTGCTTCCTTCTGGACCAGGGGCACCAATGTGGTACTAGCCTGGCCACACTCCTTGTACTTTGCCAAGAGGAGGCCCAGGAACATCCAGCTCGCATGTGATGGGCCTGGAGCGCCTCTGAGTCAGAGGCCTGCCTGGGGGCAGCCCCAGGCTGACCCCACCCGAGGCCACGTGACTGGCCGCGGCCACCTCCCCTTCCCACGGAGAACAAACCCCCGTCTGGGTTCTGGAAGGATTTTAGAAGTTTGCCAAAGCAGGTCTGGGGTTAGGTTTCGGGAGCCCAAGTTGTGCTGGGCATCAGCGGGGTCCAGCCAGCAGCGAGCATGTGTGGACACACGCAGGTGAGGATGGGGGAGGTGTGTGTCTGTGTGTCTGCGAATGGGAGGAAATGAAATAACCCAGAGCCCCAGGCCCTTTTCACCTGACCCAAAAACGTATCTGGCCCACCGGGTTCCTGGCTCAGAACAGCTTTGATAGGCAGGACCCAGGGAGCCAGGAGGAGACGGGCCCTCAGGAGAGGCCGTGCAAGGGTGGAAGATGTCAGCAGGGTCTGGGGGGGGTGGCCCCAGTGGTGGGAGGGGATAGGAAGCAGTGTCATAGGTCTGCCTTGGGCAGGGCAGAAATGCCCAGAGGGGGCCTTTGGGTATGACCAGAGGCCAAGAGCCAGCCCCTCTCAGTGGGGTCCCAGGGCTCCTGCTCCTGGATTTGGGGGGGGGCAGCGCCTACCTGTACCACGGCGGGTGGGTGCTGAAGGCCTGGAGTCATAGGTGGCGGGGTCCTGCAGCGGGGGAGTCATCCAGTGCCCCCTCGGTGCCCGGGCCCAGAGCCCACTGCGCCTGCAGCACCAAGGGCCATTGTGAGGAGAATCTGAAAGGAGAGGGCAGTGGGAGGGGAGGGCCAGACCCTGAGGCGCGAAGGCAGAGTCCAAATGGACTTCTGAGGGCTGGGGAGGAAGCCTGAGAGGGTCGGCCGGGTGGACCAAACTCCGTGACAAGGAGGTCTGAGAAAGAAAACAGGAGATGTGTGGAAAGGGACCAGGATGGAGGGGACAGGCAAGGGCCAGAGAGGGCTCCTGGGGAGGTAGGGGCGGGAGCAGTGTGAGAGCAGGAAGCAGTCAGCACAGACCAGGTCTTGAGGGACTGAGCTGGAAGGACAGAGCAGAGAACCCAGGCAAGACCCAGGCCTGGCAGGGGAGGCAAGGTTTGGGGACTTGGCGATACGCGGAGGAAGGGAGGAGCTGGGCCTCAGACGCACTGGGCATGACCGTCAGGCCCAGACGGGACCTGGATGGCTCATGGAGCCCAGAAGGGACATCCGAGGGCATCCCGAGGTGGCAGCCACCTGGAGTAGGCCTGTTCTCAATCCACCCACCATGCTCAGCCCCCCCACCCCCACCCCTCGCTGCCCCTCCCTGCAGTTTCAGCCCTCCTGCAGCAGCCACAAGGCCACAGGCTGGCCTCAGGACCCAATTGTGAACTCAAGTCCTTGAGCAGGTGGAGTGTGGGGGATGAGGTAAAGGCGTTGCTACAGGTATGGGGTGGGGGGTGGCTGAGAGTGGTTCAGGGTCACACATAGGCGTAGGCGTAGGCGGTGTTGGCCAGGAGGCTACTCAGATAAGTGTGAGGGGGCGGGGCCAGCAATGAGAGGAGGAAGACGCTAATGGAGAGAGGTTACCAGCCCACAGGGTGGGGGGTGGGGTGCCCTGCAGGAAGGCTGAGGACAGAGGGACAACCTGAATGGGAGAGAGGTGTCCAGGCAGGGGAGAGGAGGGAAGGTGCCAGGCAGAGGGAAGGAGGGGAGGTGCTAGGCAGGGCAGAGGAGGGGAGGTGCCAGGCAGAGGGAAGGAGGGGAAGTGCCAGGCAGGGGAGTGGGTAGGAGGGAGAGGATGCCAGGCAGGAGCAGGATGGGAACATGCTAGGCAGGGAGGGGTGGCAGGCGAGGGGGAGGAGTAGGTGGAGGCGATCGGGGAGGAGGGAAGGTGCCAGACAGGAGGGAGGAGAGGAAGGTACCAGGCGGAGGAGTGCCAGGCAGAAGGAAGGAGGGGAAATGCAGGTGGAGGGAGGACGGGAAGGTACCAGGTAGGGGAAGGAAGGAAAGAGGCCAGGCAGAGAGGAGAAGGGGGAGGTATCAGAGAGGAGGTAAGATGGGAGTTTGGCAGTCATGGAAGGGGTGCAAGAAAGGGGGTAGGGGGAAGCGAGAACCAGGCTGAGGGTGGGGGAGGTGCCAGGCAGGGGGAGGAAGAGAGTGAGGAGAGGGGGAGAGATCAGGAGAGGAGGAGGGGATGGAGATGCCAGGCGCCGGTGGGGGGGGGGGGGGCGGGGGGGGGGGGGGGGCGGGCAGAGGGGGGGGAGATGCCAGACAGGGGGGAGGAGGATGCCAGGCAGGGAGGAGAAGGGATGCCAGGCAGGCGGGAGCAGAGGAGATACCAGGCAGGGGGGAGGAGGGATGCCAGGCAGGGGAAGGAGGGATGATGCCAACAGAGGCAGGACGGGTACTGCCAGGCAGGGAAGGCGGGGGCGCCGGCGCAGCGCGGCCGGGCGGCGTCTCCGAAAGGGCCTGGGGGCCGCGCAGCGCGGGTCGCTCACCTGCTCCCCCGGGACCCCGGCCCCGGAGCACGGCCGCCCGCTCCCCGCTCGGCGCTCGGCTCGGCCCGGCGCCTGCGCCGCTGCAGCCCAGAGCGGGGGAGGCGCAGGGAGCGTCTGCAAAGAGCGAGGAGCTTAATAATGAGTTAGGGATCAGAGCAGGCAGCGTCGCCCATCCATCCGAATGTGCGATCACCACGTTGGGAGCATTGCCACCCGCCCTGGCCAAGTCCATTGTGATCCTCGGCCCGTGCACATATGATCCTCAGGTCTGTAGGAGCCCCTAGGCGCCCACCGATCCACACAGACCGTCGGAGCATCCTAAGTGACAGCAGACAGTACCTGCCCTCGAGACCACACGCGCACACATGCACATTTGCACATACACGGGGGCGGGGGAGGGGGTGACGGTTCCACTCCAGGTTCAGAACCAGGCACTAACTGATGACCCCTCCTCCTACCTTTACGCACTAGCCCTTGCCCCACATCCAGTCACAGGAGCCAACCCTGGTCACTCCATGGGGTATCCCAGGAGTCACTGTCAAAGCACCAGTAGCAGCTAGCACAGTGCCTGGCATTTGGTAGGGGGTCAGCTCTTACCTGCTGAAAAAGATGAGCCTCAGAGAGCCTTAGGCAAGGTCCAGAGCTAGTGGGAGCCCCCGCAGGGAGGAGCCAGCAGGTGAGGACTTTGGGACAGAGTCCTGGCAGCCCTGAGGTGGAGCTGTGATAGAGACCTGGGTCAGTGGGGTCCTGCCCCCTCAGATTCCGCCTCTGCCCTGGATGCCTAGCCCAGCCCCATCTGGGCCACTCCCTTGCGCTCTGGGCATTTGGGGTTCCTGGGCTCAGGCGCTGTCTGGGCCTCTACTGCGCCCGACATGAGCTGACTTGGAGGTTTTTCCACCTCCACTGGTTTTTTTTTTTCCTGGTCATTATGTTTTACTTAATTTTTTTTTCTAATTGTGTTAAACTACACAGAACACAAAATTCACCATCTTCGCCACTTTTCAGTATACGGGTCAACGCTGTGAAGTGTATTTACCTTGCTGTGCAAACCATCGCCAGAACTCTCTCACCTTGGAAACCTAAAACTCTGCCCATTAAACAATTCTTCTCTACCCCCAGATCTTGGGCACTGTCATTCTACTTTCTGTTTCTATGAATTTGATTACTCTTGGTACCTCATAGGAATATATTCATATGCATTTGCCCTTTTGTGACTGGTTTATCTCACTGGACAGCATGTCCTCTAGGTTCGTGCACGCCGTCCCCGGTGTCAGCACTGCCTTCCTCTTCAGGCGGAAGGAGCTTCCATCGCGTGGGTGGGTACAACCTATGGATGGGTGTCAACCACATTTCGTTCATCCATTCGTTTCTCCATGGGTAATGTTGCTTACACCCCCTTTAAAACAGGTTGCCATTAAACCGGACAGAAACACACTCCCGCGCAGCCAGGGAAGACATACTCGCCTCCCAGCCCCTTTCAGCACCTGTCATCCTATTTTCAGGACCCTTCCGCAGAGGACAGCAGACCTTTGGCTACTCAGCAGACCCACTGTGGCCTTTCTACCCAAATTTGCTTACGTAATGCGCTAGATCAAATGTATTCGTGTATTCTTTCTAGTGAAGGGACCCCGGGGTCCCTGCTAACAGTTCCATGCTGTCTTTCCTAGGAACATTTATCTCCTAACAAGGGACTCTTGGAGATGCAGGGAAAGGACAGGTGCAATGGATATTTTGAGGCGGGGAAGGATCTGCTCAATGACCTGGGGGGCAGGGAACATGGAAAGTGATGTGGATAATGGGGCCTGAAGGGGCTTGAAAGATCTCCCATGACCCAGACCTTGGTGTTGAGGTTAGTGCTGGAACCTTCACTCCTGTGGACAGAGGAGTCTGTTCAGAGGTGGTACACACCCTCCTGTCTCTCCCCCCCACCCCGCCCCAAAAGCCCTCTCCCCTCCCACCACCAGTTATTAACCTGGTGCAACAAGCCCTTCTATGGGACAAGTAGTTCGTTCTGAAAGTGAGGTAACGTGACCGGGTTCCTACACGAGGGTGTGTGTGTTGGGGGGCTGGTCATCAGAGGAGGCCCCCAGAGGGAGAACAGGCGGGCAGGACACAAGGAGAGGCAGCCTCAAGTGGGCAGGCTGAGTGCTAGCCTAGGCCTGGCCAGACTGGACAGTGCAGGCCGCCAGCTGGGCAGTCCTGCCTCTTCTTACGCTGTGCCCACACCCTGCGCCCCCCCCCTTTTTCCTCCTACTCACGGTCTGTCCATCAGTGACAAAGTTATCAAACGTTAAGCCCCTGGCTGTTCTTTACGACTTCCCAGGTAGGTGGGGCTGCATGTTTCTATCTCAGTATTAATACCTTGTTTGTAGGTCACTGATACCTTGTCCTTCTTTCCTTCCGGACTGGGAGCTCCAGGAGGGTGGGACTGGGGGCTGTCGGGCTAGCACAAGCCCGGTGCAGAGGAAGGCCTAGTAAATGTTTGGAGGCAGCTCTGGCCACAGGAGGGCTGGCAGTGGAGGCCTAGGAAGCCAGGGGTGAGGCTGAGCCAGAGGTGGGGTGGGACAGGGCCGGAAATGAGGGGCAAAATTCGGCCATTCCTGAGACCGGCCGCTGTTCCCTGCAGCACTGCTCATAGAGGAAGAACTTAGAAATACCTAAATGTTTGCCAATCAGTGACAGATTAAATAAATTGTGTGACAGGTGTAAACAGGTGATAAGAGACAGGATAAACAGGTGACAAGATAAATACATCCTTCAGTGAATGCTCTCAAACAATGCGGAAGCTCTCTGGTACTGACAGAGCAGGATCTCGAAGATAAGGAGAGTGGAAAAAAACGAGACCTGCGGAACTGTGTAAAGCAGGCTCGTGTGTGTGTGTGTGTGTGTGTGTGTGTGTGTGTGTGTTGGTGTGTTTGTATGTATATGAACACACAGTCCTCTAGAAGGGTACGAAAGGAGAGGGCCTCTGGTGAGTATCTGGAGTGTGGGATGGGTAGAGTGAGGCTTCGTTTCCACTCTGTGTTCCTTTTTACCTTTTTAGTTTAGAAGTAAAAGTTTACAGAAATCACCCATATCATCATTTATACTTTCAAATTACACTGAGCACCCACTATGTAAGATCAGGCCACAGATCTATGTGTCTTTGATCATGAACCTGTATGGGACTCTTCATCAGTTCATTTTTTTTTTCTTTTAAGATTTTATTCATTCGTTTGAGAGAGAGAGATGGCGCATGTGCACAAGCAGGGGGAGAGGCAGGAGGAGATGGAGAAGCAGACTCCCCGCTGAGCATGGAGCCCACAGGGCTCAATCCCAGGACCCCAAGATCATGGCCGGAGCCAAAGGCAGATGCTTAACCATCTGAGCCTCCCAGGCAAGCCACCCTTCTCTTACTTGTTTTGCATTTCTGCCCCCAGCTTGTCTTATGGTATGTCCAGCACTGGACTAGGCTCTGTGGGCAGGGATGAATGAGACACCTCTTGACTGGATGGGAGATTAATGCATGGAAGCAACTCTACCATGCCAGGGAGAAGGGCTGGAGTACAATCACAGAGGCCAGTCCCAATGCTGGAGGGGACAGAAAGTGGAATGGAGCTGGGGCGTGGGGGGATTAGTGCTTCATGGGGACAGAGTTTCTGTCTGGCAAGAAGAGAGGTCTGGAGACGGGTGGTGGAGACGGTTGCACAACAGTGTGAATGTATTTAATGCCACTGAACCTCACACTTACACATGGCTAAGACGGTACATTTTAGGTGGTGTGTCTTTCACTATAATTAAAGCACATAAAAATAGGGGTTATCCTGTTTAAGACATTGACTACAGTTAATAATACTGTATCTCATATTTGAAAGTTGTTAAGAGAGTTGATCTTAAAGGCTCTCATCTCAAGAAAAAAGAAATTGGTAACAATGGGAAGTGATCATTAACTAGACCTCTCCATACCCTCCTCCCATGAGGACAGGGAAAGTGCAAAGATTCCAGAAACTGCTCTGAGATTTAGTCAGATTTATTTCTGATTTGGTGTTTTTCTTCTCTTCAAGAGTCCTCCTGCCCTGCCCACCTCAAGATATCCTGTTTAAGCTTTGGGCCCCACAAGACCTTGGTCTGGTCCTGGCTGAGCCGGGTCCTGAACGGGGAGTGCTTTTTCTTTCTCGGACAACTTTTGTTTTCCCTAAAGTTTAGGATTAGCCTTTTTAAAATAAATGATTTTTTAGAGCAATATTAGTTTCATAGTAAAACTGAGTGGAGAGTACAGAGAATTCCCATATACCCCTGCCCCTCCCCTCACCCTTCCCCACCCCCCCACTACAGAAATGGCACACCACCAGAATGGGACTTTTGTTCCAATCAGGGAACCCACACTGACACATTGTTATCACCCAAAGTTCACAGTTGACATTGGAGTTCACTTTCCTTGTTCATTCTACAGATTTGGACAAATGTATAATGATGTATCCACTACCATGGTATCATACAGAATAATTTCACTGCCCTAACAAACTTCTATGCTCTGTCTATTCCTCCCTCCCTCCCCACAACCCCTATCTCCACAGTTTTGTCTTTTCTAGACTCCCACATAGTTGGAAGCATACAGTATGTACCCCTTCAGAGTGGCTTCTTTCCAGAAGTAATATGCATGTAAGTTTCCTCCATTCATATTCTTCTTGTGGCTTGATAGCTCGTTTCTTTTTAGAATAATATGGCAATGGGGCACCTGGGTGGCTCAGTCGTTAAGCGTCTGCTCTGCCTTCAGCTCAGGTCATGATCCCAGGGTCCTGGGATCCAGCCCGGCATCAGGCTCCCTGCTCAGTGGGATGCCTGCTTTTCCCTCTCCCTCTGCTGCTCCCCGTACTTGTGATCCTTCTCTCGCTTTGTCTCTGTCAAATAAATAAACAAAATCTTTTAAAAATATATAAAAGAGAATATGGCATTGTAACAGTAACAATTATCTCTTTTTGAAAAATTGTTTCCTTAGTTTTCTACATACTTATAAAATCAACCCCAAGTCTCTGCTGACGGACTATCTAAGTCCCCTCAAGGCATTCAGATTCTATAGGCTCTCCTGGAGCCTTCTGACCTATTTCAGTCTGGACTGGTTGCCCACAGCGGTTATCCTGGAATTTCCTTTCAATATAATCTTGGGAATTCCCCTCCCCTCTCTACTGTTCTGTAATCCCCTCATCAGATAGGTACTGAGCGCTTACTGCCCGCCCTCATTTTAGGTACTGGGATACAGCAAAGAACACCACGAAACAAAGGTTTGGCACTTACCTTCAAATGGGAAGAACAAGCAACAGGTAAGAAAAATACGTGGGATGTTCATCCCAGCCCTCTAAGGTTGGTCCGATATTCGATCAATGTAATCTACCATATCAAGAAGCTCTTACAGAAGAAAAATCACATAATCACATCAACTGATGCAGAAAAAGCCTTCCAGAAAATTCAGCAGCAAAAAGGCAATCTGAGGAGTTCCAGGATGATGCAAATGTGCCACACCTTGGTGGTTCCCAAGGATATGTCTGCATCCTAATGCTCGGAACCTGTAAGTGTTAACTTATTTGGAAAAAACGTCTTTGCGGAGGCAATTAGATTAAGGATCTTGAGATGAGGAGATTATCCCGGATTATCCCTGTGGGCTCTAAATGCCATCCCAAGTGGCCTTGTAAGAGAGACGCCAGACGTTGCACACGCACACACGGAAGGTGATGTGAAGGCGGAGCAGAGAAAGATGGCGCCCACCACACACCGCAAGCTGGAAAAAGCAAGGAACGAATTCTCCCCTAGAGCCTCTGAAGAGAGTAGAGCTCTGCCTATGCCTGGATTTAGAAATTCTGGCCTCCAGAAATGTGGGAGAATAAATTACTATTGTTGTAAGCCACCCAGTTGGTGATGATTGTCATAGTACCTGCAGGTACCTAATACACCCCTACAGCGATGTCCTAGTTGCGATATTGTACTATAGTTTTGCGAAATGTTACCACTGGGGAAACCTGGATGAGGGATACACAGGGCCTCTCTGTATAATGGCTTACCACTTCATGTGAATGTAGAATTATCCCAAAATAAAATGTTTAGGGGTTTCTGACTGGCCTAGTTGGAAGAGCATGAGACTCTTGATCTTGGGGTGGTGAGTTCGTGGCTCATGCCGGGCACAGAGCTTACTTAAAAAAAATTTTTTTTTCATTGAAAGAAGCAACCAACAGCTTGGGGAGCCTGGGTGGCTCAGTCGGTTAAGTGCTGCCTTCGTCTCAGGTCATGATCCTGGAGTCCCAGATTGAGCCCCTCATGGGGCTCCCTGCCCAGCGGGAAGCCTGCTTCTCCCTCTCCCATTTCCCCTGTTTGTATTTCCTCTCTTGTGCTGTCAAATAAATAAAATCTTTAAAAAATAAGAAAATAAAGAAATAAAATCTTAAAAAAAAAAACAGCAGCTGAGAAGCAAGATGAGAAGTTTGCCGTGGGGAGCAGGGGGGCCACCAAGGTGCTTAGTCCCTGGATTTATGGGCCTGGTGAGTTAGAGGAGCTGCACTGTAGCGGGAGGCTCCGAGGTCACAGAGGTGATGGCATCTGTGTATATGGGTGGGGGGTGGGGGGCATAAAGGGCCTTGGAGGCTATTTGGGGGACTTTGTGTCTTACTCTGAATGAGATGGGAAACCACTGGAGGATCTGAGCAAAGACGGACACGATGGACCAATATGACTGCCAAGCTGAGCAACCGCTGTATGGGGAGAGCCAAAAGCAGGGGGACCAGCTAAGAGGCTATCTGAGTCATTCAGGTGATGGGCCATGGCAGGTTTGAACAAAAAGTAGTAATCAAGATGGTGAGGAATGGTTGCATTCTGAGTATATTTTGAAAGCAGAGTCAAGGGCATTTGTTCTCAGAATGATCATGGGTAGGAAGGAAGAAAGGAGTCATGATGGGTACAAGAATCGGGCCTGAGCCTGGCTGGAAGGCTGGGAAAGGCTGGGAGGAGTGTTGGAGGAAAAGATCGGGAACCCCATTTTGTACATGACTGATTACGCATTCAAGAGAGATGTCAAGGTAGCATTTGGATGTAGGATTCTGGAGTTTAGGCTGGAAATAGACATTTAGGAGTCACCATTTAGGAAGCATTAATGCCGTGAGACAAGTGCCCTAAGAGGATGAGGAAATCCAAATCCTGAGCCTTGGGTGGGTTCAGTGTTAAGAGCTTGGGTATAATGAGAAGCCAGGAAAAGATGCTGAGATGTATCCATCTCGAATTAGGAGGAAGACAGGAAGAGTGTGGTATCCTGGAAGCCAAGTCAAGAAAGGATTCTAGGGGAGAGAGGAGTGAGTTGTGTTAAATATTGCTGATGGCCACTAAAGTTGAAGACTGGTCATTGGCCATCGACAATAGCAATGAAGAAGCCATTGGTGGACTTCAGGACAACAGCTTTGGCGGGTCTGTGGGGCAAAATCTGGAAAGCAAATGGGAGAAAAGGAATTACAGACACAGGTACGGACAACCCTTTAGAGAATTTTTGCTGTAACAGAGAGAGAAAAGTGGGGCAGTAGTTGGAGGAAGAAATGGGGTTGAAAAGTTTTCCTTAAATTGGGGAAGTTAACAGCATGTTTGTAGCCAGGAGAGGGGAAAAAAATCAATGATGCTGGGAGGGAAAGGACTTCGGGAACACTCTCCTGGAGTAGGTAAAGGGGGAAAGCACGGGCTACTCATCCACAGTAGCAGCTCTCCATGTTGGATGTTATGTAAACATCATCCAGGAAACATTTCAAGACCCTTATGCCTAGGCTGCAACCAGCAGATTACGTTGGGGTCTCTGGGGTGAGCTGGCAGAGAACCACAGAGAAAAGCATGCAGACAGAGGCTGGTAGATGGGACGGGCAGTTGAAGGAACTTATGGGAGCTCCCTGTTGACTGCTGCTATTTCCTCAGTGAAATGAGGGGCATGCTCATCAGCTAATCTTGAGGATGAAGGAGGAGATCCTTGGGGGGACAAGGAGAAGATATGGTGACTCAGGCATGGGAAGGTAATAAGGTCTAGGGGTGAGACCATGAAAATGGTCTGGGGGTGGGGTGGGGTGGAGGACAGAGTCATTTTAGGAGAGGAGTTGAAGCAACCAAGGTCAGCGTACTTGGAAGTATCCTGTATATGGATATTCAAGTCATCAGGAATTAAGATGGGAGTGGTAGTAGGAGGATTCTCTCTTGACTTCAGTCAGTGTAGGTGCGCAGCTGGAGAGGAAAAATCTCTACCATGACCCTCACCTTGCACGTTATGCTTCAGCAAACCTGAATTACCTAAAGGTCCCTAGTATTGTGTGGCAAGTCCTATTTCTTGCATCTTATGTAATTTTTCCTCCTTAATTTGTTTGGATGGTACATCCTAGTTTTATTATGTATGTACACATTTATTTTTTTTAAATTCTGTATGTATATATTATTTTTATAAAAGCTCTAATTAATTGAGAGGGGAGGGAGGGGCAAAGGGAGAGGGACAAGGAGACTCCCCACTGAGTGTGGAGCCCAACGTAGGGCCCAATCCCATGATCCTAGAGATCATGACCGGAGCCAAAACCAAGAGTTGGAAGCCCAACCAACTGAGCCACCCAGGCCCCTGTGTGTATGTGTTCATTTATATATATATACATATATGTGTGTGTATATATATATATACACACACAGAGACACACACACACATACATTTCTTTATTTTGCTAAGACTATTGCAGTAGTCTCCTTACTGGTATTCCTGCCTCTAGTCTTACTCCATTCGGCTTGGTGACTGACAAAGGCTCTGTCTTCTCCACATTTCCTCCAGAACAGCTTTTTGAATCACCAAATCTGACCTGGTTACTTGCTTGCTTAAAACCTTGCAGTGACTCACTGTCCTTAACTATGTTAATCACTTTCTGTGTCACTGTTTTAAATGTTTTACAGTCATCCAAAAGATGTGTCCTGTCATTATCCTTATTCTATAGGTGATGAAACAGAGGCACAAAGAGGTTCATTTGCTCAGTGCCACATGAAGCTTACATTACCCCAGTATACAATGCTTGTCATAATTGATCACCCTTCCTGTACAACTTCCTTTTTTTTTTAAGATTTTATTTATTTATTTGACAGACAGAGATTACAAGTAGGCAGAGGCAGGCAGAGAGAGAGGAGGAAGCAGGCTCCCTGCTGAGCAGAGAGCCCGATGTGGGGCTCGATCCCAGGACTCTGAGATCATGACCTGAGCCAAAGGCAGAGGCTTTAACCCACTGAGCCACCCAGGCGCCCCTACAACTTCCTTTCTTACCATTTCCTCTCACCATGAACTTTATGTTTCAGTGAAGGTGAATTAACTAAAGGTCCCAGGATCAGTGAGGCCACCAGCAGGAAGTATATAGCACAGAAAGAAGGTTTAATTGAAGAAAGTTAATGAAGGGCCTTTTTTTAAAAAAACATTTTATTTATTTATTTGACAGACAGAAATCACAAGTAGGCAGAGAGGCAGGCAGAGATCTAGAGAGGAGGAAGCAGGCTCCCTGCTGAGCAGAGAGCCCGATGCGGGGCTCAATCCCAGCACCCTGGGATCATGACCTGAGCTGAAGGCAGAGGCTTTAACCCACTGAGCCACCCAGGCTCCCCAGTGAAGGGCCTCTTTATGAGACATGGGGACAGCTAAGGGAAAATAATAAGACACCCAGACACTAGCACCAAAGGGAGACCAAGGCAACAAACAGAGGAATGGTGCTATCATAACCATGTGGAAGAGTCAGCCCAGCAGGAGCAGTAGGGGCAAGCAACCAGTCAGAATCATGATAAACCCCCTCGTCTACATTTCCTCCAAACCTACGATCTCCTGCTCGGGTGCCATTTGGTCAAATCCAACTGGAAGCCAGAAGATGAGAAAGCCGGGATGATGCAGTCTGTAGCGGTCAAAGGTAGGCAAGGGAGGGATTAATCAGAGAGCCTTTGTCCTTTATTTAGACGAAAAAATTGTGTGGCCCCTACCCAGAGTAGATAGCAAGTCTGATCAGGTACTGATTACAGGTTAGACTTTGTGGAAAATCCTCTGGCTCAGATGCGGGCTTCCTTGCCCCCATTTTGTCCTACCCGACCAATACAGTGAACCCCACTCAATGCTTGCTGGGTCAGCAGCATGAGAAGCCCAAAAGTGGCCAGTCATAAACCTGAGCTTCCAGTTTAATGGGTTCAAGATTGTGTCCTCCAGGGAATGTTCCTTCATGTGCACTAGGACCTCCAAACCTACAGAGTCCAACGTTATGGGGGAAACATGTTCTGTAAGAGGCCTGTTTGGTGAAATCGTGAGATTACTTCCCACTCCACCCCGGTCCTTGTACACGTCCACAAACCTAAGTGATCATGTCACATCTTCTCTTCTTCAAATCTCGAACACTTCTGCCCCAGGCTACACTCCAGACCGATTTGTGTCTCTAGGGATACCCTGTCAAAGAAGAGAACCTGTGTAATCTGGCTTCGGGGGAAAAAGCACCATACAGATGTGGTTATCTCCTGAAGAAGATCGCTCCAGTTGGTGCCATAACTGAGCCCTCAGCAGGCCACACCCCGGTCCATTCAAATAGTTGCCCAAGTATCTCAGTAACTATGAACAGACCAGTGAATTCCACGGGCATGAACTCAGCGCCCCAGACCTTCTGCTATATAATGTGCTCCCTGGTTGGAGATGTTGTGTGGGTTACCATGACAATGAATAGGGCTTTCTGAAAACCTTCAAGGGGTGGTGCTGGCAGAAGTACTGCCAAATGGAGAGAGCAAGTCTGTATCTGGAACAGACTGGTGGTTCTCTCTGTGAAGGAGTAATACAAGTTGTGGGCCTGACCCCCAAGTGGAAGGTGCCAATATAGGAGATTTGGTGGTGGTCTTTGCTAGTAGTTAGCCATCTGGGAACTCAATGGAGATGATATCTCTGTCAGCCCTAGTGAAGGGTACTTACTGAGGATGCACTGGGGTGACAGAGGAAATGGGTTGAGTGACATTCACAGTACAGAGTGACCATTTCAATGGCTTGATTATCAAGCACCTCTGCTTGGGGGCTCTGCAGTGGGTGCCCCAGATGAGAACATCCATGATGCCTTGGTATCTTCACATGAGGTTCATCCTGGGGCTTCCATCCATGTACCTCTTTCCCAGACTTTCCTGGTCACAAGCCTTCTGGTCTTGACCATCCAGGTTTTCTGACTAGCCAGTGAATCTATTACCTGTAACTCATTAGGAAGTGTAGACCTCCAAGGCACACAATCAGATTGGCCAAAATGTATCTACTGAGAGGCTTTCCCTTTACCACCGTCTTTCAGGACTATTCCTGAGTCAGACTTACTATAGTAAGTAAGGACCTCTTACAGTAAACATATAAAATATATGAATATATGTTCACATAATACATATATCATGAATATACACACATATCACTATATATTTATTTGTTGTTTTTCTGGAGGACTTGAATACACTCCCCAAAGTTCCCTTGTGTCCCTTGGTAATACATCCCTCTATTCCTACCCCATCCCCAGGCAACCACTATCACTACAGATCACTTTAGATCAGTTTTCATTTTCTAGAATTTTACATAAATCAAATCCTATGCTATGCACTCTCCTCTGATCCAGCTTCTTTCACTCAGCATAGTTATTCCCAGATTCATCTGGGTATAGTTGTTGTTATCAATAGCTAATTCCTTTGTACTGCCCAGCAGTATCCCAGGAGATACACTTGTTGATGGACATTTGAGTTATTCCACTTTGGGGCTATAAGAAAACAAAAACAAAAACAAAAACTGCTATGAACATTCTCATGTAAGTCTTTTTGTGGACATGTTTTCATTTCTCTTGGGTAAATACCTAAATGAGGAGTGGCTGGGCCACACATTTCCCTCTTAAATAAACTACCAGGCTAGGGGCGCCTGGGTGGCTCAGTGGATTAAAGCCTCTGCCTTCAGCTTGGGTCACAATCTCAGGGTCCTGGGATCGATCCCCGCATTGGGCTCTCCACTCGGCATGGAGCCTGCTTCACCCTCTCTCTGCCTACTTGTGATCTCTGTCAAATAAATAAATAAAATCTTAAAAAAAAAATAAATAAACTACCAGGCTGTATTCTGAAGTGGTTATGTTGCCAGCAGTGTGTGAGTTCCGGTGGCTCCGTATCTTTGCCAACACTCAATACTGTCAGTGTTTCTGCTGTAGTCATTTCAGTGGGCATGTAGCAATACTGCATTTTAATTGATATTTATTTTTCTTAGTGACTCCTGAGGGTGAGCACCTTTGCATGTGCTTATTTGCCATCGGTGGATCTTTGGTCAGGTGTTTATTCCGATCTTTTGCTTTCTTTCTTTTTTTTTTTGGAGCCTGTGTCCAGAAATTTTTATTGAGTTTTGGACATTGTATTTGCAAAAGAGGCTGTGGATTTTTTGTTTCAGTTTTCTGCTGGCAGCCAGATAGAATATAGGCATATCCCCCTGGTGCAGCCAAGGATGGGCTTCTGGCTTCGAGCAGGCTGGCCTGTGTTTGGTGTGTCACAACTCCTGCAGCAGAGCCCAGCCCAGGCCTTCTGCACCTTCCACCCTAAGCCTGGGGCGTTCTCCATGCTCTCTGCCCAACAGGCATGGAACCCCCTGCTGTGTATCCCCCACACACTGACTGCTGAAATGAATGAATAGGGCTTTCAAGCTTCCAGACAGACGCTTTCTGTTTAATTTCTCACCCTCTTGTTCCAGAAGCCCAAGGAGACTTGTGGGTGTGGCCACAAGCCAGGGACCCCTGTTAGCTCCAAGTGCATCACAACCTTTCCTCCTGAACCTAGACGCTCTAAAATTTTAGGACACTTCTGGTGTGTGGAAGCAGCTCCCTCTTCTAACCTTCTAAGGCACCTGTGGAGGGGGGGCTGGACCCCACTGGGGTCTCTCTGGCCACAAGAGGTGTGAAATTCAAGTCCTGCCTCTATCAGGGTGTTCCTTGCTCTTCCGACAGAAAGAATCCTCCCAGGAAGGTGCCTGGGAAGGAGAAGCTGGGAAGGAATAGGATGGAATGTGCTGGGGGTGGGGTGGGATAGTGATGAGGGAATTTATTGCCCTCCCTACCTTTCCAGTCTAGAGCAATCCTCTCCCTACCCCAAACCCAGCTGGCTGGGCCTCTGCAGACCTTGCTGGAGGGGGCGGGGCACGCGCCTCCTAGTGGCCCGGGGGGGGGGGGGGGGGGGGCCCGCGGGCGCCAAGACTGTGCCCTCCATTGTGGGGAGGGGCAGGAGCAGGAATGTTTGAAGAAAAGAACTGAACAAGAAACATCTCCTTTAAGCGGCCCTCGAATGCCCCTGATGCTTTTGTTTTTTTTAAAACCTTTACCTTTTTTGTATCAAAAAAAGAAAAAATTAAGCATATACACAAGTAGACTGGCTCCTCTAATGAACCTGTGTAGCCATCACTCAGCTTCAACTCACAGCTCTTACCCACTGCCCCTTCCTTGTATTTTCTTGCAAGTAAACACTCCATCCTACATGAGGCTCGAACTCATGACCCAAGATCCAGAGTTGCACACTCTATCAAATGACCCAGCCAGGGGCCCCCTCTTTGTATTCACTTAAAGACAAACCCCTGACCTTCATATTATTTCACTTGTAGATATTTCAGTGTGTATCTCTATAAGATAAAAGTTTGTTTTTATAAAAAATTTTAAAATTAAATATATGAAGTTTTTATGGTAAACATTAAACATCTATTTTATAAAATATTAAAATTTTAAAAATTAAAATGATAAAAATACAAAATATTTTAAATAGAGTAATATAAAAATACAAAACATGAAATACAGACATGTATATATGTACTTAATGCATAAGAAATATAAATACATGGGCGCCTGGGTGGCTCAGTCGGTTGGGCATCTGCCTTCGGCTCAGGTCATGGTTCCGAGGTCCTGGGATCAAGTCCAACATTGGGCTCCTTGCCCAGTGGGGAATCTGCTTCTTTTTTTAAACTTTTTTTTTTTTTTTTAAGATTCCATTTATTTATTTGAGAGAGAGACAGTGAGAGCGAGCATGAGAGGGAAGGAGGTCAGAGGGAGAAGCAGACTCCCCGTGGAGCTGGGAGCCCAATGTGGGACTCGATCCCAGGACTCCAGGATCATGACCTGAGCCAAAGGCAGTCGCCCAACCAACTGAGCCACCCAGGCACCCAGGGAGTCTGCTTCTTAAAGGAAAAAAAAAAAGAAATATAAATACAAATTTATTATCTAAATATAAATAACATATAAATACAAAAATGTAAGTTTTTAAAATATGAAACCTTAATACCATCACCACACCCAAAAAACTAACAATACTTTCTTAATTTTATCAAACACCCAGTGCTTAAATACCTGTCTTACAAATGTCACTTAAAAAATACCCAGGTTGGGGCGCCTGGGTGGTTCAGTGGGTTAAGCCTCTGCCTTGTAATCTCTGTCTGTTAAATAAATAAATAAAATCTTTAAAAAAAAGATTTTATTTATTTGAGAGAGATCGCAAGCAGGCAGAGAGGCAGGCAGAGAGAGAGGGGGAAGCAGACTCCCTGCTGAGGAGAGAGCCCGACTCGGGGCTCGATCCCAGGACCCTGAGACCATGACCTGAGCCCAAGGCAGAGGTTTAACCCACTGAACCACCCAGGTGCCCTCAAATAAATAAAGTCTTTAAAAAATAAAATACCCTGCTTGTTTGAATCAGGATTCAAATAAAGTTCACGTGTTAAAATTGCTTCATCTGTTAAGTCTTTTCTACCCCACAGGCTGGCTGTGTGTGTGTGCATGCTTGTGAAGGAACTGGGTCACTTGCCCCGTAAGGGTCTCCTAGCCTGGGAGACAACCTGCTGGTTGCACCACGGTGAGGCAGGGCTGTGTTCTTCCATCAGACGACACACACAGTCTGGCTACCTCTTCTGCTGATATTAACAGATGCGGATGATCAATAGATTCACTATTCAGCTTGATCCTACATTGCTCCCCCTTTCTGGTTCTGGCGTTCGAGATACAAGAGAAGAGGAGAGACAGGGTCCTCCATGTCTTCACGCTCCTCTCTGCCAAAATTCCACTGTGGTTTCCCCAGACCTGTCCCCATGAGTCAGTTGGGATGTTTCCTGACCCTGGCCCTCCAGATCTATAATGATACACCCCTACAGCGTGAAGGAATAAGTGAGTGAATGAGCTAATGGCCTCCGCTGCTCTGCAGATCGTCCCCCAGGTGCCCCGGGCTCTCGCAGGATTACTAACTTGGGCTGCAACAGGCCAGGAGACGAAGTGCCTCATGGCAGGGAAGCTTTCTCAGCGTCCCTCAAGGTATGCGACCGGCTGGTGACCAGAGCTGAGGACCAGCACGCCATTTTGATGGTGGCGCCTATATCGAAACTTCCAGAGCACCAGGGAATAAGAATGTGTTAAGAGCATGGGTGTTTTCAGTCTGGCGGCCTAGGGTTTAGATATCAGCTTTACCACCTAATCAGCTGTATGACATTGAGCAAGTTACTTATCTCCCCACGCTGGACTGATAATGGCTCCCAAAGATACCAGGTCCTAATGAGTGTAAACTGTAAATGTTATTTTATTTGAAAAAGGGTCTTTGCTGATGTGATTAAATTGGAGATCTTGACAATCCAGAGTCTATCCTGGATATCTGGCCGGCCCTAAACGTAAGCATGGATGTCCTGTAAGAGAGGGGCAGAGAGGCCTGATGTGCCCCAGGGGAGAAGGTACCATGAAGGCAGAGCTCATAGAGATTTGAAGGTGCCAGCCTTAAAGACTGGAGTGATGTGGCCAACCACCGAGGACGGCCACCAGAAGCTGGGAGAGGCACATGGAACAGCTTCTCCAACGCAGCCTCCAGAGGGAGTATGGCTCTGCCTCCCGCAGGGCAGACTCCAGGGAGAAAACATTTCTGTTGTGCTATGTTTGCCATGATGTGTTACAGCAGCCGCAGGACACGGATCCACCCTCCCTGTGCCTTGGTTTCCACATCTGTGTTTTGTATGGGTCCCCGGGTGGGCTGGGAGGTTGCGAGAAGAGCCGTGCCTGCTGCGCTCACCTTCTCCCTGCATCCTCAGGGCTGGGGGTCCGGCCCTGTGGCCTCTAGTACAACGTACCCCAGCTGGCCACAGCTGACTGGCCGGGGCAGCGGGTGGGAGCTCTGACAGGCTGTCTCCCCAGCTCGCTGGCCTGCAAAGAGCCGCCTCAAGCCCCCAGGACCAGGACCCCATTTTCCACCACCTGAGCTGGAGGAAGAGAGCAGCATGAGACCAGGGGGAGAGCGGGGCAGAGAGGCAGGGAACAAGCAGGGATACCCTGTCCCTGGAGATGGGGCGTGGGGGGTTAGGAGAGATCCCATGGGTGCCCCTGGCTGGCCTTAAACAGGTCTGGGGAGCTGGCCTCGGGGCCACCCGCCAGCCCATCTCACCCGGGAAAGCCGTGCTCCTCCTGAAGGCTGGGACATCTTTCTCTGCCCGCTGGCAACTCACATGGCCCTCACTGGCGCGCGTCTTCTCAAACCCAGCTGGGCAAGCATGGGCATCAGCTCAGTTTTGCTCACTTCGGCTTTCCCAGCACCTAACATGCAGCAGGTGGTCAACACACGTTTGTGCAGAGGGATGAAGGAGTGAGCCGAAAGATGCCCGGAGTGAGTGGCCAGTCAGAGAGGGGGTTCCGGGAGAGGCCAGGCATTGAGTTCAGCATTTAGGACTTCCCCCGAAGCTCGAAAGCTACCCCTGGTGCCACTGTCCCCGCCTTGCACCCAGGAAAGGTGAAGTGGCCTGCTCAAGGTCAGCCAGCTTGTCGGGCAAAGCCAGGCATCAGCCTGAGGTATGAGCCCCGGCGCTGCCTGACAGCTCCATGCAGTGTTCTGGGGGAGACCGGGAAGAAATGCAACGCTTGACAACTGCCTGTGTTTACTGTCACCCCCAGCTGTCTCCTTGGAGTGACTGGCCATACGACGCGGAGATGTAAAAGGACACAAAGGAAGAGCAGAGTGGGCATGGTCCTGGGCTTGAGTCAATCAATGTGTGTGTGTGGGGGGGGGGTCAGCTTCTGGAGCCGGTGGTAGGAGAGATGGGCTGGTCAGTTCTTCAGCCACACTGGACCAGCTGAGTAGAGAAACTTGCCCAGGATTTAAGCTTTAAGAATAGCACTGAACTTTATGTGATGAGACGGAACAGCCCAGAAGGGACTAGTTATCCATCACGTTCCCCTCACTGTCCAGCTGAGCTGAAAACGTTTGGAGGCAGAAGACAGTGGATCCTGGGTGGGGAGATGTGAGCAGAACCACGACTCCCCAGCCGGCTCCTCCAACTGTCCACTGGGCCCATCTCTGCAGGACCCCACTGTGGGCACAGGGAGGGGGGCGCTTCCTCCCCCAAAAGAAACCATCCCCAGTGGTGTCTGGAGCTCCCGGCCCCCTCCCCATTCCTGTCATTCCTGATCCAGGACTTCCGTCTGCTCAACCTTTGTGGTAACGACACAGCGACTGTGATTTGAGTCGTATTTTATGGAGTTACCAACTGAGATGTACAGATGAAATGATGGGCTGAGATCTGCTTTTAGAAACAAACAGGGTGGAGGGGCAGGAGACACGGAACGAGCTTTTCCTAACACTGTCCGGCCTGCTTTTGAATCTTGAAATCTGCCATAGAGAGAAAATTTCCCCTGGAGGAGCCGAGGTGGGGGCCGGAGACACACACCTGGAGAGCCGTCCCTCCCGCGCGGTTCGACCAGGGCGTCCGGGGATTGGGGGTGGGGGGGAGCGGCGGCGGGGAGGCTGCGAGCTGGCGCGGGCTCTGGCGCCCCCTGGCGGCCGTCGCGGGACCGACAGCCTCGGACGCTCCCCGGGGGGTTCCGAGCTCCACGCTCTCTCGGGGCCTCCTGAGGGTGGCGGGTGGGCCGGGTCCCCGCACTCGGCACATCCGGTCATCTCAGGGTCTCGCTTTCCGTAACTTTACCAGAATGTCGCAGTTTAAAGGCACATAGTTACAAGAGCATTTCCCGCCCCCCCCCCCCCCGCCTGTTCTCCACAGGAGGCCCTCAACTTTCAGCCCATTCTTTCACTCTTTACCCCCACATCGCTAAAGAACAGACTTACGGTCTTAGCTTTTCCACTTTAGGTGTTTCCGGCTGAGGACGGACAGAGACAACCCGGCTTTTCTTCACTTTTCACCTCACACCCCTACACTTCCGCTCTCCTTCACCCCTCACCTTCCACCCCTTTGTACATCCGGTCTCCTTCACCGTTCACCCCATACTTCCGGTCTCCTTCACCCCTCACCTTCCACCCCTCTCTACTTCCGGTCTCCTTCACCTTTCACCCCACACTTCCGCTCCCACTCACCGTTTATGCCTTACTTTTTCTGCCGTCCTCTACTCCCAGCTGTAGCTTATTTGTGGTTAGATCAATTTTCAGAGTTTATGGCAACAGAGTACTTAACTACTATTCACAGATGAGCCATAATTATTTTTTCCTTCTTCCATAACTTTTCGTTTACTCTGGATTTAATGATTGTTTTGCATTTTCTTCGCATTACTATCTTATTACCAAAATCTTCCCGGTTTACTCAAATATGTTAGATATCCTATTAATTTGGGCATCTGCCGACTCTTTCCCAGGGCCTTTTGGGCTGCTTCCACGTAAAGGGGCTAAAAGCTGCTGGCGCCCCAGGGGCTGGGGGGGTGGGCATCCTGGAGACCCCTCCACCTCTCTCTGGGGTGGCAGCCCATTTCTTGGATCTCTTTTCTTCTCGTTTCTTGCTTTGTTCGCCCATTTTGACTAAGTATATCGTCCAGCAGCTTCCTGAGCAATGATGCTTGAGAGGTGAACAATGGAGACTTTGAGTGTTTGAACATGTCTGTTTTACCCTAATGCTTAGTGACTTAGCTGGGTATGTAACTGTTGCTTGAGGCTCGCTTTCCATCGGAGTTCTGAAGGCACGCCTACCATCTAGTTACCATCTAGTTACTGATGAGACGTCTGAGGCCATTCTGATCTAGGGTTCATCCCATTAAATGTACCCCCCACCTTTGGAAGCATATAGAGTCTTCTCTTTGTTCTTAGTATGGTGAAAACTCATGATGATGTGCTTTTGAGTGGGTCTAATTTTACACTGTAGAAGGATTTGAAATACCCTTTCGCTATGTGTTTCATGACTTCAAATTCTTGGAATTCAAGAGAGAAAAAACAATTAGAAAATAAATCCAGGATGTCCAAATTGAAGTTTTGGAAATAAGGAACAAAGAATATAATACGAAGGAAGTTAGTTTGCAAAAACATGCACAAATTTCCCAGAACTGTATATGGTAAGTCTATAGATTGACGAGTCCTGGGGGTCCTCAAACTGATGAGTGACTAGAGACGCAGGGCCAGGCACAAGCTGCTGCTATCTCTTGGTGTATATGTTTGAAGCCGCATTTATTTATTTATTTTTAAAGATTTTATTTATTTATTTGTCAGAGAGAGAGGAAGGGAGAGGGAGAGTGAGAGAGAGAGCGCGGGAGTGCACAAGCAGGGGGAGAAGTGGTGGGCTCTGTAGAGGGAGAACAGGCTCTGCACTGAGCAGGGAGCCCAATGCAGGACTTGGTTCCAGGAAGTTGGGATCATGACTTGAGCTGAAGGCAGACCCTTAACCAACTGAGCCACTCAGATGTCCCTGAAGCTGCATATAAATGTCGCATCTGTACCCTGGGTCTGTACACTGGTCAGGAGGCCAGGCTGGCTGCAGTATCTAGGTGAGGCGGGACCCGGTCGTGGAGCCCAGTCCTGACCTGGCTGTAGTGGAGCCCGGGCTCGTTATCTGAAACTTCCCACAGGGAAAACAATGCGTTCGCTGTGTTCACCCTGAGCCCAATCACACCGAAGAGGCCCTGGGCAGCTGAGGCCCGATAAGCAGGTAAAGGTTCCTCTCAGGAACTGAAGTCACCTTGTGAGCATTCCCCACCACCTTTCTGCCCTCCTCGTGGAGTTGGAATCATGACACTGGCAGGGACCTTAGAAGCACCAGGCCACTGAGGACAGGTCAGGTGGGGTTCAGGATCTGCCCAAGGTCAAGCTGCTCTTTGGTGACAGAACTGGGTTTAGAACCCAGATTTCTGGACCCCCCCACCCAGGACTCTTTCCTGCCTGCTTGCCTGTGCTCACAGCAGGAGAGGCAGCCTTTCCTCTGAAGGTTGCCTACACTCAGCTGTTCAGCACCCCTGGGGTGCGGGGAGGGGGCTCATGGGGTGTCTAGCTGGGGGGTGGAGGAGGGGCCGGAGCAGACGGCTTGCTGATTTAGGATCGGCATTTAGGCTCACTTTGCGAACATAAGTGCTGAGAGCAATTCTGTCCGTTCTGCATGTCCATTCAATATTCCACTGCTCTCCATGTTGGTTACCCGCATTTCCCGGGTCAGGGTCCTCAGGACGCCTCCCTGCGGGAGAGCTCCGACACAGCCCCTGGTAGGCAGCTGGATCCCAGAAGAACTGGAGCCAAATAAAATATTAATTCGATGAGAAATGAGTCAGGCACTCAGTTTGCCTAAAGCCCTGGCGGCGCTCACCCCCTGAGGCTAGGGCCGGCTCCTTGAACGCAGCGGCGGCCTCCCTTCCCTGGCTGGCGGCGCCTTTTACACACAGCTTGCCTAGAACCTTTGTGCAGACTTGCCGTCTGTTATGGGTCGAATTGGGTCCCCCAAAGACCTTGAAGTCCTCATCCCCAGTCCTTGCGAATGTGCCCTGATTTGGAAAAGGGGTTTTGCAGATGATTAATTAGCATGAGGTCATTAGGGTGGGCCCCCGTCCAATGACAAGTGACCTTAGAGAAAGGGGGAAAGACAGACACACAGGAAGACCACCACGTGAAAACAGGAGCTTTGCGGCCATGACCCCGGGGACCACCGAATGCCCTGGAACCCGCCCCTCCCTGGCAGCTTTAGAGGAAGGAAGCTCGGCGGACACCTGGAGCTCAGACTTCGGGCCTCCAGAAGTGGAAGACAATATATCTCTGCTGTTTAGGCCACTCAAGTTTAGGGGTCCCATGAACATGGTCCCAGGAAACTGTGGCAAGGCCAAAAGCATCCGCTGGTTTCCGCTTCCCGCCTGCCAGGCTGGCCTGTCTGCCTGCCTGCCTGCCATGGCTGTGTCCCGGCCCAGCCAGCAGAGGGCAGCAGCAGCAAGACTGGGGGCTCGGCCCGCGCACGTGGGACTGAAGCCCTTGTCTCAGCCTCACGGCCCAGCGGGCCCCCCAGGACAAGGGCATCCGGAGAGGTATAGAGGAACTGGATCAGCTGAGTCCCAACACCAACCACTGGCTGGTGAGGCTGCAGCGAGTGGGAGAGGCCTCGGGCCCAAAGTCTGGAAAGCTCGGCGGTCCATCCAGTCGTCAGGGGGCTGCGATGGGAAGAGCTGTCACTGCTCACGCTTCCACCTGGGAAATGCAGTCCTCACGCTTCCCAGCCGCATGTCCTGAGGGCACGCCCCTGTGCAGGGGGTATCTTTGGTTGTTATGAGAACCAGGGAGCACAGAGTGCTAGGCACCCTGTTACGCACAGATGCCACGTGGGGAACAACGGGGCTTGGCCCCCGTCCTTCCTGGTTTGTGACTGCATCTCTGACCACTTTCTTTTTTGAGAAAGGACGAGTCATTCTTGTGCCCCCCAAGTTCCTGCTAATTTAGTGTCATTTGCATTTGCAGCCTTTTAGGTTATTTAACTTGTAAATTTCCCTCAATAATTCCAGCTCCATTACTTTCGGAGTCCTGATTGCAGTACTTAAATTTTTTAGTATTCCACGCGCCTCCTTCTGAGATGTGTGGGTGCAGCCGCCATCAGAGCAGCCAGAAAGCCCCCGAAACTCCTGTCTGGAGGCTGTGGCTTGACAGATCTGCTGTGAGTGCTGTGCCCAGGCTCTGAGAGAAGAGAGGGGACAAAGGGGTTCTCACTGAGCTCTGCACTCTGTGGGCCTTTCCCCAGGATTGCCCACAATGGTGCCGCGCGGCGTGCACCCATAAAGCCTGCTGGGGAGGCACCTGCTCTCCCTGCTCTCGGCCCTCCGTGGGGGATTTCACATGGGTCACGGTCTCAACTCCACAACCCGTGGGGTGGGTTTCTCCCTAGCGTCCCCACCGCACCCCTGGATTCATCCTCTGTCCTTTCTAGTCCTGCTCTGTGACTCAGGGGCTGGCTCTGAAGGCTGTCCCCCCAACAGGAGCTCAAGGGGGACTCGCCTGGGTACTCAGGATCATTGTCCCTTGGAAGTCCCCTCCTCCACCTCTAGCTCACCGGGCTCCCTCACAAGATTTTCCTCTCAGGGCTCTTGGCTGGCTCAGTCAGTAGAGAATGAGACTCTCCGTTTCAAGGTCGTGAGTTCAAGACCCACGTTGGGCATGGAGCCTACCTTGATAGACAGCTAGCTAGATGGATAGATAGACAGATTCTCCTGGGTTCTGGGGGGCTGGGAACTCAGACAAGGCAAAGACCAGCAAGTAGTCTTTGCTTCTCAGCCAGGAAGATTGGAAGGCTGGGGGACTTGGCAGCCAGGGCTGGAATCATCTGGAGGCTTCCTCGATCACATAAGGTCTAACAGCTGAGACTGGCTGTCAGCCAGAACTCCTACACATGGCCTCTTCATCTGGTCGCTCTGCTCAGGCTGGCTTGGGCTGGCGTCCCAGGAGAGCACAGAAGTCCACGAAACTTGTATGATCTTGCCTTGCATGTCACATAATGTTCCCTCCACCATATTCTGTCATTCGGGGCAGGCAGAACCACTCCTACAGCTGCTTCTGGAAAGGGGAGGTGGCTGAATGTCAGGGGCACACAGCCCTTACCGCCTTCAGCCACGTGCTTCCCACGGAGGCCCAGGAGGGTGTGGCTAACCCAAGGAAGATTCTTCTCTGAGCCTGCCTTGTGGCTGCCACAGTGAGTGTCTGGCATTTTCTGTTTCTAGAGTAGGAGGGATTTTTGCCCGATAAAAGGATTTCCCTAGATCTGTGAAGAGAGACATATTAAGACAGATGAAGAACTTTTGATGTGGGGGGGATTACTGTGTCCACGAGAGCTTTGGTCCCACAGCCCAGAGAGAACTTTAAGTTCTGACTTGTCTGTAGCAAACGATGTTAGCATGTGTCCTCCCTACGCTCCTGGAACAGAGTATATACAATGACATGCAATGAACATGTCTCCCCTTTCTTGCTGGGAATGGTATCTTTGGTGACATTGGAACATGGCCTTTTTTTTTTTTTTAAAGATTTTATTTATTTGACAGAGAGAGATCACAAGTAGGCAGAGAGGGAGAGAGAGAGAGAGGGAGGAGGAAGCAGGCTCCCTGCCTAGCAGAGAGCCCAATGCGGGACTCGATCCCAGGACCCTGAGATCATGACCTGAGCTAAAGGCAGAGGCTTAACCCACTGAGCCACCCAGGCAGCCCTGGAACATGGCCTTTTAACTGCAATTTCAAAATATTGTTGTGGAACATTTTAATACAATGAGGGAGAACTTACAGACTCTAGATTTTGTATGTATATAAAGGATACCTTCTGTTATCATCTTTAAGCTCAGCTTAAAATTAGTGAGACCTGAAACCAAAGCGATAAAAAGGAGATAAAATCAATATAAATGATTCTGACACTGAGAAGCAAATTGTGACAAAAAACTTTCAGATTGCATAAAAAGCACTAATTAACTCAGGGGGAGGGATAAAGTTTGAATAGAAGCTATGAATAGGTCGGGGGATTGTTTGATAATCCAGTTAATGAATTATATGAACACACTGGGAGAGGATGTAACTTCCTTGCTAATTTTGACAAGAAACGGAGACATTGACAAAGAAAGATAAAACTCCTACCGCACTTCTTCAAGGAGGCTGTCCGTAACACCTTGATTAGTGAGTCATTAACTTAAAGGGCTTCAAGATTAGCCCAGAGCAAAAAAATAACTTGAACTGCACTGCAACCTTCAAACTCATACATGAAACCTGATAGAGACTTCCTCAAATGTGAAAAAAAAAAAAATCCTTAACATTTATGATAATAATCACCAGCAATGCATTGTAAAGACGTCTTTCTCCGGGTCCAATCAGGAGATGGAAACCACCTAGCCATTTGAACAAGGAATGTTTCACATAAAGAATTAATTTGAACAAGGCATAGGAGTAATAAGGGATGGGCTAGAAAGAAGTAAAGAGGATCTTCAAGAACACGGGCTCAGAAGACCCAGCCAGCGGCCATCGCGGTGTGGGAGGCAGAGCATCCATGAAGAGGTCCCTCTACAGGGCTGAGATCCAGACTTGATCGGAGAGAGAGCGTGGCTCAGTGCATGGCAGAGAAGTCCCCGAGGTGCCAGGTCGGCCGCACTTGCTGGAAACCTGCGCCCTGGGGTGCCAGAGGACCATCCATAGGGAGGCGTCATGCCTCAGAACTTGCCCCAACACTCGTCTCGCTGGACCAGGTGCTGGAGGATCCTGCCAGGAGCAACGCGCCCCCAAACCGGGACACGCAAGCCTCCTCCTCCGGCAGCCCTCCAGCGCCCTCTGCTGACAACGCTGCGCACAGCGGCCGGTCGGCAGTAAATATTTCCAGGTCCGCACGACCCAGAACGCGGGCAGCCAGGGGGAAATGAGGGGAGACGCACTCCCTTGGTAAGTGGCGCCAAAGCTGCCGGAAACTGTTCTAAATTAATAAATCGCTAAATTTGTATCGACTGTGCTAGAGGAAAGACTATCTTCCCAATTTCTCTGATCAGATTTTGTCAGGGAAGAGCTAGTCAAACGACTTACAGCCAAAAACTGTAAGAAAAAATCTCAAAGAGGTAGCAGAGACTTAATGAGGATATTTGATTTTTCGGAATTTTGTTTTGCGGTATCTTTCAACTCTGAAAAGTCGGTAACATTATTTTTCTCGTTCTAAGCCGATATTTACTTTCAGCCCTAATATTGTATTTGTAATCATTGTATTCTTTTTCATAAAAGGACTTCCCAGAATCTATTAGTTTCAGGGCCCCCCAAAATGGATCTGCCCTTGCCCATGGGAGAGCTTCCTTTCAAGCTTCTTCTTCTTCTTTTTTTAAATTTTACTTATTTATTTTGACAGAGAGAGACCACAAGTAGGCAGAGAGGCAGGCAGAGAGAGAAGGGGAAGCAGGCTCCCCGCTGAGCAGAGAGCCCGATGTGGGGCCGGATCCCAGGACCCTGAGACCATGACCTGAGCTGAAAGCAGAGGCTTTAACCCACTGAGCCACCCAGGCGCCCTCCCTTCAAGCTTCTTATAAACGCTGGCCCTCCAGAAGCCCTCAGGTCTCAGCTTCTGTGTGAAACTTCTTTGAATACTTCAGGCCACGCAGATACGTGGCCCCTTCGTATGCTGGCTGTGGGCCAAAGGGGGGGGGACTACTCCACACGCGGCCCTTCTGAAGTCAGGTGTGTGGGTTTTCCTCACCAAGCAATTCTCCAGTTCTCTGGAGAATTCTCTCTCCTACAATTCAATCCAGTCCTGGACGGAGCATCAGGATCCACCGGTGAAGGGCTGGGTCCTGCACCACGGCTCCCATCACGTTGCAGACGCCGATCACGAGTGCATGCTGTCATCTGTGCTCCTGACCCACTCGCTTTCCATCAGAGGCACCCATCATCCCTTCCTCAGGTTGGAGAACTTGGGGAAAGATAATATTTGCTAGATTACCAGTTTATGGGATGCCAGAGTGGCTTGGTCACTTGGGCACCTGTCTTTGGCTCATATCATGGTCCCAGAGTCCTAGGATCGAGCCTCACATCGGGCTACCCACCCCCTCGCTCTCTCTCTCAAATAAATAAATAAAATCTTAAAAAAAATTAACAGTTGGCTCAAAAGGGATATAAGTCAGAACAGCCAGATTGACAAGATGGGTGGGGCCAGCCTCGGGGAAAGGGTGCTGAGCTTCCACGCCCTCCCCACCCCCACCCACCTCCACCCACCCCCACCCTGAGATCCTCACAGGGTCAGCAACCCAGAGGCTCTCTGAACCCCTTCAATTAGGGCTTGCTGATTTTTTTTTAAGATTTTATTTATTTATTAGAGAGATAGAGAGCACAAGTAGGCAGAGCAGCAGGCAGAGGGAGAGGGAGAATCCACTCCCTGCTGAGCGAGGAGCCCGACGTGGGACTTGATCCCAGGACCTTGAGATCATGACCTGAGCCGACACTTAATGGACTGAGCCACCCAGGCGCCCTGCTGACTTTTTTTTTTTTTAATGGAGGCATGTCCTAGGCTCAATGGATGAAATTATTGGCCACTAATGATTAATCCAACTTCCAACCTTTCTCCCCTCCATCTTGGAGGGTGGCATTGGGAAGTTGGTTCCCCTGACAACCAGCCTCCATAGGGAGGTTTATCCTGGAGCCCCCAGCCATCTCCTTCACATCTACAAAGACACTTGTCACTGCAGAGATTCCAAGGTTTTGGAAGTCGCATACCAGGAAGTGGGACAGAGACCAAATATATATTGCTCATTATGTCAAAGGCATTTTTTTTTTTTATCTCTGTGTTCATTGGGCACCTAGCCCACGCCACGGTCTATTTTTGTTTAACTAAAATTTCTTCCTAGCTTCACACAAATGTGTCTTCTTTTCCTGGAATTTGCAGAGAATTCTCTACCTCCTTCACAGCAATGGTCACCTCCTACTTTGGACCATTGTTTGGATTGTAAACTTCTAGAGGAAAGAGGTTGTGTTACTTATATATTTGAACTTGAACACCTAGCAGCATTCAATAAATGTCAATTGCATGAATTAAGATAGATCTCCTGTTTCCTCTACTAGATTATAAGCTCCTTGAGGGCAGAGCTAGGGTTAAAGTTGAGGGAGCTCATGGAAGTCATCTAATCTGACCCTTGGGAACAGAGGGGCTATGAGGCCTGTAATGGGGCATGTCCTCAACAGCCTAAGGGGCCACATGGGTGTCACCTTCAAGTTCATTGCTCTTTCTCCCTTTCATGTGTCTGTGTGTGTGATGGGGTAGGAGGACAGAAATGGAGTGAGAAATAGAGCCTGTCCCCCTGGGCCCTGGTGGCTAAGACAGGCATCTGACCTTCTCCCCATTCTTGGCACAGGTAAGCATGGTGGGAACAGAACCCCAAGAGCCTGTTCTTTAAAAATGGGAGTGGGGGACTCTGGCAGGCTCAGTTGATGGTGCATAGGACCCTTAATCTCAGGGTTGGGAGTTTGAGCCTCATGTTGGGTATAGATATTACTTTAAAAAAATAGAATCTTTTCAAAAATGAAAATGAAAAATAAAGATGAGAGTGTTGGGGACATGGGATCAAAGTCTTCCACAATTCCTGACAATCTCAGCAGCAGGCTGGGGCCTAGGTCCTAATGATAGTCTAAAAGGGGGAATTAATGGGTCAAGAAGTATAAACTTAAAAAAAACTTCATAGTCTTCATTTTCCCTCAAACTGTTGTACCAACGTATAGTCTCATTAACAAAGTAGAACGATGTGTATTTCTCTGATGCCCCTACATTGTCAACCTTGGATATTTTCTTTCTTTCTTTTTTTTTTTTTTAAAGATTTTATTTATTGGGGTGCCCGGGTAGCTCAGTGGGTTAAAGCCTCTGACTTTGGCTCAGGTCATGATCCCAGGGTCCTGAGATCAAGCCCCACATCAGGCTCTCTGCTCAGCAGGGAGTCTGCTTCCTCCTCTCTCTGCCTGCCTCTCTGCCTACTTGTGATCCCTGTCTGTCAAATAAATAAATAAAGTCTTAAAAAAAAAAAAAAACCCTACAATGAGATACCACCTCATACCAGTCAGAATAGCTAAAATTAACAAGTCAGGAAATGACAGATGTTGGCGAGGATGTGGAGAAAGGGGAACCCTCCTACACTGTTGGTGGGAATGCAAGCTGGTGTAGCCACTCTGGAAAACAGTGTGGAGGTTCCTGAAAAAGTTGAAAATAGAGCTACCCTACGACCCAGCAATTGTACTACTGGGTATCTACCCTAAAGATAGAGCTGTAGTGATCTGAAGGGGCACGTGCACCCAAATGTTTATAGCAGCAATGTCCACAATAGCCAAACTATGGAAGGAACCTAGATGTCCATTGGCAGATGAATGGATAAAGAAGATATGGTATGTGTGTGTGATGGAATAGTACGCAGCCGTCAAAATGAATGAAATCTTGCCATTTGCAATGACGTGGGTGGAACTAGAAGGTATTACGCTAAGTGAACTAAGTCAGAGAAAGCCAACGATCATGATTTCACTCATATGTGGAATTTAAGAAACAAAACAGAGGATTATGGGGAAGGAGGGAAAAATAGAATAAGACGAACTCAGAGAGAGAAACAAACAGTAAAAGACTCTTAACTAGAGTGCCCCAGTGCCTCAGTCGGTTAAGCGTCTGCCTTCAGCCCAGGTCATGATCCCAGGGTCCTGGGTTCGAATCCCATATCAGGCTGCCTGCTCAGCAGGGAGCCTGCTTCCCCCTCTCTCTCTGCCTGCCTCTCTGCCTACTTGTGCTCTTTCTCTGTCAAATATGTAAATAAATAAATAAATCTTAAAAATAAAAAAGACTGATGAACTTTACCTCTGAAACTAATAATATGCTAATTAATCAAATTTAAATAAAATTGAATTAAATTTAAAAAATAAATGTGGGTTATTTTAATTTGGGGGGTAAAATCCTATGGTTGTTTGTTATTTCTGATGTTTTTGTTTGTTTGTTTTTGTTTTTTTTTTTTGAAGATTTTATTTATTTATTTGACTGAGAGAGACACACAGAGAAAGAGGGAACACAAGCAGGGGGAGTGGGGGAGGGAGAAGCTCCCCGCTGAGCAGGGAGCCCGATGCGGGGCTGGATCCCAGGACCCTGAGACCATGACCTGAGCCAAAGGCAGCCGCTTAACGGACTGAGCCACCCAGGTGTCCCTGGATTCTTTTTTTGTTTAAGAGGTTTAAGAGTTTCTTCTCAAAAAAAAAAAAAAAAAAAAAAAAAAAGGAATTTCTTCTCTTTTTAAAGATTTCTTTATTTTTATTTTAGAGGGTGGGGGGAGGCGCAAAAGGAGAGGGAGAAAGGGTCTTAAGCTGACTCCGCACTGAGGGCAGAGCCCATCTCAGGGCTCCATCTCACGACTCTGAGATCATGACCTGAGCCGAAGTCAAGAGTCGGCTGCCGGACAGACTGAGCCACCCAGGCGCCCCTCTTTAAACTTTTCCAAAGAGAGAAGTAGAGGACAGAATTTACTAGTGGATGGCAGCCTACCACTAGATCATGGAGTATCATGCTTGCACATAGTAGGTACTCAATAAACATGTGTCAGATTAATGAACGATCATCAAGGATCCTGCCTGGTGAGGAGTGCAGGGACAATTCTGTCCTGCTCTTTCCCTCCCTGCTTTTGTGGGGAAGGGAGCCAAGGGGGAAATAGGACACTATGGGTCAATATGAACAGGGGTCCTAATCCTATTCAGCTCAAGTTTTGTAGAGATAGTTCTAGAGAATACACCAGAAGGGGGTTGCTTGTAGAACCCGGCTCTCTTAGATCCTTCTAGATAACTTGTCTTGAGGAAAGAAAAAAGGAGATACTTCTCTTGAGCTGCAAGCCAGTACAAATTCTGAATCTCCTCACGAGAGGGAGCCCTAAGCTAAAAATGATTCTGAAGTTCAGTCACATGACATCTTCACCATTTCCCCTCACAAATTTATAATTTTCCACCTAAAATTTTTCCTTGCAGGTTTAAATGGCTACAAGAGATGCAACTCCCCATCTAGTGTTGTTATATTTTTTAAAACAAAACGATTATGTGACTCTCGGCTCTACGTTCAGTCATATCTAAATACCATAAATTCGATACCCACCATTTAAAGATACATGAAGTTTTCTTTTAACGTCCTTTTTCCTCATAAACTTATCTTTCCATTCACTTCCTTCATCTAATTTTATCCTAGTAGAATATATATTATTTTTGGAAGTCTTTTAGGGATTGTCCCTATCACACTTCTCAGCAACAAAAATATAAATTAAAATTTGAGGAGATGTTGTATCCTCTGATCATGAGTCTCCAAGTACTGAAAAGTTTCTTCTGGTTAGGGTTATCATTGCCATTATTAGTAAACGTATATCTCATTAAATCAACAGAAATATGTTGCAAATTTTGGTAACTGTTAAACATAAAAAGGCTATTTTCATTGAAAATGCCTCCCTTAATGAGGTGAATGAGGTTTTTTATTTATTTTTCCAATCTGCTGGAGTAAGACACATTTCTGACCCAATACACTCCTGTGTCCACTGCTCAGAATGGATTTTGGGCTCTACAGCTAAGAACACTTGCATGAGAGTGGTCAACGTAGAGATGCTGATTAAAGCCCAGGGACTTTGGTGGCTCAGTGGGTTAAAGCCTCTGCCTTCAGCTCCGGTCATGATCCCAGGGTCCTGGGATGGAGCCCCGCATTGGCCTCTTTGCTCAGCAGGGAGCCTGCTGCCCCCCCCCCGCCTGCCTCTCTGCCTGCCTCTCTGCCTGCTTGTGATCTGTCAAATAAATAAATAAAATCTTAAAAAAAGAAAAGAAAAAGCCCAGATAAAAGCCTCTGAGCTATGTCCCCTGAAGGCATGAATTTGCTTATTGTCTATGCCTGAAAGCACAGGACACCAAAATTTCCAGGTAGGTGAAACTGGCCCTGCTCCTTCATCCTGCATCTAGGTAGTCATCAGCCACTGTAAATTACTTTCCCTTAAAAGCATTTGCATCCATTTCTTTCTCTTCATTAACTACCTTTTTTTTTTTTTTTTTTTTTTGAAGAGAGAGCACGCATGCACAAGCCGGGGATGGGGGGTAGGAGGTTAGGGAGGAGGGGCAGAGAGAGAATCTTCAAGCAGACTCCCTGTTGAGCGGGGAGCGCCATGCCGGGCTCCGTCTCTCAACCCTGAGATCATGACCTGAGCTGAAAAATCAAGAGCGAGCCAAGTAACCGACTGAGCCATCCAGAGGCCCCTCCATTAACCACCTTCAGCCGGGTCTGTATCTCTTTCTACCTGAACCATCGCGGTGACGTCCAGACCCCGCGGCAGTCCTTCCTGCAGGTGGTTATCAGGTTATCTACCCTGCTATTCTTTTGCAAACAAAGCAAACTTTCTAATCTCCTAGAATCTGAAGTCTAGTCTTCTGTGGCCGCTACTTAGTGTTCCCTGGGATGTCTCTCCTTGTCCTCTTGAACAGCGCTGGACCTATTCTCACCCAGCATCCTCTCGCAGTCCGGTGGGCCTCTCCCGCCTTGCTTAACTCCCGTGTTGCAGTTTCTTTGAACCAATGGGCTGTCCCTTTTGGTGAGGTCCTCTCCAGGAGAGACAGTCCCTTCTGGTCTGCCACTGTCTTCATATCATGGGAAGGGCACATGCGGTTGCTAGCAGAGACAGTACATACTTCTGCTCTCACGTAATGTGCCAGAAATAGATTCATCTTGAAGTTTATGGAGCAATCAGAGGATAGGAATATCAAGTAAGTGTTCCTAGGGAATTGTTATGTATTAATATTGTTAACTAAGCATCTGCTGTGTTCATCACTGAGCGAGGCACTGGTGGAAGAAATAGATATTTAAGACACTATCTTCCCTCAAGGAGCTTGGGGAGACAAGAATTCTACACATTAAGATAGCAAATAAAATTGTATAGAATCAAGGGACGCCTGGGTGGCTCAGTTGGTTGATCATCCGACTCTTTTTTTTTTTTTTTAAGATTTTATTTATTTATTTGACAGAGAGAGATCACAAGTAGGCAGAGAAGCAGGCAGAGAGAGAGGAGGGGAAGCAGGCTCCCTGCTGAGCAGAGAGCCTGATTCGGGGCTGGATCCCAGGACCCTGGGATCATGACCTGAGCTGAAGGCAGAGGCTTAACCCACTGAGCCACCAAGGCACCCCAAGCATCCAACTCTTGATTTCGTTTCTGGTGGTTATCTCAGGACTGTGGGATTGAGTGGGGCTCTGTGCTCAGCAGGGAGTCTGCTTGAGATTCTCTCTCCCTCTCCATTTGTCCCTCCCCATCTCTCATGCTCCATCTCTCTCTCTCAAATAAATAAAATCTTTAAAATGATCATATAGAATCAAATGCAAAATGAACTTGTTATCATGTTATAAATTATTTTGCTATGTTTTCCCTTTTTAATTTTTAAAACTAGAAGTAATACATACTTGTCAAAATGAAAAGTTTTGGATTATACAGAGTAAAAATGAAAGTCCCTATTCTCCCCCTTCTCAATCCTTCTTGGTGAACACCCTTCCAGATTCAATGGTCTTAGAGATAAACATACGTGTGTTTGTAAGCGCACATACACGCTTACACAGTATTTTTAATAGAGCTATCATAGACACACCATTCTACAACTTGCTTCTTATGATTTTGTACCTTCCCCTGTCCCAAGAGCATGAAAATCTACTCTGTCCTTTCCGATGGCTGCTATCATGTTCCAAAGTAAGAACATCGTCTCATTTATTGCACCTTGCCCTCTACTGATGAACTTTAGATTTAGTTTTAATTTTTCCTTATTAGAGTTACACTCTACCCAAAATGGTGCAAACTCATCCGTGTATTCTGCAAACAATAAAAACAAACATAGGAACAGTGAAGCAATAAAAACAATGAGTAAGCATTAGTCATTAAGAATGTAAGGTCTTGGGGCGCCTGGGTGGCTCAGTGGGTTAAAGCCTCAGCCTTTGGCTCAGGTCATGATCCCAGGGTCCTGGGATCGAGCCCCGCATCATGCTCCCTGCTCAGCAGTAAGCCTGCTTCTCCCTCTCCCCACTCCTCCCCCTGCTTGTGTTCCCTTTCTCCCTGTGTCTCTTTCTGTCAAATAAATAAATAAAATCTTTTTAAAAACTAGTATTCCTAATTATTCAGCAAATCTTCTCTCGGGATTGGTTGCCTCTTTGTGTGGGTGATGTAGGCACCAACCAGCAGAGTAGGGATGAAGGGGAAGTGCTCCCGTCTCCTGGCCTGGCTCCCCCCACAGGCTCCCTTGCAAGACTATCCTGGATTACAGCAATTCCATTACCAACCTGCATTTCTTTATTAAGTTCTGTGGTTGCTACTTAATCCCCATTTGGGGTAACACACTAAGTAGCGCTAGGTAGGATGAATCCCTCAGTAGGCTGGCACAGCTAGGTAATTAGTACTCGTGAGAAGTGGGCGTGGGTGGGGGTGTGGGGGCTGGAGGGTGAAGAAAAACAGAGTTGGGAACGAGAAGGAGGTATCATCGACCCGAAGCTTTGCCTAAACAACTTCTTGTGGATCCAGCTGCTGCTGACGGCCACTCAACGTGTGCTCCCCTCTTCTTCCTTCCTAAAAGATTACCAATTCTTTTTTAAGGGGTAAGCAATGATTCTCCAAGATGACACACAAATAGTACTGGCTGTTTTTTTTCTCAGTCTATTGACTTTCTAGTGACATTTTTTTCTACTCAGGTTAGAAGTTTAAGGGGTGGGGCTTCTGGATAAGCTCTTGTTTTCTTTTTCTTTTCTTTTTTTTAAAGATTTTATTTACTTATTTGAGAGAGAGAATGAGAGAGAGAGAGAGAGAGCATGAGAAGGGGGAGGGTCAGAGGGAGAAGCAGACTCCCCACTGAGCAGGGAGCCCAATGTGGGACTCAATCCCAGGACTCCAGGATCATAACCTGAGCTGAAGGCAGTGGCTTAACCAACTGAGCCTCCCAGGTGCCCTAACAAACAGACTTAGCTGACCCATGCTTTTCATTCTTTGCCCTACCCTCTTCTTCAAAGTCTCAGAACAAAAGTAAAATCATGACTCCCATTCAGATATAAAAATGGACACGTGTAGGGGCACCTGTGTGGCTCAGCCGGCTCAGGTCATGATCCCAGGGTCCTGGGTTCTAGCCCTGAGTCAGGCTTTCTGCTCAGTGGGGAGCCTGCTTCTCCCACTTCCCCTGCTTGTGTTCCCTCTCTCTCTGTCAAATAAATAAATAAAATCTAAAAAAAGAAAAAGAAGGTGGGTTAAAGATTTTATTCAAACTAATGAGGGAACAAAGCATCTGTGATAACCAGCTGAAAAGAGGACACAAGGGGCGCCTGGGTGGCTCAGTCAGTTAAGCGACCAACTCTTGATTTTGGCCTAGGTCATGATCTCAGGGTCATGGGATTGAGCCGGGATCCATGCCTGGCTCGGGGCTCAGTGGAGAGTCTGCTTCAGGATTCTTTCTCTTCCCCTGCCCTCCCCACCTCTGTGTGCTTGCTCTCTCTCCAAATAAATAAATAAGTCTTTTTTTTTTTTTTAAGAAAATACAACTGTTGAATTAGACATTCTGTGAAGTTTTAGGCAATAGGTTTTTTGTTTTGTTTTGTTTTGTTTTTAGAAAGCAGGGATGATGGAAATTTCGGATTTTCCCAGGTTTTTTGTTTTTTTAAGATTTATTTCAGAGGGACGCCTGGGTGGCTCAGTTGGTTAAGTGGCTGCCTTCGGCTCAGGTCATGATCCCAGCATCCTGGGATCGAGTCCCACATCGGGCTCCTTGCTCAGCGGGGAGCCTGCTTCTCCCTCTGCCTCTGCCTACTACTCTGTCTGCCTGTGCTCATGCTCTCTCTCTCTCTCTAACAAATAAATAAAATCTTTAAAAAAAAAAGATTTATTTTAGAGAGGGTGAGAGCGCATAAGCAGGGGGAGGGGCAGAGGGAAAGAGAGAATCTCAAAAAGACTCTCCAATGAGTGCGGAGCCCAACGTAGGGCTCCATCTCCCCACTCTGAGATCATAACCTGAGCTGACGATTTTATGCTTTTAACTGTCATGCATACTATGTGACTTGTCATTGTTTTCTGGAATCAAGTAAAGAAACAAAGTAAAGTAAGTAGTTTAGCATTCCACAGAAGGTTCTGGAACCATAAGCCTATGGCAATGCCTAGCTACTTTCTTGCCACGGTATCCACCTTAGTTTTCATTCACCCTTGGACTTAAAATCACAAAACTAATATTGTACATCAAATTCTTTTTTAAAAAGATTTTATTTATTTATATGACAGAGAGAGACATAGTGAGAGAGGGAGCACTAGCAGGGGGAGTGGGAGAGGGAGAAGCAGGCTCCCCACAGAGCAGGGAGCCTGATGCAGGACTCAATCCCAGGACCCTGGGTTCATGACCTGAGCTAAAGGCAGACGTTTAACAACTGAGCCAGCCAGGCATCCCCAAATTCGTTTTAACATTAAAAATAGGTGAAATGGGGGTGCCTGGGTGGCTCAGTGGGTTAAAGCCTCTGCCTTCAGCTCAGGTCATGATCCCAGGGCCCTGGGATCCATCCCTGCATCAGGATCTCTGCTCAGCAGGGAGCCTGCTTCCTCCTCTCTCTCTGCCTGCCTCTGCCTACTTGTGATCTCTGTCAAATAAATAAATAAAATCTTTAAAAAAATAGGTCAAATGATAAAACACAGATTTTTCTGAACTTAGTTTCATAGTATGAATACCATGGTTTGATTTACTTTACTACCTCTGCCCTTATTTCTTTTCTTTTTAGTGTAGGAACATCACCAACCCACCTCTTGGGAGACAGATGAACAGAGGTACTTGGGTTAAACATCTGGGAGCAGAACATGCTGGAGATTCGAAACCAGGACGCAAAACTTGAGGACCGCGTGCTTTCACAGGGATTCTACCTGAGTCAGGCGAGCAGCTGAGCCCAAGGGGCAGAAGGACAGAGAAAATCATGAAGCTTATTCCCGACTGAGTGCAAAGCCCAGCTTGATTGTAGGGCTCAACCCCACGACCCATCTCCCAGCCCACATTTCCTGGGAATCAGAGAAACTCTCATATCTGATATTTTCAAAATTTCTTTCAACTTTCATCTTCCAGGGGGAATGAAATTAAGTATTCCCAGTCGGGGGGAACAAATCTTCCTCATCACCTGCTTGGTTACTCTGTCTTTCCATGTTTTTCTCAACCAGCTAAAATGCTAAATAAAGTGACCATTTCTCCAAAAAAGGTTATCAGTGATTGAAAACCTACCAGACTGAAAGTGTGAGTCATGATTCAAATTCCCTGAAAACTCCAGTTTATAACCACTTCCCCCAAATTTCCATTTATAAATAGAAAAATCAAGAATGAACTGGTTTTCTTTTTAAATCCACTTCCTCGTCTCTAAAAAATTAGCTTACTGCACAACTTCACCCAACACATGTTTATTGTTCTGATCGAAGCAATTCTAAATAAAGCTGAATTGCTGAAACTTCCTGTTACTTTTCCAGCAAGAGCTGATAACATTCAGCATGAAATTTCACTTTCACGTAAAGGATGTTTAAGGATTTTCTAATTCGACTCCAGCAGAAGTTGCTTGATTCCTTGTTACTACGAAACCCATAGCAACAAAAACAAAAAGACAAATCAGGAAGAACTCTTCATCTTAAGAAATTGCAGTCAAACCACTAAATGTCAGTTTTGGAATAACAGAAAGGAGGCAGGTTAATAAAATACAGCAAGAATGATAAAAGTTGAGTTATTGGGGCAAGGACAATATGCATTTTGATTTTGATAGTTACTTCCATATTGCCCTTGTAGGAGACGTGCCAATTTCACCTTCCTGGGGTAACTAAGGAGGGCATCTATTTCCATACAGCCTTGCCTTCACTGGCTGTCACACTTTTTTCCAATCTGATAGGCACAAGGTGGTATCTCTTTGCAGTTTGTTTTTGTTTTTAGGCAGGGAGAGAGTGAGAGAGAGAGAGAGAGACAGATGGACAGGGTGAAAGATTCTTAAGCAGGCTCCATGCCCAGCACGGAACCTGATGGGGGGCCCGATCTCACAACCCTGAGATCATGACTTGAGCCAAAATTGAGTCAGATGCTTAACTGTCTGAGCCACCCAGGGGCCCCATCTATAGTTTTAATTTATATGTATCTGATTTGGAGCGAGGTTAAGTAATCTGTCATATGTTTATAAACCATTTGTATTTCCTCTTCAGGGAACCATTATTTTCAGAGCCTTTGCCCAGTTTTCTATTTTGGTCCTTTTTCTATTAAATTGTAAGAACTCTTTATATACCGAAGAGATTTGTCTTTGTTGTGATTTGCCAGTATTTCCCACCCCCCCATGTTGCCATTTGTCTTTTGACTAAGCAGTTGTTTTGGCTCAATGTAAAGAACTTTATTTCTTTATTTATTTTTATAATTTGATTTAAAAAATTTTTTTAAATATTTTATTTATCTATTTGACAGAGATCACAAGTAGACAGAGAGGCAGGCAGAGAGAGAGGAAGGGAAGCAGGCTCCCTGCCGAGCAGGAGCCGAAGGCAGAGGCTTTAACCCACTGAGCCACCCAGGTGCCCCTAAAAATTTTTTTAAAAAGATTTTATTTATTTATTTGACAGAGAGAGAGATCACAAGTAGACAGAGAAGCAGGTGGAGGTGGGGGCGGAAGCAGGCTCCCTGCTGAGCAGAGAGCCCCATGCAGGGCTTGATCCCAGGACCCTGAGATGGTGACCTGAGCCGAAGGCAGAGGCCTAACCCACTGAGCCACTCAGGAACCCCTCAACGTAAAGAACTTTAATCCCAAAGATTTTCTAAGTATTTGTGTGCCCCAAGGAGGCTATTGAGATAGAAGACTCCTATTTGGACAGACACAGAAATCCGCCAGTTTGGTGTGCACTGGTGGGCCCATGGTCAATGATTCCCACCGAGAGATGAGAAAAAGGGGACTGAAACTGCTCTGTGTGTGTGGTATCCTCTCCATGACGGGCAGGAACCCTTGGGAACGCATTTCTCCTCCTCAAGATGGATTTAGGCGCACATTCCACCTAAGGCTTCCCATCAGAGAATGGAAGGGCACTAGGAGGAGGGGTCCTGCCTCCCCTCCCTGATAGGGAGTGTCCAAGAGTGTGCAGAGCCCCCTTCACATGGTCTGTGCCAGGGCACCCTGGTGTTATTCTAGCTCCAATACATCATTTTTGGAAATGCACAGCTGGGGCTAACCGAGTCCTGGCAGTTGGGTCAAGAAAGAATTCTTGAGATGTCTTAGGTGCATTATGTCCACGGGACAAGAGCCAAGGACAGAAAGATCTGCTGCCCCAGGATTACGAGCAAGTGATTTTATACCTTGGGGTTGGGAGAAGTAAAGATAAGGGAAGATTTTAAAGGGCTTTCGTATGTTAAAGAAGACTGTCAGGATCCTGGAGGAATGTCGCGGTCTGCCTATCTCAAGTATTTGTCGATGGGCTGCAGGTTATATGGAGAGTAATTTTATCCACATTCCCTCTGCCTTTGTTTCCCACATCCTGGCGAGAGGGGCAGATAGATCCTCGCACAAGATTTATTTTAGCCACGGTGGCTGGGTCGACAGTGTTGTCATTATCTTGCGCTGATAGAGAGCTTAGTAGCTTGCCCAGGCACCCCCGGGCGCTTGTTGGAGGGGGCTGTGTGCCAGCGGGACCTAAGGAAGCTTGGAAGCCCCGCCCATCCCAGTGCTAGAGCAGGTCCCAGGAGCAACGTTTCGGGAAGGAAGGGCCAACAGCCTCATCCGAGCAGACTTGCTGAGGTCTGAGATGGACGTCTTCCATCTTCCATCTCCCCGTCCGCCTCATCTATCATCTCTCAGAGCTCTCTGGGCTCTGCCCAGGCTCCCAGAGCGTTGCACAAGTCGCCCGGAATTTTTGCGCGCACGCGTGTCACTTTCTCACGCAGACACACGGACAGAGCCCGGGCACGACAGCACTGGCACGCACACAGCCCGGGCGGAGCGCTCGGGAGCAGGCGGCTCTGCACAGACCGTGCGGTCGGCGGGGCGATGGCCCCCCCGCTAGCGGGGCCCGGGCGGGGAGCCGGGCAGTTCAGGGGAAGGAACCTAATTTCACCGTGAGGGGGGGCCCGATGGAGAGCGGGAGGAAAACCCGGGCATTCAGGGGACGACCCTCCCTCCGGGGGAAAGGGTTCTTCCTAGAAGGTCCGCGGGCTTTTCTCAATGCTTTCGGAGAAATGAAGCCGGGGGCAATTTCCTAGGAAGTCGAGCAAACTGGGCCGGGCCTGAGGTCCCGCCCGGTCCCGCCCCGTCCCGCCCCACAGGGGCGGCCGGGGATCTCCCCCGCCCGGGCCGAATCCCGGGCAGGAGGCCTCCCGTAGGCCCTGCCCCCTCGCCCTCCACCCGGCTCCACCCCGCCCCGCCCCGCCTTAGCCCAGCCCACAACATGTTCCTCCGACCCGCCCTCTAACCCCGCCCACTAACTGGCCGCGCGAGGGGGGTGTGGCGGCCGCAGCGGCGGGGGCGGGGCCAGCCTCACCCGGAATGAAAATAAACGGCGGCCGCTGCCGCATCCGGGCACTCGGCGGGTCGCGGCGGGCGCGGTGGTGGCGCAGGTGAGGAGGCGGCGGCGGAGCGTCCGGTTCCCGGCGCGGGCCTCACCGGCGCTGTCTGGTGCCCCGGTTCCCCGCACGACCCCGACGCATCCCCTTCCCGGGACGGGGCGCGGCCACAGCGGCGGGCGGTGGGCGGCGAGCGCAGAGGCTGCCTGGGGCTTGGGGACGCGCCGACGGTTCGCGCGGCCCTAGGTCTGCGCTGGGCTGGGCCCGGGTGGTGGGGGTTTCTGTGGAGTTGTTCTGGGGGAGGCCGAGGAAGAGACGTACTCGCTAAGTAGACCTCATTAGCGGGACAAAAAGCTTGAATGCTAACACTGCTATTCCAGATATGTCATTTGGGATTCACATTTGCAGTCAAATGTTTGGTTTTCTTTGCTATTTAATGAGAAAATGTGGTTGATTCTGCATTTCTCTGATGATCTGGTTCCGCATTTGTCATCTCCTTCCCTTACTCTTATTTTTTAATACGAGAATCTTTTACTACTTCGCTTAAGAGAAAAGACAGTGTATTTTGAATATGCGCGTGTATATACGTATATTTGTAAAGCTCTGGGTAAAGGTCCCCATAGATCGATTCATTACAGAAGTGAAAGCGAAAATTTTAAAGGCGTAGTTGATAACGTTTCACTTTCAGTTTGGAGCGGTAATATTAATGAATTTCTGGGCTTCCTCCCGCCTCCCGTTCCCCACCCCACCCCCGTTTTATTGAGAAATAATTGACATACATGACTCCTTTTTTGGCTGTAATATGAAACATTGTGTGGCATGCATAATGAAACTTTCAGTTCTCCAGTTAAAACTGGAAACTGGTTTATTAAACTTTCTGCTTTTGATTTGATTTCAAGTATGTATCCTCTTTTTATTCTGCTTATAACCGACATTTTTGTAAATTTCAAAACAGCAGATTAATCTTTTTATTTTTTTTAAAGATTCTTTTTTTAATTTATTTGACAGAGATCACAAGTAGGCAGAGAGGCAGGCAGAGAGAGAGAGAGAGAGAGAGAGAGAGGAGGAGGAAGCAGGCTCCCCGCTGAGCAGAGAGCCCAATGTGGGGCTCCATCGCAGGACCCTGAGATCATGACCTGAGCCAAAGGCAGAGGCTTTAACCCACTGAGCCACCCAGGTGCTCCAGATTAATCTTTTTTAAACATTAAGTCTCATGCCTATGGACCTGCATCTGTTCAGTTGATTTGGTCAGTGGGTAGAGTGTGGGGTGCACACTGCATTTGTGAAACCCTTTGGGTCTTTAGACCTTACAAAGAGCTTGAGTTCATGCATAAGAAGCCCATAAAATGATCATCCCTCCCCGTTGGTATTTTATCCAGAATTCATGAAGATTTGTGAGTAGGGAACTGTGTATAGTGGTTGTGTGAGTTATTTGTGTTTCGTGCTTTTCTACGTGAGCAGCAGTTTGTTAGTGGTTGAAGATCTCTAGGGTGTTTTCTCGTGGGTCACCTGGGTGCACAGCAGCCTCCTCTTGATGTGTTTGTTCCTTACACCCTTTCCTCCTCCCTGCCCTAATGACCCTTTTTCTCTCCCCAGACTGATATGAAATAGATTTGAACTTTCTTTTAAAATAGTCATTTATGGGGGCGCTGGGGTGGCTCAGTGGGTTAAGCTTCTGCCTTCGGCTCGGGTCATGATCTCAGGGTCCTGGGATCGAGCCCCACATCGGGTTCTCTGCTCACAGCAGGGAGCCTGCTTCCCTCTCTCTCTCTCTCTCTCTCTCTGCCTGCCTCTCTGCCTACTTGTGATCTCTGTCTGTCAAATAAATAAAATCGCTTAAATAGGGACGCCTGGGTGGCTCAGTTGGTTAAGCGGCTGCCTTCGGCTCAGGTCATGATCCCAGCGTCCTGGGATCGAGTCCCACATTGAGCTCCTTGCTTGGCAGGGAGCCTGCTTCTCCTTCTGCCTCTGCTGCCACTCTGCCTGCCTGTGCTCGCTCTCTCTCTCTCTATCTCTCTCTCTGACAAATAAATAAAATATATTTTTTAAAATCGCTTAAATAAAATAAAATACTCACTTATGGAATACACTGAAGTTAACAAACTTGATTTTAAAATTAGGCGAACTGGGTTTTGGGGGTGTGGAATACTGCAGGCTCTATATAGAAAAAGAGAAAGTTACTTATCAAGGTTATGTTAACCCTTAGATCTATTTTTCACTCTTGTAGAACTTGTCTTCATCATTTAGAAGCTAATTGCCCTTTTACTTTTCTAACTCCTCTGATGGCAGTTTGACATCTCCAGCAGCCTTCCCTACCTCTTTGAACTGCAATGCTGGTGAGGGATGAGTAGACCAACTCCTTTGCTGCCAGGGGCTTCTTTGGGAGAGACTAGTTACATAGACAGGCCAGACAGGCAGCAAAGGATTGTGGGACAAAACGCAAAGTCCTGTGTTGTAGGCGGAAATCCCCCGTGCTAGGTATGGCACTGCCTAACTTTGTGACTTTGGCTGAGTCATTTTACAGCCCTGGGGCCTGGGTGTTTTCAGCTGTAAAGTGATGATCCAACTAGTGTTAGATTTGAATAGTACATAGATCTACTGTTGTGTGCTTATTGCAAACTATATAAAACTTTTCTAGCAAAACCTTTTAATTTTAAAAATTCAGATATAGAGAATATTGCTAATTCATGGTTCCAGCCAGCTTTTATGTTTACCCTACCAAGGTGGTTGATCTTTGTGCTAAACTCACCAAAATACAAATATAAGAGAGTTTATGTATGTATGTTGAATTGTTTATGAAAGTTAACAGCTTTAAGGACTCATCTTTCTCTCATTTGATCTTTTCTCTTAAGTCAGAGAATAATAGTTTAAGAAACAGAAAAGTATAATAAACCTTGCTACATTTAAGCAACTTTGAAATACATATTTTATGTAACATGTAATGTGTAACTATATATAGTGTATTTTAGCATATGTATAGAATGTGTATATTTTAGACACATTAAGAGCTAGTTAAAACCCTAATCTAAAAGTAATTTAGAGGGGCGTCTGGGTAGCTCAGTCAGTTAAGCGTCTCCCTTCAACTCAGGTCATGATTCCATGGTCTTGGGGTCAAGCCCCACGTTGAGCTCCCTGCTCAGTGGGGAGACTGCTTCTCCCTCTCCCTCTGCCTGCTGCTCCCCCTGCTTGTGCACTCTCTCTCTGTCAAATAAATAAAATCTTTAAAAAAAAAAAAAGTGATTTAGATTAAACAGGAGAGGGAGGTGTGGGGGGGAGCTCTTCTTACCACATTGACCGCATCAGCATGTTTGGTAAGTTATGAAATGCTTTGAAATGTAGTGTGGAGTTTTGTTTATGTACTGTTTTGCTTTCAAGAATGGCGCAAAAGAAATATCTCCAAGCAAAATTGACCCAGTTCTTAAGGGAAGACAGAATTCAACTTTGGAAACCTCCATATACAGATGAAAATAAAGAAGGCGGTTTGGCATTGAAGGTATTTTCTTTCAAGATATAAATAAATAGCAGCGTTGTAAGTCTCCTTGGTAAATAAGATTCTGAAGTCCCTGGAAATTTCCAGGTTTAACTGTGTAAATTTTTGGCGTAACCAAAAGTATTAGTGATAAGCAGGTGCCCACTTTAGAATTGACAGATTTATTTTTGTTTAGTAAGATTTTATTCATATGAGGATAGTCTCTAATTTCCTGGGCACATACTATTTTTAATACCTTCACAGTGTTTGTTACATGAAATTAGTAACTTGGGAACTGATTTTACCCTACTGGTGCGCAGTACTAATGGCACTAAGGGCGTGTATTATGTGTTCATGGGGAACAGCTGGTTGGTTCTCTGTTCTCCTTGCTATTGTGGTTTGCTATAAAACAATGGCTCCCATCCCCCAGCTTTTTTTATACTATGGCTATCTGTTCATTTGTCCAAAACACTTTTCTAATACTTCCATCTCAATTTTTTATGGCAACATCAGAAATGGCATTATTTTACATGGAGTGAGGGTTCTAGAAATTGAAGTTTGCCTGCTTTTTCAGATAAAAACGTTAATCATTTTTGACAGAAATCTTTTATATTGGAGTATAGCATGTACTTCTTTGCTTTCTCTGTCCAAGTATCCTGAGATAAATGATGGATTGTTTATCAGGAACTAAAGATTGTCACAAGGGCATCACATTATCCAGTGCAGTGACACAGTGATGTGCTTGGGAGGGAAGAGGTTTCTTTCCTGTCTTTCCCATTCCTGACAGGCCTCACTTTTTATTTTTTGCAACCCATCTTGTGACCTTTTTTCTGAATTTACTTGTTATAGTCCCTTGGCTTCGAAGCTACGTATGGCATAATAAGAGAACTATTTGGTCTTCGTCCCCAGTACCTGACACGGAGCTCCTAAAACACTTGGAATATTCCCAGTGGTAAGGGGGATAGGAGCATCTTTTGTTCTAATGAGGCAACTCTTGGTAATACCTTCAGGATGGGGCTGGTGGCCAAAAAGACCAAACTTCAATTAGAAGATGAGACTTTTAGGGGCCTGGGTGGCTCAGTTGGTTAAGCGTCTGCCTTCAGCTCAGGTCATGACCTTAGGGTCCTAGGATGGAGCCCTGCCTTGAGCTCCCTGCTCAGTGCAGAGTCTGCCTCTCCCTCTGCCCATCCCCCCATTCATGCTCTGCTCACTCTCTCTCAAATAAGTAAATAGAATCTTGAAAAAAAAGGAAAAAAAGGATTAGATTCTCAGCCTACTTTTCAACCTTGGGGAGAGGAGAGGGCTAGCATTGAGTTAATCACCGGAGACCATTGATGTAATCAGTCATGCCCACTGTAATGGAGCTCTTAAAAGCCCTTAAATTATGGGTTTCAGGGAGCTTCCAGACTGGCAGACAAACCCATGTGCTGAGAGGGTGGCACGCCCTGACCCTCAGGGATAGAAGCTCCTGCACTCAGGACCCTCCCAGACCCACCTGTGTGCCTCTTCACCTAGATTTTCATCTGTGTCCTTCATCACAAACTATGATTATAAGTATAGCATTCTTCTGAGTTCTGTTGAGTTGTTCTAGCGAATGATTTTACAACCAGTACCAGCGATTGAGAATTTTTTGTTAAGAAAGTTATTTAAAGGGCGCCTGGATGGCTCAGTCGTTAGGCATCTGCCTTCGGCTCAGGTCATGATCCCAGGGTCCTGCTCAGCAGGAAGCCTGCTTCTCCCTCTCCCACTCCCCCTGCTTATGTTCACTCTCTTGCTGTGTCTTTCCCTGTCAAAGAAAGTTATTTAAGTCTAATTTGACTTGTTCTCACAAGTTAGAAAAATGAGAATGTCTTCTTTGTGTTTTTTTTTTTTTCTTTTGGTCTCCTCCCATGGAGTTGATCACTCCATTGTTCCTTAAAGTAATTTATAATGCATTACAGTGACATAAGTCATGGCCCACTTTTCCTTTACACCTAGAACAATCCCAGTTATTTTCACATCTTCTGTTTGGTCTGTTTTCCTATTCTTTGTTTTTATTTTTCCCTGGATCCTTTCTAGCCTCTATATCTCTCTAGATGCCAAGCCCATCTGGATTTCCCTCCGATGGGCTGACCACCAGTCAGCAGTTTCTTTTCTTTCTTTCTTTTTTTTTTTTTGAAGATTTTATTTATTTATTTAACAGAGAGAGAGAGATCACAAGTAGGCAGAGAGGCAGACAGAGAGGGGGAAGCAGGCGCTGGTGTCTGGCTTCCTTCATAACGTTCCTTCATAACTTCCATCATAACTCCCCGCTGAGCAGGGAGCCCTATGTGGGGCTTGATCCCAGGACCCTGAGATCATGACCTGAGCCAAAGGCAGAGGCTTTAACCCACTGAGCCACCCAGGTTCCTCATTGCCTTAGAGTCTTTCATAAGCCGTTCTGTACCGTGCCCCTTTTTTGAGTTGGCACTACATTGATCTCTTTTCTGATTTTGCTTCACAGGACCTTGCTAAGAAGTACTCTGACAGGCTAGAATGTTGTGAAAATGAAGTAGAGAAGATAATCGAAGAAATACGTTGCAAAGCAATCGAGCGTGGCACAGGAAATGAAAATTATAAAACAACAGGAATTGCTACAATTGAGGTCTTTTTGCCTCCACGGCTAAGAAAAGTGAGTGATTTTCCCAAAAGAGTACGTGTAGCAATGCTTTGTTGACTTAGTGATAAATTACAATTTTTTTTTTAAAGTTACAGTCCAAAGTGAAAAGTAACTAAGTAACTTCGCATGCTGAATGTTTATCAATTTCAGAGTTAATTTTGGGATTTTTAAACTGGAACATTTACAGTGTAAGTTTGTTCCTCTTAGGCCTCCCAAACTTCACAAAGCCACACATCACATGCTTACCTTTTCTAGAGTTTGAATGAGCGTTTAGAATAATGGGGACTTAGAAGAGTACTTCCGGTTTTCCCAGACCGTGCACAGTAGGACACATCAGGAAGGATGTCTCCCTTTTTTCTGTGCTGCTGGAGGCTACAGGGTAGTCAGCTGAGTGCTCAAGCAGGGCCACCTCCTGGCAGGGCCACGTCCTCAGTAGTTCAGGTCCAGAAATGGCATTGGGGCAGGGTACCCAAAGGTTGCTGGCCTCTGAGCACTGATCAGTGTTAATCATTTTCAGAAGATATGAAAATATATAAATATGTGTGTCAGAGCTCCCACAGGACCCAGCAGTTTCACTCTAAGAGAAATGAAAACCGTGTCTGTGCAGAAGCTTTGCTCATGAATTCTTATAGCAGCTCTGTTCACAAAAGAGCTCTGTCTAGCTCTTCCTAGCCAGAAGGTGGACACAGCCCAAGTGTCCATCAGTGGTTGAGCAGATAAATGCACTGTGGCCACACGCTGGAACATCCTTCAGCCATGAAGAGGAGTGGAGTGCTGACGCATCGTCAATGTGGCGGAACCGCAGAAACGTTATGAAGGAAGCCAGACACCAGCGCCACGTGCTGTATAGTTCCATTCGTACGAAACGTCTAGAATGAGTAAATCCATAGAGACCGAGATGAGATTAATGGTTGCCTGGGGCTTGGGGGATAAAGGGAGAGAAAAGGGGGCACAAAATATGGTATTTCTTGGAGAGGATGATGAAAAAGTTCTGAAATTTGATCATGGTTGTGTAACTTTATAATAATGGAAACCACTGACTCATATTTTAAACAGGTGAGCTTTATGAAATGTAAATTTTATCTCATTAAAACTTGAAACAATGTCTAAGAAAAATATAGAACTGTATGAGAAAGAGGAAATTATGTATGTGTCTACCTCAGGATGCCCATTCATGAAGTCAAAGGGTAATATATGAATAAAGGCCTCTTTGCTAGTATGTAGCACCTGGGAAGCCAGACCACCAGTCAGAAAGCTGGCTGGCGAGTGTGGAATCTGAGCAGGTTTGCATGGTCTCCTAGGCTTTCGTAGTGATGCCGCTTTTTCCTCCCGAGCCCAGCCAGGGGGGAATGAAGAGGTTCCAAGATGGCGTCTCTGTCCACTCCCTGCTCAGTGGGCACGGTTCCCTGAGGGTGGCTGTGGTGCCGAGGTGGTGGGCTGGGCCCTTGTGTCCTGTAGGCCAGCTTCCGTGAGTGAAGACACATCACAAACCCCTCTGAACGTCTTGCTTTCCCCCAGAGGCTGACGCCCTTCCTGGGGTACACACTTCTACCCCCTTGAGGGCTGCTAGGTCACAGGGTCAGCACGTGCCAGGTCGTGTGCGGTAGCTTCTCCGCCTGGCGTGCCTCATTTCAGTCCCTAACATTGATACCAACCTTCCTGATTTTCTAGACGGAGTAATAGCACCACAAAGTGTCACGCCGAAGTACATTTTCTTTCTTTTTAAAAAATTTTTAATTTAAATTCAGTTTAGTTAACATATAGTGTATTATTAGTTTCAGGGGTAGAATTTCATGATTCATCAGTTGCATATAACACCCCGTGCTCATCACATCACGTGCCCTCCTTCGTGCCCATCCCCCAGTAGTTACCCCATCCCCCCCCCCCCCCCCCCTCCAGCAACCCTGTTTTTTCCCTGGAGTTAAGAGTCTCTTAGGGTTTGCCCCCCTCTCTGTTTTTATCATGTTGTATTTTCCCCCTTCCCCTAAGATCTTCTGTTCTGTTTCTTAAATTCCACATACGAGCGAAATCATACTGTATTTGTCTTTCCCTGACTGACGTAGTTTGCACAGCAGACAGTTACTTCCATAGAGTTCCTTCTGTACAGTTTCTTTTATTTGCCTTTTTAAAAATAGGATAGGAAAAACCTGTTGGAGACGCGGCTGCACATCACTGGCAGAGAACTGAGGTCGAAGTAAGTATCTGGCTGTCCGGAGCCGCAGCTGCTCTCGGCCCTCCCGCACTGGCTCGTGGGGTCCTTTGACAGTCCTGTTAGACAGCTGGGCAGGGACCATTCTCCTCACTTAGTGGAAAGGAACATTGAGGCGTGGCCACTGCAGAACGCGATCAGGCTCACACTGGCAGTTAAGGGCAGAGCAAGAACTCAAGACTGGCACCATTTGCCTTCATTTCCTGGTATAACTTGAGACCGGCGGGAGCTCTGTGCCTCCCAGCTAACAGGTACGTGATAACGTGCTTGAATAGTGAGTGAATGACATAAATAGAGATAATCATCAGATCATTAGTTTTGAATTTCATTTCTTAGTGCGTTCATCACTTGCTGTGACATTCAGCAAAGTGTTTTAGCCACATTCAGGCTGTTGGCCCATCTGTGAAAAGAAAACATACCTGTCACGTACTGGTGACAGTCTTACTCTTGAGACCCGTTTGGTTATGTCATCCACGTCTGTATTTTTAAACGGTAAGTGTTTTGAGTACCTCCAGCGCTAGCCGGCTCTGGTTCTGAAGCTCTGGTTCTGAAGCTGATTTTCTCATTTTCTTTGGTCTACTTGAGGGCTGTTAGGGACGGATTCAGGAAGCATCATTCATTCAGCGCACAGGAGTAGATTGTCCGGAGCAAGCCTCTGTTACGGGCTTCTCCTAGGAGACTGCAGGAGCCTAGAGAATGGATTTTCTCCGGACACGCGGAGAGGGCCATCCTCTTGCGATGCACGTTCCCCACGCGTGGTCTCCACTTGATGAGGAAACAAGTAGTAAAGCAGAGAGTTGACGAAAGAACATTGTGTCTTACACAGTTTCGAGTAACGGTGTAGAAAGCTGGCTCTATCGTGGAGCAGCGTTGGGGAGGCGGGACATCGAAATACTGGGCGTTCCTAAGGGAAGTGTATAAAATAGTGGTCATGATTAAACTCCATTTATCGGATAATAATAAATTGATTACCTGCAGCCCGTATCGGTTTATTTTACAGAATTGCTGAAACCTTTGGATTTCAAGAAAATTACATCAAAATTGTCATAAACAAGAAACAGCTTCAACTCGGTAGGTCATGGCAAAGTGCAGATTTTCTGTCGTCTTAGTGCAACGACTGCGTCTTTTTTCTCACTGTTTATCTATTCACAAATTTCTGGTGGCTTTACTGCGTATATACTCTAGAACAGGTTACTGTAGAGCTGATTAAAATAGAAACATAAAGCAGGAAACAACCCTTCTAATCGGTATTTACTGTGGTTCTGTGCTGGTGGGGAGAAAAGACGCTTGTTGCGTTCCTGAGGAAATGTTACAGAACGGGAGTAGAGGTGTGCTCAGAGTGAAATGGGGGTTCCAGTAAGTTCTCTCCAAGGCAGAAGGGCTGAAGCTGAGTGAAGGCAGTGGGGCGTGTTCTGATTGAGAGAGCCTCCTATCTGGGGCCCCCTGATGTGATTTGAGCAGTTGAAAAAGGTTTGGTAAGGTTGAGTGTAGAAAGTTGGGGGGAGGGCAGTGCTCTTTAAGGATGGAGGGCCACACAGAGGCCACAGTGAAAAAGTTATGGCAGTGGTTCTCAACCGGGGGCAGTTTTGCCACCGGGGACCTTTGGCAAGACGTGGAGACATTTTTGGTTATCGTGACTTGGTTGTGGGGTGGGGATGGAGGCTTATGCTCCTGTCACTCAGGGAGTCAAGACCAGGGATGCTGTGGAACCATCACACAGCACAGGACAGCTCCCACGACAGAGACTTACTTGGCCCAGGATGGCCGTAGTGCTGTCGTGTAGAAGACCTGGGCTCTGTGAACTCATGCAGTATTAGAAGGTTCCTCTCAAGAGAGGCTGGAAGCCACAGATGCTGGGGGGTGACCTGATACATTTTGGTTTTAAACATTCCTGTGGGTGCAGGAGGGGAATGGACTTGAAGGAGGCATGAACGGCCTTTGGAGACCAGCTAGCTGTTGTAGCCGCTGAGGTAGGCACTACAGCCGGCTTGCAGGAGGCTCTTAGGGCTTACAGAGTCAGGTTCACATCCTAGCTTGGTGGAACGCAGCCTGCACACGGCCCTAGCCTGCCTTCTCTGCCAGCCATTCCCCATCGTCTGTTTCCAGTGTCATGGGTAGCTTTTCACTGTCCTCTCATCTCTGTGACACTTCTGTTCCTGGTATTTCTTCACTGGGCGGAAACCCTTGATTTCATTGTTATCAGAGCCGTCAATTTCCACCTTATATCCTTTGTGTTTAAATAAGGTCTTTCCCCAAGCCCAGGGCCTCACGGTCTTCTGCGTTTTTGTGTATTAATTAGCCTAACCTGCCTGAGGTCTGCAGTCTGTCCACAGCCCCCTTTACATATGAGTAAAGGCGAAGGATCCAGCTTCTCTAATATCCCCTGCTAGACTTGCCTTTGCCACACTGACCCATGGTGCCTCCTTTATTAGAAGTCTTTTTCTGCACTTCCCATCCTTTCCATTTACCTGTAGGTTTATTCCTAGACCAGAACCCTAAAGGTTTTTTTTTATTGGGATATCATGGACAGAGAACATTAGTTTCAGGTACACAACATAATGATTCAGTGTTTGTATATATTGTGGAGGGCACACGATAATGTCAGCTCACATAGTGAAACTTTTTTTTTTTCTTGTGATGAGAACTTTTAAGATTTTACTTCCTAGCTATGTTAAAATATACAATATAGTATTATTAACTGCAGTCACGTGCTGTGTGTTACATTCCAGGACAGACTTATTTTGTAACTGGAAGTTTCTGCCTTTTGACTACCTTCACCTATAGAGTTTTTTTTTATGATTGTGGTTTTGTTGTAGTTTTAAAATCTAGTAAGATAAGTCCTGTTCTTGGCCCTTCTTTATCGAGGTGACTTGGCCATTGGTGTATCTTTATTTTTCTTCATAAATGTTAGAATGTTTGTCAAGTTTCTCAAGGAAAAAAAATTTAATGGCGTTTTCCAGAAAAATATTCCAATTTATATACTTATAGTTTATAGTATCTCATTTTTTAAAAAGATTTTATTTATTTATTTGACAGACAGAGACCACAAGTAGGCAGAGAGAGAGGGAGAAGTAGGCTCCCTGCTGAGCAGAGAGCCCGATGGGGGGCCGATCCCAGGACCCTGAGGCCATGACCTGAGCCGAAGGCAGAGGCTTAACCCACTGAGCCCCCCAGGCACCTCTGTTTCATTATTTTAAAATCTATATGCATCTGTGTTTATTTTTCATTTTAGTGGTTTATTTGCATCTTTGACTTAATTTTTGTTGGGTTTATGTATTCTATTAATTTTTCACAGAACCAACTTTTGATTTGGTGAATATACTTTCATTCTGTTTCATCACTGTCTGACACAGTCTTTTTTCCCATTTTATGTGTAAGGCCCTGGGTGTTACGTGCTTTACCCAGGACCACAACGTTCAGAAGAACCCAAGAGGTTTGCTTTTAGCTGCCACAGTGCGCTCCCCTCACAGTTCCCCGCTGCACTGTGGCTTCTCACCTGTTGCTGGGAGCTGGGGGTGTTACTTCTCCAGTTGGAGGGCGTGGATATTACCCTCTCACCAGTGACAGAATTATGCCGCCAGACATCGGCGTGTGCTCACCGAGCCTGGGGCGTGGTGGCTCGCGAGTACTCGCGCGGCTTTAAGAGTTCCGTTGAACAGAATGGACCGTCACCAGTACACAGCGTGTTTTTGGCTCTTTTCGTGAGAGGCATTTCTGAATTTTACAGGGAAAACCCTTGAGGAACAAGGCGTGACGCACAACGTGAAAGCCATGGTGCTTGAACTCAAACAGTCCGAAGAGGATGTGAGGAAACACTTCCAGGTTGAGGAGGAAGAGCAAAATGAAGCTGAGCTCAAGGAAAAAAGGATCCAGAGGACCAAGAGAGGCCTGGAGATACTGGCGGAGAGAGGTGCGCAGAGCTCTGGGCGCGCGCTCTTTCCCTCTAGGCTGGAAGGGATGCGGGGCGGGGAGGCCGGGGGCGCCGTGGTCACAGTTCGCAGCGACTTTTCTTCCCCGCAGTCTCATACTCCTAACGTCCCGTTACTGTGTTCTGGTGTGGGATTAACGGACTTCCTTTCGGTTCTATTGCAGCTGAGATGGTGGTGGATCCAGAAACCACACCGTATTTAGACATAGCCAACCAGACGGGCAGATCAATCAGAATTCCTCCGTCAGAAAGAAAGGTAAGTACTATAGAGTTTACGGCTGAAGCCTTGATTTGTTGTCAGAACAGAAGTGGTTTTCTAGCTGTTTTGTCTTGGACTGTCACAAAGGACTAGAAACCGTTTTCCACGGGAACTTCTAAACAGGATGGAAGCCTGTGACACGCTCCTGCGTCCCCCAACTCAGCCTGTGACGTTCAGTGCCGTAGAACAGAATGGCTCGGTGGCATGTCCCTCAGCAGGGGTGAACGTTCCCAGGTGACGTGATCCACTGCCTTCCGCACAGGCAGCTCCCCGTGGCAGTGCTGGTTTGGGTGTTTTTTTGTTTTTTGTTTTTGTTTTTTACCAGAGGGCATGTCCTCTAAAGGATAGACCAGAATAGGGAGCTGGGGGGCAGGAGGAGGGGCGTGTAATTTGGGAAAAAGCCGGACAGGTGATTCTGCCATCTCTCCCCTGCCTTTCCAGTAATTTGGATTAGGCAGGAGGTGGTTTTATCTTTGAATACATCGCAGGGGTCTTTGCAGGAGCATTCGACAGCTGGGACCCAGAGGTCAGTATCTGAGCTGGTCCAGTAGCTTCCGATAATGAAGAGCTATAATGACTGTGGGTCAAGTCCATTTTAATTGTTCTGTCTTTAAAGGACAAGTTAGAGTAGGCTTCACTCCATGACTTACATGGTTGAAAATGAAGGATTAAAGTTAAGTTTTAATAAGAACTTGGTAGCTATCAGTGGATTGATGCTTGTTTATTTTTAAAATGTTGGTAATTATTTGCCCACAACTCTCTTACATTAAATGATGATATCCAGGGGCATCTGGCTGCCTCAGTCAGTGGAGTGTGTGACTCGATCTCGCAGTTGTTAAGTTTGAGCCCCATGTTGGGTGTGATTTAATTTTTAAAAATCTTTAAAAAAATAAATGATATCCAGACTTTTTGGGAAACCTTTACAAAGCTGAATTGTATGAAAATTCAAATTTAAATATTAATGAACTTAAAAACATTTTTGGATTGCCCTTTCTTTTTTTCAAGTAAGCTCTGTGCCCAATGTGGGGCTTGAACTCAGAGCCACAAAATCAAGAACAGCACCCTCTACTGACTGAGCCAGCCAGGCACCCGTGGATTGCCTTTTAAAAATTGTTTTAGGAATACTGGAGTTGACAGATACTTCAGAAAAAAACTTGATTAAAATTAGAAAGTGAGGGGCGGCTGGGTGCCTCAGTCCGTTAAACATCTCCCTTTGGTTCAGGTCATGATCCCAGGGTCCTAGGATGGAGCCATGTTTGTGTGTGTGTGTGTGTGTGTGTGTGTGTGTTCGTGTCCCCCCCTTCCCCCCCACTCCCTGCTCAGTGGGGAGCCTCCTTCTCCCTCTCCCTCTGACCTTCCCCTGCTGGTGCACGTGCACGTGCTCTCTTTCTCTCTCTCAAATCTTTATTTAAAACCCGAAAACTAGAAAGTGAAATGAATGCTTTTTTTTTTTTTTTTTAAAGAGCGCATGAGCAGGGGAAAGGGCAGAGCGAGAGAGAGAGAGAGAATCCCAAGCAGGCTCCATTGTGGAGTTCATCGCTCGGTTTTATGATCCTGAGATCAAGACCTTAGCTGAAACCAAGAGTCAGGTGCTTAACTGACTGAGCCCCCAGCTGCCTCATGAATGCTTTTTTTCGAAGAGATACAAGCATCACTGGCTGCTTGTTTATTTGTTCAGTCTTACTGAATACTAGAAATAGATCTAAATCAGCAGATACTGGAATAAACTGATGGAGACAGACAGACAGGTGTGGGTTATGACCCTGTCAGCCATGTTAAATTGAGTGCTTGATCTCAGGATTGAAATGAAATGAAGCTTTGATTATGTTTTTCTTAATTTTGGTTTTTGGATTGAGTTGTGATCTTGGGTTTTTAAAAAATCTTTATTTGACTTCTCTAGACTTGATATGCTTTTCATATAATTTGTTTTATTACAGTTTAAAGCAATGTTTTTTTTTAAATTCCGTATTTTTTTCTAGGCCCTTATGTTAGCTATGGGATATCATGAGAAGGGCAGAGCTTTCCTGAAAAGAAAAGAATATGGAATAGCCTTGCCATGTCTGTTGGATGCTGACAAATATTTCTGGTAGGCACTTTTGTACTTGGTGGTACCCGCCTTAAGGAAGATAGTCCAGGTTCTACCCAGCGCCGTCTCTCTGCCCGCACGCGTCAGGCTTCAGCTTTCTGCCCAAGACAGTCGTGAATGTGAAGAGAGTAGTTGCGGTGTAGACCAGTTTGTGAATTATTTTATCCCTTCAGATTGCTCATCTCTTCCCTATAAGGAACTTCATCAACACGCACTTGTTCTATTTGGATGGCCCGCCCGTAGCAGCTGTGTCTGTGCCTGCGCGGTCCGTCCCGCGGTCTCCATCAGCTGGTCCCGGCGGCTTCAGTGCGGGTGTTGGTGCTCATTCCCAAGTCCGTTGCTTCATTAGGGGCTGCACACAGTGACACCCTCTCTTTCCTTCTGCATTTATTGCTGGGATTCTTCCGAAAAGAAGTATTTTTCCTCACTGGCTCTTTGGTTACAATGAGGTACAGTTTGTAAAGGAAGAATAAAATGCTTGGTTCTTTCTTCTTACTTTCCCGTTTCAGAATAAATGAGGTGCTTCCCTTGAATTCCCCGAAGAGGATATCACCAGTGAGGTTTTTCTTTCCTCCTTTTTTTTTTCTTTTCTTTTTTTTAAGTATCAATATGAACTCAGATTTTAACACATTTGACGTTTTTCAGACCTCAGTGCTTAAATTGACCATTTGTGCCCAACACGTGGGTCCTGTGCTGCATCTTTTGGACCTGATCCCAGTGCTGGCTGGTGTCCAAAGGTGTTCCAGACTCATCCCAGACCAGGAGTCAGCAGTTCCCAGGGGCTCCTGATTCCTCTTGAGGGAAATGGTGCCGAGAGACTATAATCCTGGCAGAGGAGCTTGAAGAGTAGCCTTGGTATTTAAAAAGTTAACAACTTTAGGATTATTTTCTTTTCCATTTTGATGAAACCCCAAGATCTGCTGTACACTTGAAGCGGATAAATACAAATGTTTATAGTTTGCCAAGCATATTAGCAGCAAGCACCCTTGGGTTTTAAGTGAACAAACCCCAATTTAAACTAACTTAAGCGAAAAAAAAAAAAAGGATATTTGGCAAGGAGGTGGCCAGTCTGAAATTAGAACAAGGGCTCGGTTCCTCTCGGGTTTTCTTACTCCACCTCTTTGTCCCTGCCTCTGTGCTGCCTTCATTCTCTTCGGCTGTACACGGCGCAGGCTCAAAGTTAGGTCTGTCAAATGCAAACGCATTTTTCATTTCCTTCCATAATTGTAATTTTTTATTATGGAAAATTTCAAACATATATAAAAATAAAGATAGGTATAGTGAATTCCTATGTATTTTTTTTAAGATTATCTTTATTTGACACAGAGAGTGAGCACACAAGTAGGGGTGCGGCAGAGAGCAGGGAGCCCGATGCTGGGCTTGATCCTGGGACCCTGAGATCATGCCCTGAGCACTTTACCTGACTGAGCCGCTGAGGTGTCCCTCCCTCAGCAGTTACTGAGACATGGTTGGTTTTGATTTGTCTCTGTGAGCCTTTTTCAACCTTATCCCAGACAAATCCTCGAAATAATTTTCAGGTCTCCAGGAAGCCCTGAATAAAAATGACTATGTCTTCCGTTCACAGTACGTTACCATGTTCAGTAAGTCGTAGATACAGGAACCCAGTCACGGTTGTCAGTGCCTCCTTAGAGAATGACACTTTTCCCCTGAAGCTCTCGTTAGTCAGGCTGACTTAATAGCATCATTTTAGTGAGAGCGCTTCCTCTCGGTGGAGGTGATCGGCGCGGGCGCAGGTCAGGGACAAGGGTGGAAGAGACTTCAGTTCTGTTTCCTTTCCCACCTCCAGGTAAGCTGGCAGGTCTCACAGGACTTCGTTCTGCATCTTGGAGAATGGTGTGTAGTATATGACCAAGCGTTCTTTCTTTCCCTGTTTACAATGTAAAGTGGGAGTTCTGCTTTGGCCAAGAGGGATCAAGAGGGACCACATATCCTCTCACCTCAGACAACTGAAAATTTGGGCAAAGTGTGCGAACACCTCAGTTTTCTGGCAGTATAGGACAGCGATCCCTAAGGCGGGGGAACAAGTGAGGGGAGCCCTGGGACTGTTTCCTGGGGCTGCCTCAGGAGCCGGTCGACTGCAGTGCAGGGACGAGAAAGCCAGACGGGGCCTCCTGCTCTCCCCGGAGTTGCAGAAATGGAGCTGGGAATCCAGGGAGGCCGCAGCAGGCAAGGGGAGAGCAGCCTGGGGGAGCAGGTCCCAGAGCTTCAAAAGGTCTCCTTGGAGTATTCTGTTGAGTAACGACCCACACTTGCATGTGAGGAAGCCACCCCAGGCAGGGGAGGTCAGCACCCAAGAGGTGCAGAGAGCAATCTTTAGCACTCAGAAGGCCAAGAGTAATGGCGACGATCAGAGCCAGAACCACAGCGACAGACTTTCTGATTGAGCGTGGGCGTCCCAGGGAGATTTCAGAAGGTGTTGGCTCCTCAGGAGGGCAAGATCATCTCTGAAGGCTGCTGTGGTCCCACCTGACAAAGCTTAAAAACAAGCCTTAAAAGGATCACCTGCATCCCAGACAAAGTAGTATTTATCACAAGACGGCAACAGCCACCGGTGAAAAGTGAATGGTCATGCAAAGAAGCAGGGAAATACAACCCGTGGTAAAGAATGGAAACAGACCCGCAGGTGGCACGGAAGATGGAAGATAGAATCCGTCGGCTGGGCTGGGGCATTGACACGGTTGCTGTAACCGAATTCTGTATGTTCCGGAAGGTAGAGGAAGGACGGGGCATGTTGGATAGACGTGGGACGCCCACCAGAGAGCCGCACCGGCACCGCGGAGACGCCAAGCGCAGCCCCCTGGGTGGGCTTCGGTGCGGACTGGACGGCACCGAAGAAAAGATGGGTCCGTGCGAAGACGGGGCAGTAGAAATGCTCCAACAGGAAACTGAGCAAAGATAGACGGACACAACGTCCCGAGGTGGTAAGGCGGTTTCAGGTGACCCGATACGTGGATCATTGTAGTCCCTGAAAAAGGAGGCAGCCGGGCTCCCCTGCGGAATCTTAAGAAATAATAGCCAGAATTTTCCCCAGTTGGTTAAAAACTGTAAACCCCCAGATAAAAGAACCGCAGTGAGCCCCCAGGACAAGAAATAGGAAAAGCACCACCGAGGTGGACTGTGATCCAACTCCTTCAAGCCAGTGATTGAAAATGACTTTAGTCAACCTTTCCTGAAAAAAGAATGGAGATACATAAGCTTAGTTCGCCTTTCCTGAAACTGATCCCTTTATTTTACGTAAAAATTTTAAAATCATAAGGCAAATAGAATACATTTCTGTTAATTCACTGACTTCAGCTCAAGTGGGGTTTAATTTTTCTAAAGCTAGACTGAGTAGGCTTTACTTAAATGAATGTTGCTTATTTATTTTAATTAATGTTTTTAACATGAAAACTTACTGATCCTTGAGTGTGAAAGCTACTAAAACCATAGGCCAAGGTAGTAGTAATAAAATTATTCTCTAAGGTACAGTTTTATACAGGGCTTTAACATTTTTTTTTTCTGAGTGACATGATCAGGTTCAAATATAGGCCTAATAGTTTCAAAATTATTAACTCTGAAGTGTTGATTTCGTGATCCCTTTTATATAGGCCTCTACCTGAAAAGAAAGTGTTTTTGAAACGAAAAGAATGACACGTCCTTCGCTAGCCTGAGACCCGTGCTTGTTGCTCAGGCTGCCCAGTAGTCCCTTCTGAGCTGAGCTTGCACACGTGGTTCTATTTTTACCTGAAATGAGGCAGTTTCTGCCTTGCTCTATATGCGTATTAAACGTGAATGACCCCACATGCACAGGTAGGGGCTTGAAAACTGTGACAAAATGTCCCCTGCTTTCTTAGGGACAGCAGGATCGTCTTCTCTCCTAGAAAAGGAGTCTAGAATGTGAGATCAGACCACAGTCCACAGAGTTTTCAAGCTGAGCAGGCAGTTCAGAGACAGTGTCCCCTGCCCAGGCAGGGGCCTGTGCGCGCACGTGTATAAAATACAGTGGGCCCCTTATCCAACCTTACACAGTGGGCCCCTTACACGACCTCTCTGTAGAGCAGACACTGTGACCGAAAGATGGGACAGATGACCGAAAAGCCCTCTCTGGTGTATTTCTCCTGCACTCAGGAGACTCCCACTTCACAGTGTAAACGACACCATCACATTTCTTTGGTTTTTCCTTATTTCTTCCTTGTGGATTTTGATAGGCAAGGGGGGAAGCTTGAGGGCACGTAGATTCTGCAGTTTGTACAAGAGCCGTCTTTCCTTTAATAGAATACCCACGAAAACAAACGGGAGACCTTTCAAGTTTGTCCTGAAGGTTTTCCTTTTTTGTCGACAAAGTTCTGACTTGAGGTCTAGGGGTGCATTATGAATTTCTAAAAAGCACATTTTAAAAGCAGAATAAGTAAGTTTGATGTCCATCTTTGCCAACATTCCCTTATCTTGTCGTCCCCCTGCTCTGGGGCTGGGGACGGCTGTGGAGTAGCATCCAGCCTGCACCCGGTCCCCAGCTCAGCTAAGCATTTAGAGCCTGGCATTTTCTCGTTTTTACTCCCCGCTTGACTGTGGTTGCACATGAATGTCTTGTTTTCATCAGGGGAGACATTCACAGCAAGTGGAGATTTTGGGGGGGGGTCTTTAAAGCACTGGTTCTCCACTTTGGCTGTACCTTAGAGTCACCTGGAGAGATTTCCAGAACACAACATCCAGGCTCTGTCTCCAGGCTTCTGTTACGGTTTGATGTAAATGGGGTCCCAGCACCAGTGTGGACTAAAGAAAGAAGAAAATTCCTCACTCACAGCTCATTCTGATTTGCAGTCAGGGCTGGAAACCTTTGCTTTAAGCCGTGGCCGCCTCATGTTTGCTGACCTCATGTTTGCTGACGCAGTGACGTCAATTTTCCACTCCCTGCTGAACCTCGCTCCCAGCGTAGCAAGGGTGTGTGTGTGTGTTAGACCGTTATTCCTGAGCCCTAACTGCCTTTTTCCCATTGGGAGAATTCCGATGATGAATACAGCTCCCTTCGTAGACACTGGGGTCTGTGCTGTGGAGCATTCGGTCTTTGGGAATACAGCAAAACCTGGGAAAGACTTGCAGCGATCCACGAATAGGTTTTTAACGCTCCTCTCCTGTGACGTCCTTTCCTCTCACTCCCGCAGCGAGTGTTGCAGGGAGCTGCTGGACACCGTGGACAACTACGCCGTGCTGCAGCTGGACATCGTGTGGTGCTACTTCCGCCTGGAACAGCTGGAATGCCTTGACGATGCGGAAAAGAAATTAAACTTGGCTCAGAAATGCTTTAAGAATTGTTACGGAGAAAACCACCAGAGACTGGTTCACATAAAAGTATGTTACTCTGATTTGTTTTGTGTATTACTGAGCCTGTTTCTACCATTTGAGTTTATTCCTGATAACAAACGCCGACTGCCGCGAAGAGGTGATTCGGTAGTGTGCACAGCGCTCGTCCAGCGGTCCTCTCACGGCGTTGTGGAACATGTTGCAGGTTGGGCTATAACTTCGGTCTGGGCGGGATGGAGCTGGAGGACCAAGTTGTCCAGCCCTAGAACCCCGTCGATGATCACCCCGGCCGAGAGAGCTGGTGACTGTGTTCACTAGAGTTTCATGGAAGATTTAAATGCAGAAAAAATAGACATTTTGAATGGTAGCCTTTGACACGAGTGAGTCAGAGCTCAAGAGCTGTGATTCGAATAAGGATTTTTCTAAGGGGATTTCCACAAGTCATCAGAATTCGGCTTAGAAATCTCAGGGCAGCATAAAGCATCCCTGGTTTGGGCTTTGGTCTACTTCCTTATTGACCGGAAGGACCAGGCACCCAGGAGTCCTGGCACCATTTCTTCCTGGTGGGACGGGGGATGTCCTTGTCCTCTGGGATCTTTACTTTTGCCCTTAGTGGTACGTGAAGATAGAAACGTTTTGGGAGTGCACTTTTGCCCCTGTAAAGATGAAGGGAATTACAAGTGTGAATGTTACAGATCTGTAATTAGAAATAAGACCGTTTTATCCTTTTTCCCCCCAATAATTTTAGGGGAACTGTGGGAAAGAGAAGGTATTGTTTTTAAGACTTTACTTGCTTCAAGGTATCCGAAATTATCACAGTGGAAATGGCGAAGAGGCTCGTGACTGTCTCAACAAGGTAAGAAAATGAACATTCCAGAGTTGTGGCCATTGTCACCTGCCTTATTTTCCTTCCCCAAACATTCAGTATTTCATCAACTCAGTAGTCTGTGACTAGTGAGAACACACATCTGGCCCCCGTGCCCTCTGCCTCACACACGCCGGCACCATACTTGCATCTGTTAGGGTGCGGGTGAGATGCTGTCATGAGGAAACCTCAGAAAGACGGGGGCTTTAACTGGCTGCCGGTTTCCGTGCCTCACCTGGCCATGAGGAGGGGAGCTGGGGAGCAGCTCCCCGCCTGTGTGCAGCCGCCCCCGCCCCTCCTGTCAGTCCTCTTCCAGCCAGCAGAGGGGGCAAGAGAGCGAGTGCAGCGCCCCCTCCGGAAGGACCGGAAGTTGGGGCTGTCACTCCTGCTACAGGCCACTGGCCTAGACTTAACCACCTAGCTACACCCAGTTGCAGGAGACAGCGAGAAATGCCTCGTGCACAGCTCCGATTCAGGGGATTTTGTTACAAAAACAGAAAAGATCGCGGCTACTTATCCTGTTTCCTTCTGTTACATTACCATATGCCACACGGGCAGAGTGATGTCTGTAATCGTTTTTTAGCTAGTTGATAATAAGCAGAGTTCAGAGTGTTCACCTAAAATCTGACACACCGGGGACGCCTGGGTGGCTGTCATTGAGCATCTGCCTTGGGTTCAGGTCATGATCCTGGGGTCCCCGCTCAATGGGGCTCCCTGGGATCGGGCTCCCTGCTCAGTGGGGAGCCTGCTTCTCCCTTTCTCCCTACTTGTGTTCCTTGCCCTCCCTCTCTCTGTGTCAAATTAAAAAATAAAATCTGACATACCGTAATTCATATCGGGTACAAGCTTATTCTTTCCGATTGTTAGCTTTGGGTTAAGCTCTAATGTTGTTAAAGTTACAGGATTCTTATATTTTTCTCTCGTCTGTAGGCACGCCAGCTCTTTAAAGAGCTCTATATCGATCCGTCGAAAGTTCACAATCTGTTGCAGTTGGGGTTTACTGCCCAGGAAGCCCGGCTTGGCCTCAGGGCCTGTGACGGGAACGTGGACCACGCGGCAGCCCACATCACCAACCGCAGAGAGGTAACTTAGCGTGGTCTCGGCGACACTGGGTCTCGGCCTTGGAGTAGGTGTGAAACTTGAGGCGATAGTAAGCCTATTTGCAAAATGCTATAGCTCTTGGGTATGAAGGAAGAGAAAGATTGTTCTGTGGTAGTTCTAATCACAGGGGGCGCTTTATACTTCTCTATTCAGGCTGGGAAGAAAGGAGAAACTTGTCCTTTTTAATTGCATTAATTTCCAGGCAGTGCAGTTTCCTTAGTTTTATTCCCTGTGGTGGTGGCCGTAGCTCCCATGCACATTATCCAGGTGGCCTGTCTGGGCATGTCCCCTCTCTCCCTCTCCCCTCACCATGGTAGATTTCTGGAGGCCATATTCGAGGGGGCTTTGTTTTCCCGTGGAGCCACAGTTACAGTTTGGGATGGCATCCTTAGCTAGAAACGTGAGTCAGGTCACAGGAACGATTAACAGTACGAAAGCAAATGTACAAAACTACAATCCTACGAAACAGTTACAGATGAACAGATTAAAAAAACTTGAGATTGTGGAGTCAGAGGGCATGTTACCGTATCTAATATTGCTAATTTTACAGTAAAAGAGCTGAGTTCCAGACAGAGCTAATGATGGGGTACGGCGAAGTGGGGCCACTGTTGTTCTCTGAGGAGTCGGGATGGATTTTCCCCATCCCTTCTAGCTGTAAACGCCAGTCGTAGAGGTGTCTGCCGCCGCCTTCGCTGCATAGCCCAGTGTGGCACCCCCGTCCTCTGCCCCGTCTGGTTTTTTCGCCCAGTTTCTAGTGTAAAGGGAAACATCACAAAAACGTTCCTCCCATGTCTCTACGTGATTAAAAGGAGGGCGAGCTAGGCATCTGTACTTGAAGGCACAGGGCTCTGAGGCTCCGACTTCGTGTCAGATCTGGGTGAGATGAAGCCCGAGTCCCGTGGCTGCTGGCCGACAGCACTTTCTGTGTGTGTGAATGTTCTGCACGATTCTTCCGGACTCTAAATGGAAGAACTGAAATTGGAAGCAGAGGGTGGGGCAGGGGAAAGGCAGCTTACACGGCGGCGGGTGTGACTCCCAAGTCAAAATGCAGGTGCTGTGGAGTCACCTCGCTGGCCTGTGCGGCTGTGGAGCGGGCACGGCAATGGCAGGGTGGGGACGTGGGGGCTGGGGCATTGGGACCCTGAGGCCATGACCTGAGCTGAAATCAAGAGTCGGACACTTAAGTGACTGAGCCACCAGGAACCCCCAAAATCTGCTTTTTTAAATGAGATTTGTTCTTAAATTCTGAACTGTCCTGATTGGGGTTGGGATGGGAGAGAAGCCGCTAGAACTCTCTGTGGCCCTCCTCAGGCTCTTGCAGCAGCACAAGGCACTTCTGAGCTCAGGGTCAGGAACTGTGGACTTCGATGACCTTTGTCTCCTGACACTGAGCATTCCGGAGGTTTAAAGCCTGGGAAGTACCTGGAGTGGGGCGGGTAGATCTCCAGGTTCGGTATCACCCAGGACACTGCCCCCCATCCCCCAACCCCCATCCCGACTCCACGTGTTAACAAGATCCCTGGGAATTAACCAGGGGCCAAGAAGTCCTCCCAGCCATGCAGGCAGCTCTTCTGCACCCTCCGCCGCCGGAAGAGGGCCCGTCCGCTTCTCTGGCCCGGCAGTGATGAGCTCCCCGTTCTCAGTGGCCTGCTGTGGTGCTGGGTGGTGGCAACCGGGAGGCACTGCCCTCCAGCCCGGATGGTGGTCTCCGGCTCCCACCGGCCTGCCCCAAGAGCAGTGCCGGGCCCCCTGCCCTCGCAGCCCTCTTGCTGGTGATTCAGGGAGCCGTGCGGAGGGAAGTTCAGCCCCTTCTTTTGTTTTCCACTTTGCCTGGCAACCCCCAGAATCCTACTGACTGTGGATCGAGCAGGCTTCTTACAGAGTCTTCGTTTCCAGTTCCGTGACTTTGCTGTTTTCCTAAAGGAATTGGCCCAAATAAGGAAAGAGGAAAAAGAAAAGAAAAGACGCCGGCTGGAGAGCATCAACTCTTTGAAAGGAATGGGCTACTCCACTCACGCGGCCAAGCAGGCCCTGCATCAGGCCGGCGGGAACCTGGATGAAGCCCTGAAGGTAGCCCCCCACCCCCGGCCTGCCCCTGAGCGCCCCTGCTTGCGGGCCAGGGGGCCCCTCCTCCGCTTACACTCCTCTCCAGTGTCCTTCCGTGGTGCGTGCAGTCCCGCTTCCTGGGCCTTTCTGCTCTGTCCCAGTTTGGATCTAAGGGTCAGGCTCCCTTTCTCAAACCCAGTGACAGAGCCAGAGTGGTGGAGGCCAGGGGGCAGAACCATGTGTAAGGTTTCCGTTTGCAACACCGGGAGTTTAGCGTGATGTGAATGGTGAGGAAAGTTGTGGGGTGGTTTTCTTTTAATTAAAATGTTCTGTTTGAGTATCCTTTTATTTATTGGTTCAGTCTGCGCATGCTGGCCTCAGGGAGCACACAGAGTACTGGGGAGACAGAATGCAGAGGAGGACAGACCACCGTGGGAGCACGGCACGTGGGCGGCAGGGGGGACGCCGAGCTGTAGAGGATCACACGTGTGGGCCAGGCAAACGGGGTGCCTCTCCGGGCAGACACAGGGCAGTGGCGGGGGGGTGGCGCAAGGAAGCTGGGAGCTGGGGGGAGCCGCCGGGGCTGTGCCTGCTGGGGCTGGGGCCAGGTGGGCAGGGGTGCCCTTGTCTGCCCTGCTGAGGAGTTTGCTCTGGACCCTACCTGCAGCAAGGAGCCTGCCCTGCCTTGGCCTTTTATTCTCAAGGCTGCCGGTCCATTCCTCAGAACTTTCCACAAGTAAATGTTTATGTTTATGTATTTGTGTGTATATAAGTGCACACACGCACATATAAATGTATAATTTATAAATGGATTTGAGTATCTAGTGTGGCCTCCTGTGTTGGAACAATATAAAGGCAGGAAGTTCTGACTGGGGGTGGGGGTGATGTGGCTGTGCCGTAGGCTTGACTACACGAGTCGCACTGTGACATATGCCACCGGTCTAGAAGTATTTAAAGGGACATTCTCCAGAGGGTTTGTAAGGTTAAGAGTAGGTGTTGTGTGGTATGAAAATCAGCGGTCAAAAAGCTCTGCTTTCCTTGACATTTTAAATCTAGCTCATGACACTTTCCAAAGAGAAATGACATGGGTCAGCCCTGCAGGGTCTGAGAAACCTTTATCGCCCTACATGACCTGTCGGCCCAGAGGCTGAGCTCTGACACAAAGGCTGTTTTCTTGGTGGCCTTCCCTCACCGCCCCCCACTGGCTCTGGTCCCTTCCTGCTTCCTCAGAAGGGACCTTTATCCTGGTTGTCTTGTTCCTCCCCAGGCCTCAACTCAGATGTTCTCTTTGCAGGAAGCCTTCTTTGAACGCCAACATCCCCCTGCCACCTGGGCTCAGGGGTCCCTTTTCTCTGCTTCCGTTGCGCCCTTTGCCCGGTGCCCCCACAGTGTCCTGCCCTTGACTTGCTGGTGTGTCTGTGGCCGTGTCTGCCCAGCACGGAGTCGGTGAGCAGATGGGAGCGATGAGTAAATTCCTGTGTGTTTCTAGATTCTTCTCAGTAATCCTCAGATGTGGTGGTTAAATGATTCAGATCCTGAAACCAGCAGCCATCAAGAAAGTCCTTCCCAGGAAAACATCGAGCAGGTAAGCAAGGATGTACCTGCGGCCCTCCACCACAGCTTGCGGGGCGGGGGGGGGGTTGGCGCCTAGGGTGACAAGGCTGGCGGCAGGACAGGGCTCCAGGAGCAACTCAGGCCCTCCTAGGAGGCCAGCCAGGCCCACGGCCGTGGCGATGGATGGGAGGGGAGCGGGTGGGCTCTCCTTTGAGAGCAGGAGATAGAACAGCTGGAAGTTCTCTCTGTAGACTTTCCTCCTCTCGTGTGCCCCAGTACGTGACACGACTGCCGCTGCTTTCAGCGCGCGTCCCTGCCAGTGACCTCAAAGGGTGTCACCGTGGCGCTCTGTCCCCACTTCCCTCCCTGACCGGCGCACCAAGTGTGTTGGACCACCTCTCTGAAGGCCCCAGTCCCCGGGAGGAGCACGTCCCGTCAGCCCACAGGCCCGCGGCCTTTCTGCGAGGACCGGGCTCGGGCGTGTTGGGCACAAGCTTCCTCGATGCCTCCCCGGGCGGCGCCGGCACACGCTGTGCTGCAGGGCGGTGGGGCAGGAGGCCGGTGCCGTGCGCACGCCGGGGGTTAGATGCATATTCCCTGGGAGGCTGTTCTCCGTGGCCAGGGGACAGGTGGGAGTGCTGGACGGGGGTCGGCGCAGTGTAGCCCAGCCCCGTGTTCTCCCCTAGCTGGTGTACATGGGCTTCGACGCGGTGGCGGCTGACGCCGCCCTGAGAGTGTTCAGGGGGAACGTGCAGCTGGCGGCCCAGACCCTGGCCCACAATGGGGGGAGTCTTCCTCCGGACCTGCAGCTCGCGGCCGAAGACGCTTCCTCCACGCCATCCACATCCCCTTCCGACTCTGCAGGTAGGTCTGGCTCTCAGAGCTGGGAGACTGGTGGGCCGCGTGCTAAGCAGGGGGCGGCCACGGGTGTGGCCAGGGCCCTGGGGACGGGGGTCAGCTCCGTCATTCTGTGGCGTGTCCTCCCTCTGTTCTCCCCCGTCAGTTGTGACCGCACTACTCCGTTGCAGGTACCTCTAGTGCCTCAACAGATGAAGATATGGAGACAGAAGCCGTCAATGAAATATTGGAAGATATTCCGGAACATGAAGAAGATTACCTTGACTCAACTCTGGAAGACGAAGAGATAATTATTGCAGAATACTTATCCTATGTAGAAAACATAAAGTCGGCAACAAGGAAAAACTGAATAATGAGCAGAAATACGTACTGAGTTTCTGCTTATAAATTCTATCATTATGAAAAGCCGAATGCAGGTCTTTTTTTCCTTCTTTGTATCTGATTTTGCTGCAGGAATGCTTCCTCCCTGGGTGTAGGAGGGGCAGCGGGGAGCAGGGGCTGCTCTGAGGGTGAGGCGGGCTGGGGAGGGACAGGTGCGGGTTCCTAACTGAGCCTGGGGAAGGCGCTGCCTCTGGCCTGGTCCTACTCCTCCTGGCAGCCTTCCGGCCTTCAGATGCTGCACCCCTAACCCGGTCTTCTCCTCTGCTTGGTTTCTTTTTACTGAGAAATGGGAAGGGCAGTTACTTCTGGAGCGTAGGTGGCCCCTGGGGAGGGTCTCCAGGAGGAGCTAATGGGGGGGGAAGCATCCATCCATCTCTTCACTTTGCCAGCTCTCCTGCCCCGCCGAGCTCACTGCTGGCTTCCCTGCCTCCTGTGCTGCAGCTCTGCCTGCCTGCTTTGGCCTCGCTGGCCCCTCCCTGACATGTCCTTTAAATCTTCAACCATTCCAAGCTCTCTGGGGGCTGAGGAGGAGGGATCAGCTACAGTAGCTGTACCAGACTGTGGCAGGCTGGACGTCTGTGTTCTACACGCTTAGTTTAGTAAAACGTGTATTTGAAATTCAAGGTTGAAGTGGAGAATTTATATCTCTTCAAAATTCTTTACAAAAATAAAATCTTTCATTAAATGGGGAAGTCTTAAATGCTAACCAAAGCAATTAATTTTTAATCAGCATTTCCAGCACTCTACTGTCATATGAAACTCTCTGCTCACTGAGATATCTATCCGAGATTAAGATCTATTTTCTCCAGGTTTGTGGGGGCTTTGGGGTATACCTGTGTCGCACTACTAATTTCTGAAGACGTAGTTAGCCTCTTAATGGCCCAAGTAAGCACTCCGACTGCGCCGAACATTGCTCGGGAGATGGGAGTGACATGAGAGCCGGGTCCAGCCCCAGGACACAGCCGGCAGCCCCAGTGTGCCAGATATGTCCCTGATCCTCCTCCTGTCCTCCAGAGGTCACTGGAAGCTTCTGTGATGGAGGGCAGGTGGCCCCGTTGCCAGCGCCAAGGGCCGGCTGAAATGCTGTGACTTTTTCCCTAATCCTTTTCATAAAGCCTGAACAGCAGCCCAGTTTGAATGGGTGGGAATCTTTTCTGTTGACTTTACAATGAAGGATACAAATGGGAAAAAAAGGTGGAAAACATACTCAAAAATCATCAGCCGGACTTCGCAGTAAGTTGCTCAAACTCCTCAAGTGTTCTAAGTAGGGAGCGCGCCTGGGCCGTCTCGATTCTTATTGAGATCCAGGGTGTTTGCTGCACGGAGTTCTGAGAAGAAATCACAGCTGGCTCTCATGAAGGATGAAACGTGGAAAGCAGATGGTGGGGAAGGAGCCCGCGCAGGAGGGGACAGGGTTTTGCGCCCTTGGTGTTGAAGTGGCTGACGATCGAGGTGATGAGGGGGTCTCTCTGGGACTGTGTCATCCTCGGATTTCGGGCCTGAATCGCAGCTTCTGGCTAACCAGTTACTGTCCTGGCCTTGGGCCAGGCATGGCTTCGAGCTCCCAGATGCGTTCTTAATGATCCTGGAAAGGCTAGAATGCAGAAGCTCACCAGCAGGGCTCTGACCTCGCTTCATGGGCTCCCGAAGAAACACCGAGAGGCCAGCTCTCACGTAAGGAAGGCTGCCTGTCCCGTGTTGGGAGGCAGGCTCTGGTCCTGGCTTTGCCTCCAGCTGCTGTGTGAAAGTAGGCAGTGACTGAGTGCCATTCCCGGCTCCGGAGGGCAGGAGAAGCAGCAAAGGGCATCCGTGATGAAAATGTCCCCAAGTAAACGGGACTGTGCTGAGGCTGGAGGAGTCCCAGAGGACATGGGCCTTGGAGGGGCTCTCCTTGGAGAGTCCGAGAAGAAAGGAGAACATCCCAGACCTGAGACCAATGAGGATGTAATAGTTGATATAGGACAGGCCAAGTGTGCCGTATCCATAAGGTCACGGCTGTTCTAGGTCCACCAGAGGGCGGGGTGGGGCAGAGGATGAGGCGGGAAGGACTGCCAGTCCAACTGCAGAGCCCTGAAAGGCAGGCAGGGGGTCAGGGCTGCAGCGGCCGGATACCCAGGCCCTCACAGGACCCGGAGCAGGAGTGAGACACCGGCGTCTGCACTCTTCACATCTGAAGTCGATCCCTCTCATGAAATTCCGTGAGCTCTTGGCTTTGGTGACCCTCTCCTGCCTGTTCCCTGCCCGTATGTGCCCCGCCTCCACCTCAATCCGGCCCTATTTATCAAGGGCAAAGAATACCTGGTCATCTGCTCTTAACATCGTCAACATCTAACAGAGCCTTGTGTGCTGGAGAAATAAAAATTACCCGAATGCACTCTGCTATATAAATACCAAAACAAAACAAAACAAAAAAAAACCACCAACCCCAACCCCCAGGGGCGCCTGGGTGGCTCAGTGGGTTAAAGTTTCTGCCTTCGGCTCAGGTCATGATCTCAGGGTCCTGGGATCGAGTCCCCCATCGGGCTCTCTGCTCAGCTGGGAGCCTGCTTCCCTCTCTCTCTGCCTGACTTTCTGCCTACTTGTGATCTCTGTCAAATAAATAAATAAAATCTTTAAAAACAAAAACAAAAAAACCCACCAGGTTTCCATTTCCTACTCTGTCCAGGGGAGGCAGGCGGGAGAACAGATCTCTAGCAGCTCCTGTGTCCGGATCCGCCCCGGGGCTCTTTCCCGGGTGTGTCCTAGCCCCTGTGTCTGTCTCTGTGGCGCTTGGAGGAGACGGATCAGAGGTGGCGGAGGGGCTACAGGAGAGGCAGGAACGTGCAGCGGCTGCGCGCGTCCGGGAGCGGCTGGTAAGTCCAGCCGCCCCTCTGCGGGCTCAGCGCAAATCCGGGCACCAGTACTGGAGGTGGTCCCGGTGCCGGCGCTCCCTGGGCTGCACTAGGCTCCCGGGCAGCAGCAGCTGTGGGCGCCGCAGGCCGGCCAGGCAGCCCCCGGCCCGCGCGAGGCCCAGCCCCAGGACGCTGCCGCGCCTGCTTCTCCCCCGCCAGCCTCCCTTCCTGGGGAGGCCCCCGCGTTCCCGGGGTGTGGCCTAGCGCGCAGTCACGAAGGTAGGCATCCCTTCCCACGGCCCCAGGTGCCCATCCCGTACCTATTCATGGCCCTGAGGAGGAGGGCCCCACCCGTCAGGCCTGGACCTGCACCCCCTCCCGGCGCGTGACGCAGACGCACTGGCTCTCGGTGAGCGCAGTGCACGACCCGCTCCTCCGCACCAGAGGCTCCGGGCCTCGGCCACATGCCGAGCCCTCGACCGCCGACGCCGCCCAGCGGCTTCTCCTCTCGCCCCCAGCCGAGGGCTGGCAGCGCGCCCCCTTCAGGTGACGAGGGGGCAGCTGGGGGCGGCTCCCCTCGGGGCCTCTCCGGAGCCCGGGCCCCACCTCCCCCAGGAAGCCCCTCCAGCAGCTCCGCTGAGGGATGGCCCACCCCTTCCCCGCGTACCGCACGGGCGCCCGCGCTGTGCACGTGGCCGGCAGGCGACTGCCCGAGCCTTTGGACCCCAGACCCAGACGGGGCGGCGGGGAGCCCTCCTCGGTTCAGGCCGACTTGGGGGCTTCAGAGCAGGGGTGACGGCTCCCCGATGTCACTCTCAGAGGCCGAAGGGCCTCTCCCGTGGCCACTCCCCATACGAGTGACAGTAGGGGTCATCGGGCCGCAGCCCCTCATTGCCCCCTCGAGGAGGGGCAGGCCCGGGCCGGGTGTGCGAAGCCCCTGTTCCGGGAACCCCTCCTCCCTCCGACGGGCCGCTGAGTTTGCAGAACAAAAGACATATTCCAGAGCGCGTGGAAGGACGTGTATTTCGGTTCTTCACCAGCGTCCTCAAGATAATCTGCCAAACTTAATGACAGCTGCTGCTGGGCGGCTTTTTGAAGAAATCCCATTTCCCCCCAGGACGGGCTTGGCTTCTGGGGACCTCAGGCCCTGGGGGCTGTGGGGCCGCAGACCCCGGGTCGGGAGGGTCCCGCTGGCCCAGGTGCAGACCCGAGTGCGGGGCCGCTCTTCGGGGGGTGGGGCCCGGCCTGGGGGCGGCAGGGACGGAGACGTGGTCCCCGAGGGCGAGCACGGTCGCCATCCACGGGACGGGAGGGGCTTCAGAATCCACGGACACCGAGGCCGGGCAGAGTCGGGGCGCTCAGGCGGGCTGCAGGGGCGCGGCGGCGCAGCCCACCTTGTTGCTGAAGAGGCGGGAACGGCTGCGCGCGGGGGCGGCGGGACGCGGCGGCGGCGCGCACGGGAGGCCGCGCACGTCCCAGAGGCGCAGCGCGCCGTCGTGCGACGCCGTGTACAGCACCTGTTCGTGCACCTGCGGGCGCGGGGCGGCGCGTGGGGCGGCGCTGCGGGGGCGCCCGGGCCGCCCTCCCCTCCGCAGGGCCCGCAGCTTCGCTCGTGGGCGCGAACGGCACCTACCTAAGCCGAGGGCCGGCGACCTCTCCGCCGGGGGAGCCCGGCCTCGGGGTGCGGCGGGCGGCCTTCCCTCCCCGCCGAGGCAGAGCCTGGGGGCGGCGCGAGCGCCTACCTGGATGCAGTTGATGACGAAGGCGTGGCCGCGGAACACCCTCTGCAGTGCTCCGGACTGGGCGTCGAAGGCGCGCGCGCGGGCGTCCCCGCTGCCCGTGAACACTGTGAACACAGGGCGCCGCTGGGCCTGGGCAGGGGTGCGGCGGGGCGGGCCCGGGCCTCTCCGCCCGCCGCACCGGGAGGTCATAAGGTTCAAATGGGAACTAGCGGGAGCTAGGAAGCTCCTTGCAAGGAAGGAGGCGGCACCTTCATTCTCCTGCTACGGGCCTGGGAACTCAGGGTACCACCCCCCTCCCCGTGCACTGCAGGACCGCGGCTGCCCTCTCCGGGGCTCCTGTCCCTCCTGAGTACCACCTCGGCCCAGGTGCCCTCGCTCAGACCGTTTGGTGGAAGCCTTTGGTGAGGCCTGCTTCCCTGCTCTAAAGCCACTGCCTTGGGATTGGGGGGAGGAAGTCATCTACCCCCCCCCCAACATCTGAGCTGCCTACTGGGACAAGGACCAACTAGAAATTCACTCCTTCCCCTCCTCAGTAATGAACTTGGCCCTCCAAACAGAGCCTAGACCCTCTGGCGTTCGCTAGAGCGCCCCTGCCCAACCTCTCCCCGTGAAGGGCCAGGATTCAGCCTTCCTTGTGCCTTTTCCTACGTCAGACTTAGTTCAAGAGTTCTCAGACTCTGGCGAGCACCTGAGTCACCTGGACTGGGGTTAAGGCAGATTGCTGAGCCCATCTGAGTTTCTGTCTTAGGAGGTCTGGGGCGGGGCCTGCGAGCCCGCTTGCCTAACCAGTTCCAGCCGCCGATGGTTCTGCCGGCCAGGGACCACACTGAGTACTGACCACAAGAACTCCGTTGTCTACTTATGGTCCCAGCCTGCATTCTCCCAGAAATGACCCTGACGCTAGGATTGGAGTTCAAGGACTTCATCTGGCCTAGCATTCCACGAAGTGGGTAGAGAAACAGGAAGGAAGGATGTCCATACAGGGGAGTTAGCAGGTGACTACAGGGGGGGCCCTCGGAGAAGGTGCAGACCACGTCTCAGAGCCGGACCCCTGGGGGGCAGGTCATTGGTTGAGGGCCTCTCTTGGGGGTGTCAGCTCCCAGCCCTCCTCCAACCTGCTCCTCACAGGAAAGCACTCTAGAGCAGAGAACCTGAGGGGTGGCAGAGAGAAGCGCCCCAGGTGTGGTCCCCACAGCATCTGCTGCACCCACCCAGCAGCCTGAGCAAGCCATGGGGGTCCCCAGCCTCAAGGATGTCTTCTCTACCCAGATTACTGCTTCACCTGCCTATTCCCAGCCTTGCTGCTGAAGCTACTGGTGAATGTGTCTCTAGAGGGTGAGTTTCCTTCCTGGGTCACTTCTGTTCCTTTCCTGCTTCCTCTACCCCAACCCACTGTGGCTGCTGGGTGTACAGTGGAGGGGAGGAGGGTCAGGAATTCAGTCCATCACCCCCTGCAGCCTGTTGGCAATGGCCACGGACCAGTTTCCTTAACAGTGGGCCGCAGGTGGGGTCCATCCCAGCTGCTGCCAAGGGGTGGCGCTCTGGGCGACTTTAATCTTTTTAAACCAGAGGTCCTGACTCCGGAGCAGAGCCAGAATCACACTTAACAGGCTTGGACCCAGGAAGAAGGAAAAAATAATTTTCCCGTGTCAGACACCTAAATCCCGAGGGTATCTCAAGCTCTATTTTCAGAGATCCACATTCTGTCTTCATCTAACACCCGTGCTGTGAAGTCAACTTGAATTTTGTGCTGCGTCTCTCCCCCACCCATCTGCTCCTTCAGTGTGAGTGTATGTGTGTGTGTGAGAGAGAGAGAGAGAGAGAGAGAGAGAGAGCGAGAACAGAGCAGGGACGGGGGGCCAATAGCAAAACGTAATGCTGGGCATTGTTTTGGGAAAGAGATGTTCAGGAACCTGGAAGCCCCACTCTCATGTAGGTATGGTGAGGTGTGTGTGGGGGGGGCGGGGGGTTGCTTCCTGGAGCAGTGTCTGTCTTCTGGATGTGTCTGGGGTGTGCACATGAGCCAGGCCTCAGGATAGAGCCAGCAAAGCTCAGGTGTGTCAGTTTGAGACCTGTGGGACAAAGAGCTTCTTGCCTATCCAATAAGCCATTCTGCCCTCTTTCTTTCAAAAATAACCTGATTAAAGTTGGCAGCAATATCCCCAGATAAGAGATTTTATTATTCAGTCTCTCTTTCAGGCAGCAAAGAGATGTATGCCAAGTCTTTGGGTAGGGCTTCCAAGAAAGATCTTTAAAGAGACCCACTCAGCTAAGAGACACATCGTTTTACCTTTCCTTCTTCTTCCTGTCTGCCTAAAACGTGATATGATGGCTGGAGCTTCAGCAGCTACCTTAAACTATGAGGCTCCCTAAAAGATAGAAGACGTGTGCTAAGAGCTATAAAGCAAAGTGATCAAAGGAAACTGGGTGCCCGGGAACTTTGTGGAACCATCCATTCCTGCCTGTACCGCCAGCATCAGAAATTCTACCTGAGAAAAATAAACCACTGTTTCATTCAAGGCACTGTTATCTGGGCTTTCTGTTATCTGTAGCCAAATGTAATGCCAGGTGAAGCCAAACCCACGTGGCCCTTCAGTCTGGCGGGAGTTAAGTGGTATCAGGGTCTCATTTGAATAATGAGAATGTGTCGGTGAGATGCTCTTAACCCTGGGGCTCCTAAGCATTTGGGCCGTAATTTGTAAATAACCCTGGGGCGGGGGCGCCTGGATGACTCAGTTGGTTAAGCGGCTGCACTCGGCTCAGGTCAGGATCCCAGGGTCCTCTCTGCTCAGGGGCGCCTGCTTCTCCCTCTCCCCCTGCTGCTCCCCCTGCTTGTGCTCTCTCGCTGCTGACCACCCCAAAGGGCCACTGAGGCTCAGGAGGAAAGAAGAAAGAAGTAGGGCGCAGAGGCCCCGAGCGCGGGAGGATCTGGTGGGGGCGAGGCATGAAGGGCGGAGGCAGCGCAGGCAGGTGGGGGCAGCGTGGGGCCAGCCTGGCCGGGAGTCACTTACAGGTGCCCGCGTGGTATCTGAGGGCGCTCACGCTGTGCCGGTGCGCCGCGAACGTGCGCACGCACTCGCCGGTGTCTGCCAGCCAGCACTTGACCGTCCTGTCGGCGCTGCCCGAGTACACGTGCCGGTTCACGAGCTGGGGGGAGGAGGAGGGAGGGCGGCGCTGGACCCGGGCTGCTACCGCAGCAGGTGACTCGGATCCCGCCCAGACCGCTCCGTGTGGTGGGGGAGGGGCGCGGGCCGGCTCACTGGGACATGCGGACGAGCGGGGAAGACCCTGCCGTGGGGACCCACCCAACGGCCCGTTCCAGCACCCGAGAATCCTGCCGCTTTGCCCTCGGCCACGGCCCCAACGGCCCCCCTGCACCGAGAGAGAAGCATCGTGTCAGAGCCTTCCCATGGCGGGCGGGAAGAAGGCCTGGGGGCGCTCGGCACTCTAGGAGCAAGGGCCACAGAATGTTCGTCCGTGTCGTTACTGTGGTCAGCGTCTCTTGTCCGCAGTTGCTGCTGAAGAACCCTCCGTGCCTGAAAGTTTCCTGGGAATCCGCCTGTAGCTAAGGCCCGGCCGCACTAGCGGTTCCCTTAATCGTCCCAGCGGAGAAAAGGGCTCCCGGGGCTGCCCTGGTGGGGAGGGAGGAGCCCCGGAGACAGGCTCCCCATGTCCCGCCTGCCCCAGCTGACCAGAGTGGCTTTCACACCCCTGCTCAGTGTCACAGGAGAGAAGGCAAAGGCCTGGGAGAGAAGGGATGGGGCGTGGGAGGCCCCTTGCAGGAGCTCCCCTGGCCCCGATAGACAGTGTCCGAGCCCAAGGGAAGGGCAACGACTACTAAAATAATTCTGCAGGTTCATCTAGACCAAATCCCGGCAGCCAAGAGAGTCCCCACCCAGCCCCTCTGGTTAGCAGCGAAGCAGAGGAGAACCGGAAGCCGGGCAAGGAGGGTGGCTGGGAGCCCTGGAGAGAGCCATTTGTGCCAGTGCTGGGGCCCAGGGACCCCTGAAGGCTTAGGAAAGAGGAGGCCCTTCAGCTGGGGCACCAGGCGGCAGGCCTGGAGCGAGCACAGACTGGCCCCCGGCATCCTTACCATGGCCCACGCCTTCCTACCTCGAGCACACACCCGCCCAGCGACAGCCACACTCTGGGCCCCTTTCCACTCCAGTGCCCGCGGCTGCCCCAGGTTCCCCCTATAAGTTCCTGGAGGACAGGGCTCTGACCAGTCCAGATTATATTCCCACCCCAGCCACAGCCCAGGTCAGACTTGACTTTAGGCCATTCACTACGGCAGAGGCGGTGGGATCTCGGGTAACACGTATGGCCTCCTGCCCCTGTGTGTCCTGACCATCCCCAACAGCCGTCACTTCAGAGGCAGCCCCAAAGCCTCCAGGGACCACGCTTCCCCAACTGCCCACTGAGACCCACGGACCTGAAATTAAGGGAGCTGGTGAGTGTGGCCTGTGGGCTGGAGGTCCTCGTGGGCCCCTAGGCCTCTCTGTGCCACTGAGTCCCCGCAAGGGGGGCCCTAAGCTTCCATGGCGGCTGTGGCAAAGGGATGATGCCTCCTGCTCACCACACAGTATGTCCCAAGAATGTGGGGCCTGTCGCACTGTGTTTACAAGTGACCAAGAAGCTCCATTTCAAAAGTACAAATCACGAGTCCAGAGCCCCAGGAAACGCTCCAAGCGTGTTGTCCTTGGCTGCCTAAGACCTCACTGTTCACTTTGGCTGCCTTCCTGCGAGGACGTCCACGGGGAACAGCCGGGCAGCTTGGGGAAGCCAGAGGAGGCCCGAGGCACATGGGGAAGCACACAGACCCTGATGGGGGCATGTCACAGAGGACAGGACCTGCAAGACTTCCCTCAGCCAAGACAGCTTTGGGGGGACGGGGCTCAGGGGCCATCTCCCTGCTGTGCGATCCGTCCAAGCAGGCCTGGGCCTCTGCTGTGGAGGCCCCTGGGGCTCGGGCCTCTCTCTGCTCAGCTTCCGGCCGTGGATGCTCTCGGGGCAGGGGAATGAAGCTGCTGGGCCAGGCTGCAGAGCACAGATGGGCTCCGGACATCCCGCCTCGGGGGAGAGACTGCCGGAGGGGTTCCCCCAGCCCAGCAGGGTGCAGGCCCCATCACACCTTTCTATGCTGCCCCTCACCAGCTGTGAGGCCTTGGACAAGTTGCTCACCCCCTCTGAGCCTCTCACGTGTACAATGAGCACATACAAGCACAGGCAGCATCTGCTGGATGGCCAACCACAGCGCAAGCTACCAGGCACCCGAGGGGCTCACATCTGGGTCACACCCACTGCTGGTCCGTGGAGCCCTCACAACCACCAGGGGTGGGCCCGATTTCACGCTCAGAATCCCTGATCCAAAACCTTGGAGGCAGATGTATTTCAGGAGTTTTGGGATTTGAGCAACACACTCGTGTTCCTACAGCAAAGGAATGCCTAGTCCCAGGAAATGGGGTCAAGTGAGCTCCAGCGAGCTTCCTATCTGTGCGGGCCAGGCTTCGCCGCCAAGGACGTTTTTGTGCCAAGCCTTAAAAAAAACCCAACTTCATGTTGTAGAACTTTTGGATTGAGGAATGAGGGACCAGTGTTTCTGGGTAGACATAACCTTCCCTTAACACGTAAAGAAACCAGAATTCCTATGTTGACAACAGCGGTGACCCTCGTATTTGTGAGGGCGGTGTATTCGGAGACAGGGTCTCTAAGGACGTAGTTAAGTTAAAATGAGGTCACAGGGGTGGGACCTAATCCATAGGACTGGAGTCCCTATAGGAAGAGGACACCTGGATGCAGAGGGACGACGCCGTGAGAAGACGTCCAGCTACACGCCGACCCCTGGATCTCAGACTTGCAGCCCCAGAGCGGTGAGACATCTGTCCCGGTCATGGACACTGTCCCTGACTGAGTACTCTGTTCCTCGGCCCAAGCTAACTAGGACTCGGGGGCGGGTGGTGGCTCAGAAGGCGACCCGGGGGCCTCCCTGGCAGACAGGCAAGGGCCAGGCGGATCTCACCTCCAGACAGATGACAGAGCCCTGGTGCTCCCTGAACACCCGCAGCTGCTCCCCGCTCAGGATGTCCCAGGCGCGGATTGTGGCGTCAGTGCTGCCGGTGAAGGCGGTGTGACTGGGCGTGTCCAGCACAAGGCAGAGCACAGCTCCCGTGTGGCCCCGCAGCGTCTGGTGGCAGCAGCCGCTAGCCACCTGCCACACCTTGGCCGTGCCATCTGTGCTGCCCGTCACCAGGAGCCCCCCAACCTCCTCGGTGCAGGGAGCCCCGGGCAGGTCCCAGGGCGCGGAGTAGGCTAGGGTCAGCACGCAGTTGCGGTGGCCTCGGAACTCCTGGGCCACCTGTCCCTTGTCCACGCTCCAGGCTCGAGCTGTGCGGTCGTAGGAGCTGCTGAAGAGCTGGTTGTTGGCGACCAGGATCCTGGTGGGAACAGGGAGAGGGCAGAGGTCAGAGCATGCAGGGCTAAGGGCAGGGTCAGAGCACAGGGGTAAGAGGCAGGGGTCAGAGCACGCAGGGGTAAGGGGCAGGGGTCAAACTTCGCAGGGGTAGGGGCAGGGGTCAGACCACACAGGGGTGCCTAACAGGCCGTCAGGAGGGCCCTTTGTCTGGTGTCCTCTGTGTTCAGTGAGCCGGGAGAACCTCGTGTGGGCGGAGCGGAGCTCTGTTTGCACCCATGGGGAGAGGAGAGGCCTCCCGGGCAGCAAATACTCATGACTTTAGTCTCACTTCGATGAATACTAAGAACTTCTTCCCAGGAAATACACGTTTGTCTTCACTATAGAACTTTGCTTAACATCAAAGTCTGTTCACACACCCCTGTTAAGAAGCCCTGAGTCCCCCGCCCTCTGGCCCCCCAGGAGCCCACAAAGAGGTGGGGCAGCTGCACCGGGCATGTGTCATAAGTGTGGGGACAGAGCAGTCAATTCCCTGGGCACAGGTTACTCAGTAATGCAATCCAGCAGCTAAGCAAGACTTAGCGTCTACCCAGATCGGTCCATTTGGGACCCCGACCCCTCAGATGTGGGGCGCGTGGACGTGTGTGTATGGGGCGTGTGTGCCCAGGAGAGTTGCAACCCCGCAGAGCATAATTTCTGGCCTCAATTACCCAGGTTTGTTTTTGAGGAGCAGCTGAGAGTTTCCGGTTACAAGCTGGGCACACGCCTATCCCCTGAGATGCGGCCTCTCCCCGCCGCCCCGTCTCATGGCACGAGACTCCCACATACCCACACCTTCCCCCAGTCACACGCTTTCTCAAGGAAGGGTGTCGGGAAGCGACCAGCAGGAGGTGGGACGTCCTGCACCCCCTCGTGGGCTCGCCCCTGGAGGCGGGTGGGACCCGGCGGGCTCCAGCTAAAGAGGCCGGGGGAAAAGCTTGGCTGTGGGAAGGTGACCTTGTCCCCTCACAGGCGTTCCGAGCCAGCACAACACTTGCGTCTCTGTGGAGGGTCGGTACCTTGCTCCTGCCCTATGGGTGCACAGCTCTGACTGCAGGTGGGCAGGTGCCCAGACCCCTGGTCATACCGGACACTCCCTCGGGAGTCTAAGACGGCCACCGCAAGTTACATAAATAGCGTCAAATTGATCTGATTAGCAAAGGAATTTTCATGGCTCAGCTCAGACCCAAATTTAATAAGGAAAGGAAAAATTCAAACGTTTTTGAGAAGGATGGGGTGGGAAATTTCAACGACAACACGGAAAGGGGACGTTTAAAAATACCCTGCACTCCGTCTTCACAACAACCCCGTCTGGTTGACCATCAGGTACTAATTAGGCCACTTCCTCTGGAATCTGCTCCCATCAGTAGGAGCTGTGGCCTCCATCGCTTTTCCCTGGGCCTAGCAGTGGGCAGTGCGCTGCCCGGGTCCCCAAGGGGGGCATCCAGGCACAATCAACGTGTTGGTGGGGCCTCCCTTCCCCAGCCGCTGCCTGCGGAACCCCCACATGCAGCCCATGTCGTGCCTGAAGCACATGCGTCCAGGGACGCCCATCCTCTGTGCTCCTGACGACCTCGGATGCGTCTGCACATAGTCTTCCCCAGAGAAGCTAAGTTCCTCCAGCAGCAGGGGCCACACGGCCTCCCTCTCTGTCCCCTGGACACCTCCCCCCCCCCCCGCCACACTGACCTGTTCACGATGGACGTGTGTCCTCGGAAGACCTGCAGACACTGCCCGGTGCGCACGTCCCACTTTCTGATGGTGTGGTCAGCGCTGCACGTGAAGGCAGCCTCGTCCTCCAGCTGGCAGAAGGTCACGTAGCTCTCGTGCCCTGCGGACGAGGGGACACGTGAGCGCGGGGCATGGCAGCTTTAGTCTCCCTTCCGCGAAGAAAGCAGGGCTGGGGCGTGTTTGAGACGAGCTCAGGATCACCAGCCCTTCGAAGGGGCAACTTCAGTCTGGGAGGCTCAGGAGATGTGGGCTGCCGGGAGAAATTCAGGGGGCCCCTCTCTCTGACCCCCCAGGTCCTCTTGTTCTCTCTTTTCCCATTCTTTCTCCCTCCTCTTCCTCCTTCCCCCTTTTCCGTCAGTCTGTCTCCAGACTCTTCCGCTGTTTGTATTCACTCAGTGGTTGAACAAAGCCACTGTCCCTGTCACCGAGGCAGGAAGTACCGAAGCCCAGGGCCTTGGCCTTCGGGGCCAGACGCCCGGCCTAGCTCTGGGTGCTGCCACTGAGTCACCTCTGCACGTCCCCGTCTCGTGGGGCAGGCGCGCAGACTGGGTGAATGCCGGATGGTGGCCGTTTGCGGCCAGGGTGATGCAGGGTCCACGCGGGGCCTGTGTCGGGAGGGGAGGGGAGAAGAGCCGGGGGGAAGACGGCCCACGCCAAAGCAGGAGGGAACCCCTCTGGCCGGAATTTAGGTGTTTGGCAGAAATGGTGGATAAGGCTCAGGCATAGTGAGGGTGGAGGTCTGGGGACAAACGGAGGGCCTCACGGAGCTGCGGCTCAGCCAAAGGCATCTGCTCGTCCACCTTGTCGGGGCGATGATCGGTGTTCTGACTTCCAGCCTGGCTTATAAAGCAGCCCCGGAAGGACTCCGCTCCCAGTCAGAGCAGGGCCTGTCCTCATACACCCGGCTCTGTCTCAGGGCCGGCCGGCTGGCCCGCTCAGCGGAGCCTGTGACTTTGATCTTGGGGTCGTGAGCTGGAGCCCCATGTTGGTTATAGAGTTTACTTAAAAAACAACAACAAAATCCTTTAAAGTCCTGCATGATAAAATCTAAATCTGTTTAGAATCTAAGATCAGCATTTTTGGGTCAGACAGGCCCATATATGCAAAGATTCTCTATGCCTGAACTAGTTCTACACCTGCACGGACTCCTATGCATGTTAAAAAAAATGTTTCCACCTCAGATAACTTTTTTTTTTAAGATTTTTTTTTTTTTAATTTGTCAGAGAGAGAGGGAGAGAGAGCAAGCACAGGCAGACAGAATGGCAGGCAGAGACAGAGGGAGAAGCAGGCTCCCCGCCAAGCAAGGAGCCTGATGTGGGACTCGATCCCAGGACGCTGGGATCATGACCTGAGCCGAAGGCAGCTGCTTAACCAACTGAGCCACCCAGGCGTCCCTCAGATAACTTTTTAAAAAAATTTTATTTATTCATTTGACAGAGAGAGATAGAGAGAGCACACAAGCAGAGCGGCAGGCAGAGAGACGGGGGGAAGTAGGCTTCCACTGAGCAGGGAGCCTGAGGCAGGACTCGATCCAGGGACCTTAGGATAATGACCTGAGCCGAAGGCAGACAGTTAACTGACTGAGCCACCCAGACACCCCAATAACAACCTTTTATTCCCCTGATAACGAGACCTGATAGCAAACTGAAGCTGAGTATATTTGAAAAGAATCCAGAAACCAGGGGTGCCTGGGAGGCTCAGTAGGTTAAGCGACTGCCTTCGGCTCTGGTCATGGTGCTGCAGTCCCAGGATCCAGTCCCACATCGGGCTCCCAGCCCCACAGCGCGTCTGCTTCTCCCTCTGGCCTTCTCTCCTCTCATGCTTTCTCTCTCAAATAAATAAATAAAATCTTAAAAAAAAAAAAAAAAAAGGATCCAGCAACCAGAAAATCAATAGAATCAAAGGAATGTTATACCTAAGATCCATTTCACAGATGAGGAAATTGATTAATTCAAATATCTACATGTGTGGGATATATGAATTACGTTAAAGATCACAACTGAATTTTAAAATTCTGTCTAGATATCTGGTATCAGACAAGGATTTTTTTTTTGAAAGCTTTTATTTATTTATTTAACAGAGAGAGCGAGAGAGAGAGAGAGAGAGAGTACATAAGCAGAGTGGGCAGCAGAGGGAGAGGGGGAAGCAGGGTCCCCACCGAGCAGGGAGCCCGATGTGGGGCTCGATCCAAGGACCCTAGGATCATGAAGAGCTGAAAGCGGACGCTTAACTGGCTGAGCCACCCAGGCACCCCCAGACAGGGATTTAGAATCTTCTGGGCAGTTTCCAGCTGATGGGCAATTTTTGGCCCTGGGGTTTTAGCTCAGTTTACTTTTGGAAGAACCCAACTCCCTGCGTTCTAAGAAAGAGAATTTTTTAAAAAAAGGAAGGAAGACATGTTTTCCAGTCTTCTTGGAGAGCATGTACCAGGCCTCTAAGAAAACAACGTTTGTGCGAAGCAAGTAAACACTGGGAGATGACGCAGATTAGGTTTCCTTAAAATACACGTCAGTTTAAAAGTCAAGGGCAAAATGTTTGGCAAAACACAGCCCAGCTTTTTGCCAATCCCAAAATGTTTATGAAATATTTTAAGATTGTCAACAAACTACCCTGAAACCAGAGCTGCCATGGGGGTGCTCAGCGGCGTCTGAGGAGGCCCCTGGCTTCCAGGGCTGGAAGGTGGCCCGGCGCCCCGAGGGCAGTGGGGTGCAGCGGAGCCGGCCCTGCACACAGCCCCCCGTAGTCCTCCTCCGGGGGCGGGGCTGCACTGTCGGGGGACAGCCAAGCCAGGAGAGGCGTCCGCAGGGGCATGGGCCGCCTCCTGGCTGCTTCTGTCCCTACTCGACAGAGTCTGACAGCAGGAAGGCGACCTGCCATGTGTGTATATAAGGCCAAGAAAAGCACTGGAAAGCCGAGTGGCCAGTAAGCCGTGGCACCCGTCCTCAGCGAAGCCACAGCCACTAGCCCAGGGATGTGGACCAACTGCATGACCCACGCAAGGAGGAGGAACGATGTATACGATACAAATATAAATACCTGTAGGGGACCTGGGGGGCGCAGCGGGTTAAGGGGTGACTCGGTTTCAGCTCACGTTGTGATCTCAGGGTCGAGGGACGGAGCCTCACGTCGGGCTCGGTGCTGAGCATGGAGTCTGCTTGGGATTCTCTCTCCCCCTTCCCCTCCCCCCACCCCTCTCTAAAATAAATAAAACTTTAAATATATATACATACACAGAGACATGTATAAAAATACCTATAAACAAAGACTTGAAGAGTCAATAATGAAAAGAATTTTTGCAATGTAAAAAAAAAAAAATCCCATCTCTGAAGCTGGGCCAGGCTGATCCTCTGCCCCTCGGGGGCCAGCCCAGGGCTGGTTGACATTCCGTGCAGCAGTCAAGGGCCTCCCAGGGACAAGCCCCTTCCTCTGCATGCCGGGCACCGACTCCGTGTCTGAAAACCCACGCTGAACGAGCCCCGGCTCAGAGCCCAGCCGGCAGAGGCTGCAGAGCGTGTCCCTGACCGCAGTCTGCAGACCGTGCAACGGGGTCCACTGCACACAGCCAACAGGGTCCCCCGGGGAGGGACGGATGAGGGAGGCTGGGGACAAGGGGGGGCGGCCCATCCCGTCTCCAGGGACCACAGCACCACCACCGTGAGCTGTTGGAATTGGGTAGAATAAGCAAAAAAAGCCCAACTAAAAATAAACATTTTTGAAGGGAGAAAGAATGCAGATAAGATGCAGTTACTATGTTCAAAAGGACATGCTGAGGCTCAAGGTTTTCTGCCAAGTCGGCCCTCCCCGCCTCCCCGGCCGCACACCCTGGGACTCGCTAGAAGCTGGGGGTCGAAGCGCCCCTCCACATGCTGGAGGAGCCACTGGGCCACGGGCCTCCTGTGGTCTGCAGCCGCAGAGGTGGGCTGCCATGGGCACCGGCCAAGCTGGAACACTCGTTCGACTAACTTGGCATGAAGAGCGTGGCCTCTTTTCCCTCTGCTGTCCCTCTCCTCTTCTCCAGCCTGTTCCCTGTGGCACCCCCACTCCCTGGGGGCTCCCTGACAACCCCACCCCCCCACTGCCTGCTGGGTTCAGACAGCTGGGAGCCCCGCAGGAGACCTGGGTCAGGATCTGCCGGCCCACAGCCATTAAAACCTCAAACCTTGGTCACACTTCCCTGGAGGGAGGCCTCTCCACAGCCATTTCCGGGCTGCCGGGAAGGCTCCGGGCCCGGCTCCTCCAGGTCTGGGAGCCCTGAGAGCCCCGTGGGTACCAGCCATGGATCTGGGGGATCCCCTACACCGTGCCCACCTTTGGCAAGGGTCTTTTTTTATCAACCTGGCCTTGAGCTACTGTGTTGAGGTGCCGTTTTTGTTTCCTGCCTGGTGGAACTGTATCTGGGTGTGTGACATCAGCAAGCCACAGCAGCGAAGGCCACATGTCCCGCGCGTGGAAGGTGTGGCTGAGATTGTGTCTGACAAAGCCACGGGAGACTCAGCCTCCTGCCCCAAGCTCCCAGCCAGGACAGGAGGAAGCTCCTGTGGCTGGTGCCACCGCAGGGCCTGTCCTTCCAATCCCGCTCCTCTCAGCCCACACCCTCCACCAGGCAGCTCTCCGGCCTCCTTCTGTGACCTCCTCAGTGGACACCCACGGGGAGCTCACTACCTGCAGATGCTGGCCGCTGGAGAGCTGAAGAATGAATGACCCGCCTGTGCTTCCGTCAGCCACATCCATGCTTAAAACAAACTGCATTTTGGAGTGCCCGGGGGGCTCAGTCGGTTAAGCGATTGCCTTTGGCTCAGGTCATGATTCCAGGGTCCTGGGATCGAGCCCCATGTCAGGCTCCCTGTTAATCAGGAAATCCGCTTGCCCCTTTCTTTCCCTCCGTCTCTTCCCGGCTTATGTGTGTTCTCCCTCTCTCTCAAATAAATAAATAAAATCTTTGAAAAAAAAAATACGTAGATGACTCAGCAAGCCCACTTCTGGGTCTCTACAAAAGAAACAGAAGACGGGGCCTGGAAGAGGTATTTGCACACCCAAGCTCATGGCGGCATTTCTCACATCATGTGGAAGAAACCCAAGTGTCTGCGGACAGATGAATGGGCAAAAAGAGGCAGACAGCAGACCAGTACGCAGCCTTCCAAAGGAAGGTCCCCAGAGCACTCAGATTCAGAGGCAGAACGCAGGATGGTGGGCGCCAAGGCCTGGGGTGGGAGAAAGGGGTTATTGTTTGAAGTGGACACCATCTCAGTTTTCCAGGATAGATAAGTTCTAGAGATGGGCCTTGGTAATGGCAGAAGTTTATCAATGTTTACTATCTTCAAACGGTACACTTAAAACCGGTTAAGATGGCCAATTTGATGCTACATGTTTTCTATTAGAGTTAATACTGTCCTGGAGCAAGAGGGAGGAGGGCAGGCTCCCTCCAGAGCCTCTCTGCCCACGTAAACACGGGAGGACTAGTTAGCCCTTCCCAGCCTTGAATGGCAGAATCAGGCCTCAGGAGCAAAGGACGAAGAGTTTGGGGCTGGCCGGGCACCGCGTCAAGGAGATGCTCTGGCTCAGGCTGGGCTTATTGATGTGAGCCTGGAAGACAAGGTCACTAACAGGAGCCAGGAGCTCTTTACTGACCAGTTTTCCCATCCCCCCCATAACCTCATAAGACTGGGTGACTATTTTATCATCCCAATTCACAGATAAAGAAACTAAGGCATGAAAAGATAAGTAATGAGATTTGAGCCCAAGCCACCCAGCTCCAGAGCCCGGGCTCACGACTAGTAATGTCCTGTCCTGCCTCCCTGCCCCCTCCCCATGGCGGGTAGGGGTCAGGGGTCATCAAGATGGGCAGGCACCAGCAGGCTTCCTGCAAACAGGAGGGTGCCGTTTGTTCCCGTGGAATTAAAAACAAACAGCCCCCATCATGCTAGGAGATGCTGCTAGAAGACAAGGACGCTTGTGGCACAGCCGCGGAGGGCTGGAACCTTCAGGCCGGGTCCCTTACGACATGAGAACAGCTCAGGATGGGGACGGTCATCTTGGGACATGCTGCTTATCTCACTGAGCCAACGGAGTGCCCTGAATGACTGGTACCCGACGGATAAGGAAAAAAGGGGGAGAGGATAACTCCATAAAATGTGACTCTTCCCTTTACAGAATAATTGGGCCATAAGCCTATAGGTGAAAGCCAGTCCCAATGACTGAAAAGAGAGAGCCCCCGAGAGAGGGAAGCTGGGGGGCCCTCATGACTCAGCCTGCTCCCCAGGACCAAGGGTGACAACTTGCCCACCGAGACCCCACACACAAGGGACTGTCCTATTCTTCCTTTCCAGCACATCCCTTGGCGTAAACTTTCAAAATGCTGCAAGATTCACAGAAAAGCCTTGGGTCCCCCAACTGCCGCTGGCCCCCTGGGGGAGCTGAGCAGAGCAAGAAGCTCGAGGGCAGAAGGAGAATGCCCGGTAGGAGCTGCCCACACCAGCCACGCTGCCCCAGAAATCCAGGCTTGGTCCCCCGCCAACAGGCTCTTCTCCAGAACCTTCTTAGGGGCCCAGAGCTGCAGCAGGCGCTGGCACTCACCCCAATCTGGAAGTTTCCACAACAGGAGTAGAAAGAGCCTGGAGTGGGGGGTCAGGAGAGCCCCCGGATCTGTAGGTTGTCCTGATGCAAGCCGGAGCCGCACAGAGGGGGGACCTGTCCACGCGGTCCCGCAGTGTGCCCTCAGGCCAAGTCCCATGACGGCTTCGTCCCAGGGCAGGCAGACAACAGAACCTACCTCACAGGCTAGGTTATCTAGAAAACACTTCAAACGCTCCGTGTGCCGGTAAACAGATCTGTGCCTGCCCAGTCCCATCTATAGACCTGTGTCGGTTCTACCCACATCACGGTTTTGAGCATTAATTATAAAGGATAAAGAAGTAAGTGTATTGAGGAATATTAATAAAATATAGGATATTAAACAAATGCTAAGACATTGGTTATTATTTCACTAATACAAACCAATCCTATTGGGGTCACAGAGCTGGCAAGACCTTGCTTTCCTTGGGGGCCACGCAAGGAGTATCTCGTGCCCCAAAAGACTCTTTTTCAAGTTGAGTGTAATAGTGCGATTTCCAGATAAGGAAACCCTTACAGCCCCAGAAGCAATTCTGATAGACACGAGCAGCAGTGATTCATCTGATAGTTTTCCTTGGAGTGGGATGGCTCTCAAGCAGGCCACCAGAGGGGCAGGCACCGCCTCACCAGGACGTGGGGGTTGGTGTCCTGAGGGGACAAGACACTGTGAGGGCTACCGAAGTGGGTGGAGGGGGAGTTGCCAGGCATGAGCTGGGAGGTGATGGCAGAGCAGGGCTGGACAGGAGGGTGGGCTCTGGAGATGCCCTGGGTGCAGAGTCCCATGCCCTGGGCAGAACCACCCTGGAAGAGCGGGGAGCTCGACTTGGGAGGTCACCCACCTTCGAACTAGGCTCCCACACTGGACACCAGGCCCGGGAGCTCCCCGGGGTCAGGGTGCATCAGATCCAGCCAAAAGCTTGTTAGAAACGCAAATTCTAGAGTTCACACCCTACCCCGCACGCGCGCGCTCAGCCGCTCGCACACAGGGCCCTCACTGGAACTGGGATCTGGGAATTTATGTTTCTGAAAGCCCTCCAGATGAGTCTTATGTTTGGAAAAGCACTACAACTGGATTATAAATTTTGGACAGATCTTAGATCTCCTAGCCTCAGTTCAGTGCCTGTCAATCTGTGTGACATTGGGAGTGACTTTGGGGGTGGCCAGAGGAATATGTGTTAGTTTGTAACTGACTCTCCCTTATCACCCCCGACCGCAAGTAACAGCCAATCCAAATTCATCTCCGGGCTGTGAAATATCCACCATAACTGCTTTTATTTAAAAGCAATAGGGTCAGGGTGCCTGGTGGCTCCAGTGTCTGCCTTGGCTCAGGTCATAATCCCAGACTCCCAGCTCAGTGGGGAACCTACTTCTCTTTCTCCTCCCCTTGCTTGTGCTCTCTCTCTGTCAAATAAGTAAATAAAATATTTTAAAAAAATAAAAAATAAAACCAATCGAGTCAGTTTCAGCCAATAGTGAAGCTGATTTGTACTCCCTGTGCCTACAGGACTTGGAAGGCCTGGGGAGGCCACCCAGGATTTGCTGATTGTGGTGGAAAAAAACCAGGCGGTGATAAATAACCACGTGCAGAACCTTGTGCTCCAAGGGGCTGTACCCACTGCTCAGGGGACACCAGGGGCCGAGCTGGAGCGGGGACTCACAGCCCTGGCCTGCAGACATGTGACAGGGACCCAGGGTATGAAAGCCGTCCACCTCCAGTGACTATACACAAATATAAACCCGTATGTAGGCACTTGTGAAATTTTCATAAAACAGTATGTATGTCGGGTCACCTGGGTGGCTCAGCCTGCCTTTGGCTCAGGTCATGATCCCAGAGTCCTGGGATGGAGCCCCACATCCGGCTCCCTGCTCTGCTGGGAAGCCTGCTTCTCCCTCTCCCACTCCCCCTGCTTATGTTCCCTCTCTGGCTGTCTATCAAATAAATAAATAAAATCTAAAAAAAAAAAAACAAAAAAAACCCAGCCAGTATGTACTCCTACTATGCGTGCCTCCTGCCATGCATCGTTTCCAGATATGCTAAATCGGTTTAACAACTCCCTTTTGAAAAACTTTGATCCATCCCTCCCCCACACCCTTTCATTTTCCAGCAGAAGAAACAGGCAGGCACGAAAGAGCAGAGCAGAAAGAAAGGCTAGATGGGGAAGGGGGCGTTCAGATTTCAACTCAACCCCCCACAGGCTGTGTGACCCGGGACAACTTACTTCCTGCCTCAGTTTCCCTGTCTGCACGAGTGGGCTAACAGCAGTGTGAGGACCGGGCACGGCCGTGCTCGGTGCCGCCCGCACCTCGCAAGCGCCAGTGGTGACCACAACGGCTCCTGGAGGAAATGTCCGGCCAAAGGCCACTCGGACAGCGAGGGACGGGGGAAGGCGCTGCCTAGCGCGGGGAGTACGCAGAGGTGCGGTTCCGGGGGAGTCTTAAGGCCGTTGTCACTGCAGCGATTTCCTGCACCCGGCGGACAGGTGAAGGGAGCCCCCCGCAGTGGGTGCACCCCCGCCCCGCGGGCTCCGCACCCCACCCCGCGCGCGCTCGGCGGCTCGCACGCTGGGCCCCCACGAGCGCTGCCCCACGAGGGCCCCGCCGTGGGCGGGGCGGGGCGGGGCTTTAGGGCAGGGGTCGGCGGGCCGCAGGGCTGAGGTGTGCTGCGGCGGAGCCGACGGCGGGGACGGCAGGAGGGTGTACCTTGCAGGAGCGCGCAGCACTGGCCGTCCGCGGTGCTCCACAGCCGGGCCGTGCCGTCCTCGCTGCCCGTCAGCAGGCGCTGCCCATCCGGGCTCAGGCTGAGCCAGTTGATGCCCCCGCGGTGGTCGGCGCAGACCCTCAGGGCCGACCCTCCGCCCCCCATGCGGCCGGCCGGGCGGGAGACGAGGAGGCTGCGCCCCGCTACGGAGGGGCGCCCCGGCATCCACGCGGCGGCTCTCGGCGGTGGCGTCCCGCGGCCATGACCCTGCGGGGCACGGGGTGCGGCGGAGGTGAGGCGGGGACCCTCGCTCCCGCGCCGCCCGCACAGCCTCCGGACCCGCGGACCGAGTGGGGGTGTGGGGGGCGGCGCTGCGGGGGACGGCCCGCGGGGACCTCCCGCTCCCGCTCCCGCCGTGGAGGAGACCCGCCCCCCCGGCGCCGGCTGCCTCCCTTCCCCACGCCCCACCTGAGCGGGCCGGTCCTCGGAGCCGGGACCCCCAGGCAGAGACGTCTCCCGCGCGCTGGAAGGCTCGGGCCTCGTCGCGGGGTCCGGCGGCGGGGGAACCCCGGCAAGCAGAGCGCCCTGCGGCCGGGCGCCGCGCGCTGGGGGCGGCGAGTGTGGAACAATACAGGCCAGCCTGGCTCCTCCTCAGAGACCACCCCCCAACCTGTCCCCTCCCACTTCCCCGGCCGGCGCCCCAGCCCCCACCCCGCTGCCGCACCCCGGCACCCGGCGCTCCGGACCCTCCTCGGCGCGCGGGCACAGCGCCCTCCCCGGGGACGCCGGGGACCCGCGCACGTGCGACTGTCCCCGCTGCCCCGTGCGGCGACCGAAGGCCGGGACGAGGCGGGGGAGGTGGACGCAGGGTCCGGTGGGGTGAGACGCGCACGCCCCGGAGCTGACTCGGGCTGGCGGCTGCGCGCCACTACCGGGCGAGTCTGTCCCGCTCCAGGCTCCCAGCCCTAAGGACGCTGCCAGAGAGGTTCTCGGGGGACTTTGGGGGTGGCCCCCTTGTTGCAGAGCGTTTCTAGTCCGCTCTCGCTGGGAAACTACACATGCGCCCCGATTCGCAAGTGGGGTGGCGGCGGGCGAGCGAGGGAAGAGCGGCGCAATGGGGCTTCCGGGAGAGGTCAGGTTCACCCTTGTGAGCGGCCGCGGGGTCCTAGGCGACCCGCTCCCGCAGTCCTCGTGCTGGGGGTTTGGGGCCCCCACCCACTGATCCATCTTTCGGGAACCTCTCCCCCCCCTTCGCATCCCAGCGCCTCTCACGGTCCACTGAGGTCTCAACGGGAATCCCACACCCTGGGTTGTGAGCCCTCCCGGAATGTCTGCTGGTTCCCATTAGAGCTGTTCCGGTGCCTGCTTCGCGGGGGGCGGGGAGGGGGTAACACCCCCCACACTTGGTTCCTCCAGGTCCTAAAGGGAGCAGGGTTTCCCGAGGGGCGGGGTGGAGGGGCGGCGAGGGGACAAGGTAGCTTTGGAAAGTCAGCCCTCATCGCCACAACCAGACCCTCTCCCAGTGGCTATGTCCAGACTCCCAAAGAAAACCCCATAATGGGGTCCCAAAGTTACATGGGACAATTTATTCTCCCAGGGTCTAAACCAGAGAAATGCACTCTTTCCCTAATCCTGGGAATCAGCTTGCAGTTAAGTTTAAGAAGCCGGCACCAGTGAAGGGTGTAAGGATGGGGCCCCGGATGCAGTGGGATTTGGAGTTGTGGAGGTGGCCTGAAAGGAGGCAGGAGGCGGGTGTGATCGTGCAGGAGAGAGGAAGTCGGAAACCGGTGAACTATTCTAGAGGTGGACTCTTCGGAAACTGGGAGCGTGCTGGCAGGAATGGACTCTGGGAGTCTGCACTATGCTAAGACAGAGTAGAGGGAGGCTGGTGACGTGTCCAGAGATGCACCTCCAGGCTGATCCTGAGTTCTTTTTAGGACCTGCGAACTTGAAAGTGCCATGGAAACATCTAGGTATGAGACCCATGGGCAGTTGGGCCATACAGGTGCTCAGAAGAAAATCCAAAGGAGACAGAAGACCCTTGCTCCAGGGGTGTCTGGTGGCTCCTTCCCTCAGGGTCCTGGTCTGATCCCTTTTACCCTCTCTGCCCCCAGGACAGGGTCCATTCAGACCTGACACAGGAAGTCCACACAATTTGTGAAGGGGAATTTCTGAGCTACCATTTGCTGTTGAAAAAAAGAAAGGGAAACATGTTTTCCCCTCCATTCCAGATTTCAGCCTTTACAAGGCAGACGGAGGACTATTTGGGACCAAGAGACCTTCCCAAGCCTCCCGACCTTTCACCGTACAGGCAACAACCCTGTCTGGCTTGTGGTTTCGGGCTAGCTCTGCTAACAGCTCCCGGCAAAGCTCTCCCTGAAACTAACCCACCCATTCCCACTGCTCCCCAGCTTTTTGCCTGCATCCTATAACGAAGAGGTAAAACCTGGTCTCTGTTTTTGCCAGCCCTGTCCTAACAGAAAGCAACGACTTACAGGGCTGGCAGAAATCTTTCCTACATATTTTCTCCTCCCCAAATACTAAACAAGAAATCCTACGCTGTCGGAGCTTTTATGTTATTTCACTATAATCCAGGGACAGTGATAAGGCAGGCACAATTACACATTGTGTAATAACATTTAACTTCCACGGCAATTTCTCGTATTAAATACTCTCTTTTTGATCTTGCTGAGGAGGACAATGAGGCCTAAGGAGGGTGAGTAGACAGTCGCTCAGTGTGGGGGACATTCAGGTCTAAATGATCCGTCTGCACAAATGCAAGAAAATTAGTGGCTTGAGAGGAGCAGGGGCATCCCTCTGCGCCTAAGACACAAAAGGCTTGTGGCAATTTCTTTCCCTCCAATCCCACTAATTTTCCTGGGAAGAAATCTCAGGCAAAGGTCTGGCAAGAGGGCTTTTCCCTGAATATCCTGATGATGATCTGTGGGCACCTTGCTAAGTGCATTTCTCTGTGGATGGAGATGAGCGAGCCGGCACCCCGTCTCTTGCTCCCTACAGAGATCTCAGACATGCTGGCTTGTGGGCACCCTCTCGCCAGTGACTTTTATTCTATTCTCATCGGACCCAACAAGGCATCCTGGTTGGAGTGTGTCCATGAGTGTGTGTGTGTGTGTGTGTGTGTGTATGTGTATGTGTGCGTGAGAGAGAGACTAGGAGGGACAACCAGGGAGGCTGGTTTAGCAGCATCTGCTTTCACTCATTCCAGAAGATTTCTAGCTGCCCACAAAATGATGCATTTGCTTGTCCTCTACAAGGATTCTGAAGCCAAGTTTAATTCGCACTGGAGTTGTTAATCCTACTATGGGTATTGTACACGAACTTTGTGTGTTTCAGAGTGAAAGCCAGGGCCGGCTGCGCCACTGACTGTCTGCGTGCCTTTCTTTTGCTGGGAGCGGAAACGAGGAGCAAGCCGGTGTCAGTCGGGATTCTTCGTGGCGTAAGAAACTGAAGTCAGCAAACTGGCAGGAGAAGGGGATTTATCAGAAGGGTATCAAGCGAAGGAAGAGAGGAGTATCCAGATTAGAGGAAAGAAACAGGGACAGGCGGGGCTCTCAGCAGCCGGAACTCATGGAATGGGTCCGTGGGATGCTGCTACGAGTTGACCTTGGCTCCAGCTTTGTTCCCGGTGTGATCTGGCACCAGATTTCACTTTCAAGGAGAGAAAAGTTAACAGCCTACACTGAGCTTAATTCCACTGTGAGCAGCGCCCCTTGACCTCCGCCTCATCCGCACCAGCCATGGTTCCCCAAGTCACCGCAGTCTTCCTTTTGGCTGCCCAGCGCTCACACACAAACACCCTTCTTTCCGCAGTCACAGTCCCCAACGCCCTGCTTCACACTGACTGCCCCATGTGAACCACGCACGCACGGCCCCGTCCCCAACACGGGACAATGCACCCGGCTCTGAAGTGACATGATAGGGTGGCCGGTCTCTGAGTCCAAGAACTCTGAGTACATTCATGTCTCAACCACATACTGTCTTAATATCCTCCAACCTGTGGATGAAATAAAATCAAACACCAAAAGCCTATATCACCTACAAACAGAAGAACGTTTTTAAAGATGTATGTGACCCAGCAAGCAAAAAGAAAAGACAGAGGCTGCCATTCTTGTTTCTAGAACTGACATATGTGCCAGCTGTCCCCATGACCCATTGCTGGTCCCCTAGTTTCTGGGTCCTATCTCTGCCAGGTGACATTGTGGATACCCTAAACTTTATTCCCCATAAGTAGTGTGTACTGAGCACTTAGAATATGCTGGAACGTGTTACAAGTGCTTTATAGGTCTTATTTCATTATCCTCAGAATAACTTTTTTTTTTTTTTTAAAGTAGGGTTTGAACTCACAACTCTGAGCTCAAGATTTGCAGGCTCTCCCAACAAGCCAGTCAGGTGCCCCTTCCTAATAACCTCTTGAAGAGGTCCTATTTACATCCCATCTTATCACAGACAAATGGAGACACAGAGACATTAGGTAACTCTCCCAGGCTTCCCCAGCTAGCAGAGCAGAGGCTGGACTGGAGCCCAGGCCTCTGTTGGTTAAGTGTCTTCTTTGCGCTCAGGTCCCCTGCTCAGCAGGGAGTCTGCTTCTCCCTCTGCCCCTCCCCCAGCTCCTGCTGTCTGTCTCTCTCAAATAAATAAAATCTTTTTTTTAAAAGAAGTTTAAGTATTGGGGCACCTGGGTGACTCAGTGGGTTAAGCCTCTGCCTTCGACTCAGGTCATGATCTCAGGGTCCTGGGATCGAGCCCCGCATCGGGCTCCCTGCTCAGCGGGGAGCCTGCTTCTCCCTCTCTTTCTCTGCCTGCCTCTCTGCCTACTTGTGATCTCTGCCTGTCAAATAAATAAATAAAATCTTTAAAAAAAAAAAAGAAGTTTAAGTATTTATTTACCTTCCCCCTGCATCTTTTATCTAAGGAAATGACCCAAGGTCCAACTTTTAAAAAACTAGCAAGAAGTTGTGGCAGGCGTCTTCCTCCAGGTGAGTGGTCCTCCCACTCCACGAAGTACCAGATTCTGGGAATTGTGCGATTCTCTCACATGTTGGCCCAAAACAGTCCTCTCTTCACCTTCCTGACCCTGCAGATCAAGGGCGACTTCAGAGGATTGCTTACGGATGTAACGCCAGGAGATCCCTGTTAATAACCCCGAGCCTGAGATCTTGGAAGGTGACAGGGCTCCCAGGAAACCAAGCTCCTCCGCACCTGCCTTACACTCTGAGAAACGAGCTACCCACCGTAGCTCCCAGCAGATGCTCCTCCAACCCCCCAGAAACCAGACTTTTCTGTCACAGCATCTCCTGTTAGCATACCCCGGCAGCCCGTAGAGACAGCCTTTTCTTTTTTCTTTTTTTTTTTTTTTAAATATTTAGTTATTTGACAGATATCACAAGTAGGCAGAGAGGCAGACAGAGAGAGAGAGAGAGAGAGAGGGAAGCAGGCTCTTGGCTGAGCAGAGAGCCCGATGTGGAACTCGATTCCAGGACCCCGAGATCATGACCTGAGCCGAAGGCAGCGGCCTAACCCACTGAGCCACCCAGGCGCCCCCGAGACAGCCTTTTCAATTCTGGAATGTCCGTCACCAGTTTATTCCTTGTGGCATGGGGTGGGGGTTGGAGTCAAATGGGTGCCCTCAGGGTGCCTGTGAGGGGTAGGTTGGGGGTTACACGTGAGTGGGTCCAACTCAGCATTCCCGTCTCCCACAGTCTTAGAAGCCAGTTCTCTGTGTTAATACAAGGGCTGCTAGCCTTTCTGGGTCATTTCTTTGCCATCAGTTGGCATCAGCCAGTCCACTAAGCTGTTAGAGCAGAGATACAGTCCCCAAGTCAGTGTGTGAAACACGGGATCGTCTTCTCTGTACCCTCAATTGGATCTAGAATTGTGTTCCTCCTTCTTGGTCAAGCACCCTCAAAATCCATTGCCACCTTCTCCAGACTGATGATGATGGAAATTTGTGAAATCCTGCAATTTCTCTGGTGTGTCTCTCCTTGCTTTGTTTCTGCATCTCTGCCTCTAGTCCGAGGCATATAAGCTGAAACCCCCTCACTGGGCAAGCAGCCATGAGGGGTTCGGCAAGAACATTGTTCACTTCTCCTTCAAGGGAAAAGCACCTTTTTTTTTTTTTTAATTAAGATTTTCTTTATTTCAGAGACAGAGAGAGAAAGAGCATGAAGGGGCATGAGGGAGGGGCAGAGGGAGAAGCAGACTCCTTGCTGAGCAGGGAGCCTGATGTGAGGCTTGATTCCAGAACGCTGGGATCATGACCTGAGCTGAAGGCAGACGCTTAACTGACTGAGCCACCTAGGCGCTCCAAGGACAAAGCATCTTTCTCAGGTGAGTAGGGAGGGTTTCTAAAGATTTGATGGATTTGGGGGTATTCCAAGTCCTCCAAATCCCCCAACCTTATGCATCCCAAGAGTTGGGGGGTCTCATGCTCTCATTCTTTTCTCATTAGTACTTGAAATATGCTTGAAATTTCACATGAAAGACCTGGAATGTTTGTGGATTCAACTGATGTTTTCATGTAGCAATCGACAAAATCAGTCTCTAAACTTTGTTTCCAGTGAGATCTTTAGTCTGTTCACAGAAAGTCCTGGGTTCCACCAAGCACTTTGAGATTTAATCTTGGTGTATATCCAAATGCCCAATGCTCTAGAAACAACTCTCTCCAGTGGCATTTGCATTCTGCATCACTTTAAAATTGTTTATGACAGAGACGGTACAGTCCTTCAAGACTCCACCTCAGTGGACTCCTCATTCCCGTTGGCCACGACTGGAACTTGACCGTTTTCCCACTCTCTCCACGGGCAGCTTTTTCCGCCTGGATCTGTTGCCTGTGGCTGCCATCAGGAAGTACCGCAAACTCAGTGGCTTAGACGACAGGAAGGTTAGCAGATTGGAGAGCAACCAACAAGGCGAGGAGGCCACAGATACATATTAAGTCACGTATTTTCCCTCCTCTGAATACAGATATCACACTATTAGCCCACTGGCTGCAGAGCAGAGAAGATATTCTCAAGAGTTATAGAACCCTGGGGCGCCTGGATGGCTCAGTCGGTTAAGCATCTACCTATGGCTCAGGTCAGGATCCCAGGGTCCTAGGATGGAGTCCTGTGTCGGGCTCCCTGCTCAGCAGGGAGATTCTCTCTCTCCCTCTCCCTTTGCCCCTCCCTCTGCTTGCGCTTTCTCTAAATAAATAAATAGATAAATAACATCTTTTTTTTTTAAGATTTTTAATTTTATTTATTTGACAGAGAGAGAGATATCACAAGTAAGCGGAGAGGCAGACAGAGAGAGAG